>NW_026623266.1:2128629-2151495 GCF_030028575.1 Malurus melanocephalus
TCTTTCCTTTTTAAATGATTTTTAAACTTTCATCCTTACTGGTGTGAAAGAGATACAGTCAATATTACAATTTCAGTAGCTGACATATGGGATTACTGGTAACTATCCAGACCTATTTAATGTAACAATACAACTCACTTTTTTTTTTTTTTTTTTTTTTTTTTTTTTCATAAAATTGATGTTGTTTGCTTTTCTTTTGGTCATTTTATGGCTAAATATTAGTTTTAATGGAAAAAAGAAGACAACTTAAATGTGACAGGGTTATTTATAAATTGTATTGACATASAGTTTTATCCTTTTTTACTTTTGTTCCCTTTGAAGAATTTGACATCAAAAGCCTGTTTATTGAACTTACTTCCATGACAGTACAGGGACAGATATCCATCCAAGCATTTCTCTTTCAAACTCACCATTTAACAAAGGGCAATTCCATGTGTTGAAGTACTTATTCACTCTTGATCTTGAGTGCTGAAAGATACATGATGTCCTTTCATTAATAATAACTGGTAACTCTCTTCATTATTTCTAGCCTGAAATTAATTTACATGGTTTTGTTAAGACATAAACCACACAGTTTATGAAGGTTTTATTTTGAGGTGATTTGAAAAAAAGATCCAGAAACAAAATCTCATTGCACTGTCATAACACTTTGTCAGAAACTATGAACCTCTCTACCCTCCTACCAGTAAAATCTTCTTTCAAAGAAATTCAGTAATGGGACAGAATACCTTGACACTCTGATGYCATTGCATTAAAAAAATGTGGAGTACATCACTTAAAAAATCTGCTTTGTTTTGAAGGTTACTAGGGGATTTTCAATACCTTTTCACTTCAGAGAATTCAGCAAAATGATTTTGTTTTCATTTTAGTGTCTAAGAGTAATATTTGCTTTAAAAACACATGGTGGAGGAAAACACACTTCCCACATGACCCCAGATCCTTTTCCCTTGATGAGTGTACACAGATGAAAGAGAGTAGGTTAGAAGTACAAGTGTATAGAGTTTGAATAATAAAACAGTGAAGTTTGAACATTACATGTGAGCTCAGTGGCATGCTTGTCTTGCACAAGATACAAAGATCAAGATCAATACTCCAAGTGCTTCAGATTCTTCCTATAATGGAATGTTCACATTTTTGTTTTAATTGGTGCACATTACAGAAAATACGATTCACAACTATTGTACARATGGTATATTTTGCCTTTTTCTACTCTACATATACCAAAATATTGTCAATTTTGAAGAGTTATACTAACATGGTGCATAAGGAACATGTGAACCCTAAAGGATCACTTGGATTTCAGCTGGCAGCTCAGAAAAGCAGCACTGTTTAAGCCAACATTTCAGTACAATGCAAACTGAAGTCCCAGGGATGTTAGAGAAGGCTTTCAGCTCTTCAAAGCTTAAATGCTATTCTGGGTAAAGCCATTAAAATAAGTCATCAAATATGGCTTTGCATTTAAAGTTCAGCCAAATGATTTGATCCCCTCAGTAAACAACACRCAGACACTCATCACTTGCTGTTTAGCATCTGGAATGAAAATATCTCCAAATTTTAAGCAGACTTGCTTTGGGACTCTTTTACTGCTGATTGCTGCCATCATTTTTATATGTAGAWGAGTTGAGAATGTCACAAAATACCTGAGACCAGATCTAAAAAAAGAGATTATTCTGTCTGAAGTTTAGGAAGAATGTAAAGAATGTTTTTTACCTTGTGTCATCTAAACATCCGATTCAGGTTGTGAAAGAGTGTCTCTGTAGTCTCCTGACTGAATGTGAGTCTGTGGTTATTGGTTTCCTTRTAGGTGTGTACCCACCAGCAAACAGACCCTGCACCTGCAGCCAGCAGGGACCTCTCTCTGTGCTTATCAGTCTGTGGGCATCCATTGCTTATCTGGGGTAATGAAGTGAGTGATTACAACTAAGTTTAGCCCACACAGACACCCCAGCTGATGCAGTCTCTTTTACCAAGCTCAGCAGTGAAGTAAAAAGTGAGAAATCTTGTGGGTTGTAGATGTACTTGCAGGATGTAGTTTCACAAGATGCTTGCTTGGCACACAAAGGCAGCTTAGGTTATTTTGACAGCCCTGTCTTCCTCCAGTGTGGTTTGTCTCRGTCTCTCCTGTGCTACTACAGCTGTTTGTGGGTTTGTGGTTTACTGCCTCACTGAGATGAGCAAATTAGAAGCAGAGAACAGCGAGGGTTGGACTCGGGTTGTGAACTTCTTATGCTAGCTGTGCTGTCAGTGCTATCATCATCTGAAACTGCACACTGTGTCTCTTCACACAGGCTCAATAAAATTGATTGTGAGTTTTAATTGAGCTGCTATTACTAGAGTTAGAATTTGAATCTCAATTATAATTATCCATATGTTTTTTCTTGTGGTTAGTTTTTCCCCAGAATGGTACCTTTAATTAACTCAGTTATCCTTTAAGTGATTATCTTGATTTTTAAAAGCAACAAACTTCCACACMACAAACTTCACCATATAAGTGTGGATGTCCCAAATTCTTCAAGATCACGCCATTGTTCTTCTGTTATGATCGCATGTTCCTTTCTTCACAGCAGATACACTGTCTACCAATGTTGGTTAATAGAGTACAKGAAAAGGAAGAGGCTTTTTAATACATGAAAAGGATGTTTCAGGTATTTCTCCCTCATACACCCTATTTTGAAATTATTGCATTTCTTAGGTAGGAACATACCCTCAGAGGATAAGCATCAGGATAAAACTGAAATAAAATACCCTTCAAAAATCTCTTATTTTGGATGACCTGTAGGAACTGCTGGTAGGGGTCAACAGGAACACACTAATTATTGGTTGGAATAACTAATTTAAAGYTTTTCTTGAGGTGTCAGATGCTGACATCACCAGAGAGCAAACTGCTGAACTTGTKTGTATTGGGGTCAAAGTAGAGAAATAGAATGAAATAAAAAAGTTTCTTATTGCTAATTCTTGAATAATGAGACTTTTATAGATGTTACTTTTCGTAGTATTTGTTTCTGACACCTAAGTTGTTCTCAGAAATTGTTGTTTTCCCCAGTAATAAGGCTTTCTAAACAAAGTTGGTTTTTTTTCACAACATCAATACGATAACCAGAGATTGTTCCTGAATCCTTTATAAGTGGCTTAAGTCCTAGTTAGACACAATTTGAATAATGTCTTTCTCAAAATCATACTGTATTTGTAAGCCTCAGAGTGTTTAAGGATCTCATAAGTGTTTATAGAGGAACAAGTAAAGGTCAATTTTTGTCTGATGAAGAAAGTAGCTGGATATTCAGCTGATGCAATGTGAACTTAAGAGGTTCGGTTTCTTGTCATCCAGTTTGAGTATCTTGATGATTTTTCATTGTTTCTTCCAAAAGAAAGATAAAAACCCCTCAGGAAGGGATACCAGCTGAAGCAAAAAGATTTCTTCTTCAGAGATCCAATAAGAGAGACAATGATGGCTAATTCAGCTCTTCCAGAGTACCTCTTCTATTATACAACTTGATTCTTAATAGAAAAATTTTTATTGAAACCACTCTTCTGTGTATAAAACAAAACTGTTATCTCAGGGTTTATCACTTGTACCTCTTGTTGAATGGTTTCTGAAAGTTTTAGACTGAGGATTACAGCATTTCATGACTTTGCAGAAGGAAAGCTGCCTTGTAACTAGACAATGAACACTTCACCCTCTACAAAAGAGAGTTAAAAGAGCCCACCTAAATGCATAGAATGAGGATTGTTTTGTAGTCTGTGATTTCTAATATTGCCATACCTGTGGCTTTATAATATTGGGTGCTATTAATCCCAGAAGAAACAATTATTTTGTCTAAAAAACAGCATTGAGAAAAGGTATTACTGTTGAACTTGAAAGAAAAAAAAAAGGCTAATATGTTTTTTCTGTCCTTTTAATATATAGCTGTTGATGTTTTAAGATATGGAACAGAGTGCAATTGTGCAGATGAAATTAGAGCTAATACTGCAACTGGTTTGAAATCATTATCAGAATTGTTTTCTACGCTGCAAGTGAAATAGAAACAGAAGCTATATATAGTATAAAGAAAATCAGTTACCATTATCACACCATAAAAGTTTTTTTTTAGTCCAAGACCTGGTCTTTTTATGACATTATTGAGTTATATCTGCATGATTTTAAAGAAAGTTGATTCTAATATAATACTGTATGCTGGCCCTCATGTCCTTGTCTTTCAAATGGCACTTCAGATGTAGGCAAAATATAGAGGTCTAGTCAAAGGTGGACATTTTTGACATGTTTTGAATGCTTGTTGTGATGTGTTGATTGCCACACATCCATTGCCTTAAATCTTCTTTGTTTCTGCAGTGGTTGGCTAATTGCAGACAAAGAGGCAATTCAGAGAAATACAAGTTACTTCCCTCACATTTCACACTGGATCTCTGTTGAATCATATAATCCTTTTCTGACTAAACTCACCAACCTGAGAGGAAAATGTTAATAATAAAAATTAACTTAATTTGGAGTGCATTTTCAYATGTAGAGATGAAAATTGCTCTGTCAGAGATAATGTTTGGTGTAATTTTTCTCTGACAAAATTTGCRTGTTTTTTTTTTGTTTCTCTTCTGGTATGCTCATCTAAGTTTGGCTTTTTAGTTAACTTACAGCAGATTTATTAGTCATTTACACTTCATATTCAAATCAGGAATTAGTGTCATTCTAAACAATGTTTGGAAGATTTCCATTAGATTAATAATGATAATAATGATAATGACAATATTCTACATCAGTTTCACAATACTTTACAACAGTTTTCCTTCAGAAACACAGAAATAAGAAAGTTCTTTTGTTTCTGTTGATGTAATGTGATCCTAAAGCAAAATGGTTCTGAAAATAAAGTTTAAGGGTAAAGAATTGGAGGAATTTATGGGAAAATTACTGTAAGAGTTCAAATCTTCAGTAGGTAGATGGGAGTATAAAAGGGCCTGATCTGTTTTGGGACCTTCCTTGACTGCACCTCTGTTAATYCGACCTGGCTCTGAGTCTGCTTTAGAGTCTGAGCTTAGGATATCTACAAATATTGTTTCTATGTATATAAATCATATGGTTTTAGATATTTTATGTTTACGCATTTTTTCTGAACTTCTAGAATGCTCCATGATATTAATCTGTCTCTTCTGTGAGAGCAGTAGGTAGAAATTCTTGGAAAAACTTTTGTATTTAAGTTTGTCTTTATTACAAGCACTTTTTGCTTGCTTTAAACAAGTCAAATTAAAACAAAACRAATTTCCAAATTTCCAGAAATTTAGAATCGTCTTTCTGTTGCTATTGAAGAGCTTCCTTCACATGGCATCTACAGAGGCAACATCGATCTTTGACCCAAGAGCACTACTTTCATTTTTGAATGGCTTCCCCTTCCAGATACTGTAATTTTATTGTGACACTCAGCAGATTGCCCCTATCTCAGAATTTCTGACCTTGCCATTGTCACCTGCCTTAGGAGGGMTTGATTTTTAAATTCTGACTGAATKAAATTGGACTGGATGTAAAAGCTACACCTCAGTCTTGGGGAATGGAGTCAGGGTTGAATGAAAATAAATTCTCCAATTATTAATTAGATTCAGTGCCTTGTATTATTGCAGCTGGGGTCTCATATATTTTGGCCTAAAGTATTGGATTACAAGGGCTCTGTATCCTAAATGTTTTCTAACTCTCCCCATTGCTATATTTATTTTTACAGAAAAGTGAGATACACAGGCAATACGTAGAATATTAACCAAAATAATAAATTCAATAAACTCAATGTCAGAAAAAATGTGAAACTGCAAACTTGAGGGACTTGATTTTGAAAGAGAGACAGAGAAAGATATAGGTTAGTTTGTTTGTTTTGTTTTCTTTTGGTTTTTTTTTTTCTAGGACCCCTCTTACATCATGGTGGTGTGCACAATGCTGAATTTCCAGTCTTCTAACTCTGGAATAGTTTCATATAATCATAGAACTTGTTTGGTTGGAAGGGATCTCAAAGGTAATCTGGTTTCAACCCCCTACCACGGACAGCACCATCTTCCACTAGACCAGGTTACTCAGAGCCCTGTCCAGCCTGGTCTTCAACATTGTCCGAGGTGAAGCAGCCACAGATTCTCTTGGCAGCCGGTTCCGGCACCTCATCACCTTCACATTAAAAGATTTTTTTCCTAACACCTGATGTAAACCTACCCTTATTCAGTCTAAACTCATTAGCCCTACCTCTGTGGGCCCTTCTCAAAATTTCTTCTCCAGCTCTCTTGCAGCCCCTTTAGGTACYGGGAGACACTAAATRGTCASCCTGGAGCCTTCCCTTCTCCAGACTGAACAACCCCARCTCTCTCAGTATGRCTCCATAGCAGAGATGCTCCAGCCTTTGAACATCCTCATAAGCTCCTCTGGCAGTGTTCCAGAGTAATTAACCCAGAACTGAATGCCCTGGTTCATGTGGGCATCACAAGAGTGGAGCAGAGGGGCAAATCCCCTCCCTCTTCGTGCTGGCAGCGCTGCTTTGGATGCAGCCCAGGACAAGGTTGTTTTTCTGTGCTGCCAATGCRCATTGCCAGGTCATGCTGAGCTTCTTGTCCACAAACATCCTCAAATCCTTCTCCCCAGAGCTGCTTTCAATCCATTCTCCACCCAGCCTGTGCTTGTGCTTGGGATTGCTCTGACCAAGGTGCAGGAACTTGCACATGGCCTCGTTGARCTTTGTGAGGTCTGCACAGGACCACTTCTCAAGCCACTCAAGGACCCTCAGGATTCCCACAAGCCATGAATTAGCTATMATTTGCAACATTCTTTCCCTAATACTTTGCAATTTTCTGCTGGGACACGATTCATTTGATGGACACATATGTGAGCACTGGCATTGTAAAGCCTTCCAGGAACACTTCTCCGCTACTGTTTATAATAAAAGACATTTCCTCTGAAACATGAAAGTAGAGATTTTGAAGCAATTGGTCTTTTCATATGTTGTGGCACCATGGGCTAGGCAATGCTTGAAGTACAATTTCCATGCAATTTATGTTTTCCTTTCTAGCTGTTTCAGAAATGTTTTCCTTTTCTTTTTTTTTTTTTTTTTTTTTTTTTTTTTTTTTTTTTTTTAAAGGTCACTTTAATCTTTGAAGTCAAGGAGCCTCAACAGATTATAGTCTACCCTTTAGTTTCTGCCCTGTAGCCTGTTGCCTCCTAGCTGACTTTAAATATTTCCTTATAACAACTCACTGCTCCTGAGTGAAATATATACTTTCAATTGCTGTCCTGATGCATATGAAAAACTGGTCTTGGCTCTGGTCTGACAAGCTCAGCACCACTTTTTTTTTTTTTTTTTTTTTTTTTGTTTTTTTTCAGTGAGATGTGAATAAAAATCGCTGGTAAGTATCATAAAATGTATGCGGGGAACCAACTGAGAAGACAGGAGTACAGCTTTCATAAATTCCAGTGCTCATCTAGTTGTCTATGGATTTCAGAATTGTTTTAAATGTGTCAGTCAATGGCTTTGGAAAAAAAAAAAAAGTGAACTTGCCCTAGAAATGTGATCTTTCTTTATTGCCTTAATTATAATCAATTATCTACTAAACACAGTGCATGCCAACATAGGAGTATGAGAGCTTGAATATTAGGACTGTATAAATCTGATTTGACACTGAGACACAATAACACCAACAATTTGGAGGACAATATTTCTGGGACTAATTCAATCAAGAAATACATTCCATTTCTCTGATATATAATAGGAAGCATCTCTTGCAGTATTTGATTTACTCCAATTTCTTCCTTGGAAAATCCAGAGGGCTCAAGTAAATACACATGAAAGATCATTTGCACCTTAAAAATCCTACAGTCAGTGGGAGATTTTCTTCTGTGACTCTCAAGTATCACTGAGATATGAAGGAAACAATGCTCACACAATCCTTTTAAAAGACTTTTACAACMCTGACAAAACTGCTACCCAGGCAAGCCCGTTTCTGGTGTAATCACTCTGGTTCAGAGGTGTGCCTATCAACCACTAGCCTTGCAAAACTTATTGATGACCATCTAGAGGTCTCACACAGAGCTGCTCTGGATGCTAAAGTGAAACTGCACAGAACTAGATTTGTGCAAGCCATRCAACCACGAGTACAATACATTTCCATCTGCTCCAATGGATTTTTGGATAAGGAACATAAAACAACTGCCAACACAGCTCATTGCTTTTCATTTCAAAACTGTTACTTGTTGACTGGGGTAGCTCAAGGAGCATTGTGCACTGCAGTTCAAATTTCCAATTTTTTTTTTTTTTTTTTTTAACAAAAATGGGTACAGAAAGTGTATCATTAACATCTGAAAGCCAAGCAGTGCACTAGAAAACAATGCTTGCAAAGGACATTTTGATGTTTAACCTCCCAATTTCATCAAGTCTTAACTGTACACAGGGAGAGTTAATTACATKCTGCTTTAAGTCCTCGTAAAAGGTCAATTTGCTAGTACTATACTATGTAGCAGCAGAGGCTGGGAAAGGTAGCATTTTGA
Organism: Malurus melanocephalus; assembly: GCF_030028575.1. Taxonomy (NCBI): domain Eukaryota; kingdom Metazoa; phylum Chordata; class Aves; order Passeriformes; family Maluridae; genus Malurus; species Malurus melanocephalus. Next base: position 2,137,124 of record NW_026623266.1, read on the forward strand.
ATAGGTACTTGCTTTTAATAGTTGATTGGGGCAAATCATAAAAGGTTCATAGTTCATGCTTGGTAATGAGATTCAATTATTTCTAAGGAGAATTTTAAGCCCCCTTAGAGATACGGCTTTTGCTTACTGTAAGCAAAACTAATCTTGGCAAGTATAAAAATGACACTCACCTTTTTATTGTGTTGGCTTAGAAAAAGGTCAGATCTAATAAAGATCACTCTTCTTGACAAATAACACTTACTGTTTCTTTACCTTCACCTTACATTATGTTGTAAAATCAGATTACTGATGCCATAGCCTAATGGTACTTGACTAATGAAAAATGTGTCCTGTACAACTACAGAAAATATACAGAACAGTCTTAATTAGAATATAATTTTTAATAACCCTCGTGGGTCCTGAATATTTGTCGCCTGTTACATCAATTCCAGCAAATTTATGAATACATGAAAAATGGGGGAAAAATTTTTTTCAGTACTGTGAAATCTTACAATAAAGCTAACAGGAAAAATGTATTTCCATGAGAGTGTATTCCCTGCAACAGCAAACCATCATAAAAAAATATGGCTGCTGAGAAAAAAACAAGCAAATAACGACAACAAAAACCCCACAAAAACTCCTTTGTTAATGTGAGAGAGGGTAGGATGGGTTAGTGGCTTATGATTTGAGGTACTTKTGTTCGATTCTCCATTCTGCCATCATCTTCCGTCGTAAAAATAAAGTCACTTTAACTTGGATCCCCAGAAGAGCTTCAATGGAGCTTAATTTAGGCTTTAGAGGATGATCATACAAATGCACATATGTGCCTGAAAAAAGCAAAAGTTCAAAATATCCAAGTTTATATTAGCARTACCCAGAATTATAGTTATAGTAGTAGTACCCAGAATAAATTATTTTGATTGAGGAAAAAATGCCACACACAATAAGTCAACATAAAAGGTGTTTGAGGAGTGAGTAATTTAAGATTACGGCTTAATTGTTCCTTTGTGTGATCTTAAAACCAGGTAGGAACTAAAGCACATGTGCTAACATGTGCTCCTGGGCAAAACTTCCACATGAGTTTCATCCTAAAATAGTTTAGTCTCTAGTCTCTGGTGATTGAGAAAAAAAAAGCAGAAAAATAGAAATGCCTGAAAACCCACTTAAAAGTTCCTCATCTAAGCTAAAATATTAATATAGGTTAATTTAATGTTATTGGAAAAAAAGATGAGTTGTAGTTATGGGTATATTAATAGTAGTACCGAGAGGTGAAAATTATTCTGCATTTATCTTATGGGCTATCTTTATTAATAAACTGAAATATATTAAGAATAAAATCATAGGACTGCCAGAAAAGTCTAAATTAATTACTCTTCTTCAGCTGATGCTTGAATATTGTGCCAAAGTTTGGGGACATAGACCTTATCACACATGTAGATGCATAATAGAGAAGGCAGAGGAAACCACCAATGATCAACAAATCAGAAAACTCGAGCTAAAGGTAAACATGAGTGAATTACATTTCTTTTTATTCTGAAAAGTGGAGTAAGGTTTCTTTTATATAGAGATTTACTGTTTTCCATGTTCCAAAGGAGAAAACCAGGAAAATACTCTTGGGTTTTTTTACTGGAATTTGAATGATGAAAGAAGATAGAAAGCTAGCAAATAGCCCGTATCACAACATTGAGGAACTTTCTTCATTGGAGTTTTTTAAGAGCAGGGRTGATATAAAATTTTCAAGGTTTTTATAGACTTGTTCCTACTCAGGACTGGATTGGCTGTCCTGCACATTATGTAGTGRTAATGTGATGGTAAGTAATTAAATATAATTTAGTTGGGAATTAATGGGCTCTTAAGCAATGCTTCAGAAGGTGTAAAAAATTGTGAAGAATACGGAGATTTGGATTGATAATACAGTGGAATCATGACATCACTGGCAACAGCAGAGTCCACAAGCCTGAAAAWCAGAGTTTACATGTTTAAAGCAGCAACCCAAAGCAGAAGCACTTACCCAGAAGTGAATTTTCTAAGCAGAAGCACAGAGAAATTTGAGATTGAAAAGAGGAACTGAATCTGGATTCCACCTTCTCTTTCTTAATAGCTTTTATTTTTAATTTGTCCACCCTTCATTCCTGTGGCAGAGTTGATACATACCTCCTGAGTATGCCCAGCAAACTCAGGTACCAACCCCTCTCAGAAAGGCTCTCAACTTCAGAATAACTGTTTAACTAATTTCCAGTTCAGTCTCCAGTCACATATCAGTTGTTTTTTGATCCCAAGTCTCCCTTTGCACTATATTTATATATTACTGGTACAATCTATTACTTTTCATCAAGACCACTAGTTAAATGTGTTCAGATACTTCTATATGCTTAGGAAACTTAGTACAACTCTGTTTTAATTCAATGCGGGAGTCTTCTTTCCTTCTGTTTGTGTCCTGATAGTGCTTTTTTCCTCCCTGTCTTTTACTCAGGTAATCACTTCCACAAATGCAGTTTGATGAAAGTGCTTTTAACATATACAGTTCACTTGTGAGTTGTCCRTGGTGTTCCTGTTAATTAACCAGAGATGAACTATTTGATGGGTTTCTAAAATGAGAAAAACTGACTTTCTCAAGCCTTCTTTATTTTCAGCTTAAGCCTAAATTTGCTAAAATGATAGGACAGAATTCCTGCTTCCAGCCACTTAACAAAAGTGTCTTCAAGTGTAAACCAATGTTTCCCAAAGCCTATAGAGAGCAGAAGTGTGAAAAGCTGCTCAGAGTGCTAAGGGATGTATGCCCTGCAGACACCCTTAAAATTGTTGATTTAAACACCTGAAGCATGAAACACCAAGTGCACGGGTCATGAACAAGCTCAAATGGAAAAATTAAAAGAAAAGGACATTTGCTGTTACTCTGGGGGGAGCACAATGTTTGATATAACAAATACTGATCCCTCTCCTTTTATCTTCTCCCTTCTTCYGCATATCTGTTGAATGTTTTCTGCCTAGATGACAATTCAGCCCATTAGTATTGTTTCCTCCATGGCCAGAGTGTTGTGATGTCTGACTGCTGCCCCACATGTGACAAGGGTCAGTTGGAAGTGCATATCATGTCTGGAGGCTCCCTWCGGATTTCTGTGGATAAAACAATCTGGCAGCAGGAGAGACAGGGATTTATCTCCATCCAACCCTCCCTGCCAGGAGAAGAGCAGCAGGACACAGCTTAGTATGTGATCCCTTGTCTGRTCAGTAAAGAAACGTTCTAGGAAATGAAAATGTCTGAACATGGACTTCACACAAACACACTTGTAGCAAGCAATACAATATTTACCTGTGTGAATATATCTCTARTTAATCTTATGGGATCTGTAAAATTCATAATGTGCCCATGTTAGAGCACAATTCCTCTTCAAATTGCTCTCAAATAAAGAAAAGGTATCCSTGCTCTTGCCAGATGCTCTGTTGTTTCAGAACCTTTGGATTTCTCATAGATGAAGCTTAGCTTCTTATGATTTCAGGCATGCTATTTAACATATTATATCAGTACTGTAGGCAGGTCAAAATATTTTGAGARCAGTTTGAATAAAAAGTTTGAATCTGGGAATACATAATGGACACAGCTTCTTTTACATGTGTTGAAATTTATAAAGACAACATTTTCACACCAATCTTGTTTTGCACCTTTGGTTACATACACCGCTGCTATTACTGAGAGAATTAACCTTTATATTTTAAAACCATATCATTCYCTTACTGAAGCTCAGTTTATGGAAAAAATAACTTTAAAGACCAAGTCTCTGTTAATAGATTTAAGGGATTGATACCTCTTTTTAAGGATATAACAAGAATAGATCAAAAGTTTTACATTAGAATGTAGAACAAGTTTACTGTATCAGAACAGAGTCCATTTAGTTCTATTTTACTGTCTATGACAGAGGCTTAGAAAAAGTGATTAAACATAATAATAGCCAAACACACAAGTTTACTTTCTCCACTAAATCCTGCCAGCCACTTGCATTCTGTACCTAACATAATTCTGGAGCAAGGATAAAAAGTGAATTTTTGCTTTTAGCAGSACCTGTGTCTCTTTTATTTTTTGCCACCAATATTTCAAATTGCGTTTTGAATTGATAGAAATGTTAAAAGTCCACAATGCTCTGCAGCAACAGGCTCCCAACCTTAACTCCAGCTGTGCAGAAAAGCTTTTTGCTTTGTTTCTGCTACATTTTCCATTCTAGTAATTTAATTTTATGTGCTGCATAGAAGGAAAAAACTGAATGGTCATTGCTTTTTCCCTTTTTTTTTTTTTTTTTTTTTTTTTTTTTTTTTTTTTTTTTTTTTTTTTTGTGTTACTTGTATTTCATGTGCTACTATTACATTGACCTTCACACTTCCTTTTGTGCAGACCACAGGGTCCTGGTCTCATTCTGTAGCTTTGATATCTCAGTCTCCTTCTCTGAGTATTTTTTCCCTAAAATATATTCCTGGAAAGAAAGGAGCASAAACAAAGGTGATATTTGTGTTGCTGAGGTTACCCAGTTGCATGATGATTTCTGCCATTATGTCTCTCCTTTGTTAATATTGATGTTTGATTTGGTGTTGACTGTTCTTTAGCTTTGAAATGACACTTTTTGAGATTATGGACAGCAATTTTAAGATGTGCTTGCAGGATAGCAATAGCTAGTTGATACTCCATAATTYGTGTACAAACTTAGAATTCTTTGCCCCATATCCCTCTTTGTAAACAGTTATATCAAGTTTCAAGTTATATCCAAGTCTTTCAAGGTGAGATTCATCTGGTGCCACCTGAGCTCTTTGCCTTTGACTCCCATTATAATCAATGGAGAAAAACTGACATTTATCCCACCACTTCAATGCAATGAGATGTTGCAACTTTAAAATACCAATTTCCTTCCACAGACTGTAAAAATGCAGCAAATACCTCCCTGCAACACAGATGCCCAAGTTTGGTTAGATGCACTCACAGAATTGCAAAGTTTTTCTCTGGTTCTTTTCAGTTGGTTTTTTGAGTTTTATTGCTCTCTAGGGCTTAGTTTGATCAAAAGCTTTATTACCTCMTTATTAACTCATTCCCTAGGTAATTTAAGAAGATGTCAACCAATATCAGTTATGAGGACAAATCTCTAACATTCTAACAGATTCTGCTCCCAGTGGGAATTCAGTGGTAATCTTCCCTATATTCTCAAAACTGATAATTTATTCCTACACTTTGCTTTCTATATTTTCACCWATTTATATTAATTTACAAGGTCAATTTCTTCCAGCCCTACAGAATTTTTGTTTCTGTAGATATCAATAATTGGGGATTTATCARAAGCCTTCAGCTACCCAAGAAGTTAGGCATGGCAACTGACCCCATTTCTAGCAACAAGCTCCTTGGTAACTTCAGAGAACTGTAAGTGGATTGTAAAATGTGATTGCCTTTGGCATTCTTTTTCCCGTTACCCAATATTCGTATTTATAAGTACCCATYAGCTCTTCTCAGAATGATATTTTCAGCCAATCTATGCATCTTTAATACCCCAATTGCATACAAGTTCTACGGGCTAGCTGGTGTGTTTATCAAAAAGTCTCTCACAAGCAAATAACCTAAGTACTTTTTATTCCATTAGCAAGTTCTTTTTCAGAACTGGTTTGGTCTGCCTTATAGATTTTTTCTGTTTATAATTGTGCCYTTGGTGAACATGAGTATAGCTTTCTTAAGGACTGCCATATTTTGAGTATCCTCCTTCGTCCCCCTCTCCCATCTTAATGTCTTTTTTCCTTTTCCTTTTCTGGTCTTTCCTAATGTTTTTTGATTGCCAAAAAACTCTGTGACTGACATACACTTGCTTAGACTGCCTACAATTACATTCTTAATCTCTACACCACGTGTAAATTTTAAGCCTTTTAGTTCCTTTATAACAAACCTATGCACTAGCCAACATTTTTGATATTCAGAGCTCTTGTGTTGGTTTTGGTTCTTCAATCACTTATGAGGATTGTCAACTCTAAGCATCTTGTGTGCAAGGCAACACATGTTCTTTAAGAACAGAATTTTAAATTTACTCTATCCTGGATCAAGTCAAGTGCTGTTTTTTTTCGCTTTGATGTGATTCGCCTCTTATAATACCAAAAAGTTTCACCATCACACTGTGATGTGACATTTACATAGGCAATGAAGATAATTAAAGTCTCTTATTTTTACTGTGTTTCATGTCCTCACAAAAGGACAACCATACAACTCCTGTCCACACTAATGTTTTTCAGTCTATTACTATTTTACCAGAACCCTTTTCATCCAGGTAATAAAGTATTCTTATATTTTCCTAGGATTTCTGTCCCTGTATACAGCATCTTGGTCTTTYGTATGCAAGGTTAGAGACCATAAGGGAAAGGAAAAGAGAGGATTGGYTTGTGTGTTTTATTCCAGAGTGGAGAATATGTAGGTAGTCATTCTGAGGTCAACTGATGAAACTCTTCAGAGAATTACTGGGGAGAATGGTTATCTTTTTTTATTATTATTATTTTATTTTTTAATTTTTATTTTTTATTTTTTAAAATTTTGTTTACTTTATTAATTTTAAGCCAGTTAATTGTTGCAAGTAAATATGAACAATAAAGGTACACTAGGGATCAATTACCAGATGCAGAGGTGTTTGATGTCCATCTAAGTGATAACTGGTGACCCACTGAAAAGTGGCCAGAGTCATTTCTTGCCCAAGGAGCCAAATTAGCTGCATAAAATGGCACCATGTCTCTGGTGCTCTTTTTAAAATATTTTTTTTTCTTTCTACAATCACAAATTCCTTACCCTTTCCAACACTAAAAATAGGCACCTGTGGGAAAATATAATTAATTGTGCTATCACACAGCAGGAGATGTGAATTATCCTTTAAATTATAGACAAAACACCAAATATACTATGGCTCGGGTTACTACTTACCACTGTTATTTTGGGCAACTCAACAGGGTTCATATTATTATGGAACTGTCAGATACAATTGTCCTACTTCTGCTAATTGTCCCTCTGTGAATTTTCAGCACCTGAGCAGGATTTTGCCTAAACCACCTCATGCTTTAGGGAAATGATGCATTGCAAAAGGCAAAGTATTGTAGCACCTGAATTTGTCATCCAAAGCTGAGCAGACAACAACTTATTTATAATGGCACTCTGTCATCCTTCAAGCCTCAATGGAGCATTTTGCCAGTGAAGAGTTATTTTAGGAGATATGTCTTGTGTTTCCAGTCTGTGTAAATCTGAATCTTACTTCTAGCTGCATACAAAGCATTTCATAATACCCAATTTTGATAAAATCCATGCACGCAACTAAGCTATTTATTCTACATTGACAGTGAGGGTCAAATGAGTAAATTTCCTGGATGAGTAAATTTAGCTCAGGTAATAAAAAAAAAATGCTTAAAAAAAATCCTATTATTTTATCAGTTTAGAACAGGTAGGAATGCCTGCCTGCCTACAGCTACTGACTGGACCAGTGTGCACATGCAATGACTCTGGTGTCCTCACACTCCCGTGCTTAGGTAGATGGACAGCTCTCRGTGATGCCTCATGATTTTTKKYYTTYCYTTTTWWKKWMCCYTTTMWWMCCYTYYWAMMWTTYYKKWMCSYTTWWKKWWYCCYTKKWMCCCYTWRSCYKSMWKSYTWWWAWTYMWKSMAMYTKRWWWTYCMAMYTWRKTTWAAAAWTYYWMYWAAMMAAAAAAAMCAAACATCCTCCAGAAAACATCAAYGTTCCCTGTGCTATGTTAAACCTGAGACTCCAGCCTCAGGTGAAGCCTTCTTTACAGAACATGTTGTATAAATTGAACTCTACCTCATTCCAGGGGATATTCGTTAGTATAGGGGAACATTACTTCATGTGTTAAGTTTCTTATTTGAAAATCCTAAATAAATATACTAATTTCTGAAATCTATAAAACTTGTACCTGTGCTATACASAAGGGTGCATTTTGCCATCAAATTGTGCACCTGAGATCCCAAATATCAAAATAAAACCCTTTTATCCCCTTACCCATCTCTATATCATTATTAGAACTAGCCAATCAAGACAACATCAGGATGTCYTTTGTGATTACTGGCCAGTGAAAGACGTTGAAATGTTTTGGCTGTTTGTCTATCAGCTGTGCTACTTGTAGAAATTGGGTTAAATTAATGGAGCATCCCTTCCAACCAGAGATGGCAGCAAAGCAAGAAAGTGCCACCAGCAACATCCAGGTCCTTCACCCTGTGCTGAAATTAATGTTCCTTTCATCCTTTCCTTACTCCTTTCACCATGGTACACAGCCTCAATTCTCTAAAATCAGTCGATCCTCCATTGACCCCGAAGCATTTTGGATCAAGCCATGAGCCCAGACTGATTTTCCGCATATTGTTTCATTCTGTGAATGCAACACAGGTTCCCTTCTTTGCTCTCAAAATGTTGGCATGCAAGCATCTGTTTTGTTTACTACAATTAACAGTCAACATTTTAAAGTGCACTAAAGACCAAATATGATAAGGAGGCTTTCCTGGACCATTTTGTAATGCATTCAGTTTTTGATGCTTCAAGAACTCTCATACCAAGCATACCTTCATTTTCATGTGGCTCAGTTGACTAGTTTTTCACCAAATTCTCTACAAAGTCAGAGAAACTTTAAGAATACACTTTACATTAAAAGCTTTACCACCCATCTGTCACTCACACAAAAGACATAATTTTGACAAATTAGCAGAAAAAAAAGCTAATTACATTTTACTTCGATAATCCTTGYTTAGTTAAACTAGGGAAATATGCAAATTATCTGCTGAGACCTCATTTGTTTCCTTCAAAGGATAAATAAATCTTCTTTAGTATTTCCAAACATTATTAAAAGAACATATTGATTGACAGATAAATCGTCTCTGGTGCAATATTGGTTTTATAGAAGTGAATGCCTGTGCCTAGACATAAATGTGGAAAATTTATCAGAAACTTTAGGAATTTGGATAATTTTCAGAAAAAAAATTGATGTGACTCAAGTTGACAGTCTTAAGGATTGAAAATCTTATGACAGCTGGCTACCTTATAAATTTGCTTACATTTTTTCTTGTTTTCCACCAAGCAATGCTACAGAAACATGATTATAAATCTTCACCCAGGCCTGCCCTTTAAAAGAACTGCTCTGAAGTGAGCAAGAATCATGGGTATGACCTTTCAAAGATAGAATATGACCAATTAGGGAGCAATTTTCGAATTTTCCCAAGAGTAGGAACACCTGTGCAGAGCCAGAGTCTGGAGATAAAAAAATTGTAACTATTATCTTCCATAGAGCCTGGATGCTGTTAGAGGAATGGCTTTAAGGTGGGTATTGTCAGGATTAGTTAAATCTAGGGGCAGAGCAGATAAGATTATTTTTTCTTATTATTTAATAAAACCGTAACATTTAATTTGGAAGATTAAACATACAGAAACAGGATGTAGTTACTGTGGTTGACACGAATGGCATCATGAGCGGGAAAACAGAATCAATGTTGGAGGTTGCTCTTTAGGGACTGAACAAGCAATGGATGAAATGATTTGGTTTGGATCTTGATTTAGATTTGCAAGTATGATGTGCAAATTAAGTACAGTRGTGCTTATAARRAWAMWKTTWAAAAAATAAGAAAATAAATAAAATTAAATTAAACAAAGCAGAACAATACACTATTTAGCTCTCATTGAGTGTTGACTATCTCACCCATGGTTATGGGTCCGCTGTAAATTTATCAGACTGAATGAAAATATTGTCACTGCATACTGTATGTTGCATGTCCTTTTCTTTAAAAAAAGAATTATCAGACCTCCTAACATATATAAAATCATTATTTGACCTCTGGCAAACAGTTTTTGACCGTTGCATTTAAACATTAACATAAAAGATTAAAAAAAATAGGGTAAAATTTTGGGTTTTTTTGATTATGTGATACTCACAACTGAAACAAATGCAAAAGACAGTTAATGGAATGTTGCCCCCAAGGAAAATAGCTAAAATTTTTAAAGTGTGCCATGAACATTATGCAATGTTACTTTATTCCTGACAGTATTTAATAGTGCCAATACTAAAACACAGAAACAAGGCTAATTTAAGATACAGCTGTCTAYAAGAAAGCCTCTAAAAGCTTATCTAGACGTATAAATATGTTTTATGGGGTCAACAGGTTAAAAAATGTTAGATAATATGATTATTCTGGTTTCAAAATCGATTTTCGAAACTGCTGAGTACTGCTTCCTCTGACTTCTGTGGAAACTCCTGGGTGCCTGGCATTTTATAAAGCAGATCACTGTGAAGATTTAAACAGTTAAACCTGTGGGAGCTACATTATTGGTGGTGGTGAAAATATGAGCAAGCATCACCTCTAATCATATTATCAGCATCATGCTTTGCAGTAACAAATAACTCAGACTCTCTTCTAAGGAGAGATAGTCACTGTGGCAAGCTGTGCATGGAAATTAAGCACCAATAATGTAATTTTCTCTTCTCTAAGGATCCAACAGTAGATTACATTGAGGGGCTTAAACTCGAGCAAAAATCCAGAGAGTAAGAAAGGAGATGTGGTACTTCATAAATCAAGTCAAATAAAAAGAAACAATTATTACTTAAAGAAATATATCTGATGTGATTTTTTTTTTTTTTTCATTCTCTTGAGTTTTTTCTGCCCCTGACTTGAGTGATTCTCAACACTTACAATCAGCAGTTTGGTCTGCCACATGTATGGACTAAGACCAGGATCAGTGCACGGTGCAATGCACCACACTGCACTTTGGCTTTGCCTGGACAGAAAATATTCTTCCATACCATGGGATCCATTAACCATTTACTCTTGCAAAGTTTCCAGGGTACTGCCTTAATTAGTACCTGTGGTCTAAGGAGAAAGGTGTCAGTTCAAGCTGGTGTTGGTGGGATTCTGGAGCACAAACCACTGCTTCAGGGCTTTTGGGGCATAGAGGAAGGCACAAACTCATACGGTTCTGACTTAACAAAAGATAGGCTCTGGTGAAACTTTAAGTGCTTCAAAGGATCTGGCAGGGCAGTGAGGCAGAAAGGAGCCCAAGAGAGAGAAGGCTGCCCAGTTGGATGATCATCTCTGGATAAATTCATGGACATGGGTACAGTTTAGCAGAATATCCTCGAGCTTGATTTGGGCAACCCAAAAATAGAAGATGCAAATTTGTATGCTATCTCTGTGGGCAAAAGGTTATAGTATGTGGAGATATATACATTCAATTTCTCAACAGGGAACAAGGTCAAAGAAGGGTAATAAAAATGAAAGAAAGGGCAAAATAGGGCAAAAGKTCACACTTCTGTTTCTACTTTGATGTAAAATGGTGTTGATTGATCTCACCAACTTTTAGACACTCAGTTAGAAAAAGAGATTCTTTTCTTCAAGTGAGAGAGAAAGAAAGAGCCAGATGTCTTCAGAGGAAGCTTCAATCCATCTGTGATCCTACCTGGGGCTGATTTTCCTGTATTTACCTTTTGCTGCAATAAAGACAACACTGTTTCTTGTGCCAGCAATTTAGGCCAAGTGTGATGAATCTGGGCAATTCTGTTCAAATCCTCTGCTGAGTCAAGGGAGAGGATGTTTCCTCACCAGTTCACTGTAAATAAACARCAGTGACAGAAACAAAGGTTTTTCCTAGAGATTTCTGAAGATGGTCAGAAAAGCATCCTACCTGACACCATCACTGGGCATTGACTGGACATTTTTAATGTTTTGCCACAGCTTGCTTACAGAGTTTTTCGTATAAAATCATGTTGGCATTTTAGAAGGAAATTCTATAGTCTCTTACTTTGCTTTAGAGACTGAAATGTTTAYGTGCATGTCCACTTAGTCATACATTAATCATATTTGTCTACACAGGGTGTTATTTCAAAACAAAAATAAAATCACTGATCTATCCAGAACACTCTTTAATATTAGTATTCTAAAATACCAGAAGTTTGTATCTTCAGTGCTGAGAAGCAAAATTKCACTTTTTTGAGTACATTAGATGACAGATTCTTAGAGAACATAAAGCTTGCTATGCCTCTGTTGTGTAGACCTGGGCTGACTTGTGTCAGCTAATGCATGACCTGGAATTGATGTTTCTTTCAGTTCATTAACCATCTCACTATTTGCATYAGTAACATTGACAGTTGCAACATTATAAAAAAAAATAAAAAAAAGCTTTCCCACACCTCAACATGACCTTTCATTTTGATTACAGATGCATTGACCCAGATTCTGAAACAAGGAAGTTTTTACAATTTTTATGATTCATTATTGGAGTGAACACCTGGTTTGGTGTCTTCGTGTGTAGTGAAAGGACAAGGCGTAGTGGCTTCAAACTGACAAAGGGAAGGTTTAGGTTAGATAATAAAGAGAAATTCTCTGCTCTGAGGCTGRTGAGGCACTGGGAYATGTTGTCCRGAGAAGCTGTGGATGCCCCATCCCTGGAAGTGTTCTAGAGCAGATTGGATGGTCTAATGGAAGCTGTCCCTGCCCATGGCAGGGGGTGCAACTAGGTGGGCTTTAAGGTGATCCCTTCCAACACAAATCATTCTATGATTCCATGATCTGCAAATTTTCATCARGTACTAAGGGTTGACTTCTGACAGACTGCAACTCATTCCCTGATGTCTTTTTTCCTGCCAATAATCACTAGGAAGCAGTACCATGAGATTAGCCTAATATATTATACAACTTCAATCAGYAGAGCTCCATTTTTGGTAATGATCATATATGCAGATCTTCTCAAGAAACATCTTTAACTGTTCATAAAGAAGATGCACCTWATCATTGGTTTAGAGTGCTTACAACTGCAGTTTCTTACTGACCATCATATTTTACTGTCCAAATAACTTCCCAAATAAACCTTCCAGCTCATTGAAATGAATAATGAATGTGCCAGCAGCGTTGATTTTAAAATGCGTGTCAACACTTTAACATCTGAACATCTATGTAAATGCAAGCTTTTAGCAGAATTTAAATTTAACAAATTACAGTTTGTGACTCTAATTTATGAGAACTATGTAAATACCTAACATTTTTATAGCTGYTCCTGCTTAAATTAATCACAAATTTCTAATTATGCCTTTTTCAGCTGCAGGATATGCAAATTTAGTTGCTCAGAGAAAGGAAACATTCAAGAACAGATTGATTTTACAAACATTGTGCAGTATTATTTCTGAACAGGAGAGTGCAGCCTTTTAACCTGCTACAGACCAAACTGGTCCATCTAATCTGTTTTGTGTGCATTGAAATACAAAATATGACAGAAAAAAAAAAGAATTAACTATATTCTTACTCAGAGAATAATTCATATCCTCATCACTGGCTGTACACAGTTCATGTCTGTACACAACTACAAAGCAAACACGAGGCAGACATTTAAAAACATTCTAAAGGATGGGCTACTTTGTCACACTTCAGCTCTAACTGCTCAGGTGAGGAGGGAATCTAACATGCACCTTACTCACAATAGAAATATTGGTTACAATGGGGTTTCTGCAGCCAAGTGGACTCTCCCCTGCAGGTAAGCAGATCCAGGAAAGGTTTGTTTTGCCAACAGTAGCAGTGGGAGTTGGGAATTGAAACCCTGATATGTTTACAGTGGTTCTTCTTGACTATTCATTCTCTTGCCTTAGCTGTGAGCAGTGTTGGATTTAAATGCTTGTTTTAAATGTTTTTAAAATTAGTCTATCTAGTAATTTATTCCTTTTTATTTTTGTGTTGCTGGTCAGAAATAGAATGTTTTGTATCCCTTAAGGATGAAAGTTGCTATTTTCTAGAACTGTAAAAGATCTAAAACTTCAAGCTTCCTTCTATTTTTCAAGGGCATTTTTAATTGGCTACGTTTGCGATTCTTTCATGAATTGCCATTCTATTTATGCCCACAGTTAGTTCCACTCAGSTCTTCATCTCCAGTGCTTCCCTTGCTTTTGAGCCTTCTAGTTCAAGGTAGGAACACCTTGGGGAGGGTCCAGCAAAAGGCTCCCAGGTTGGCCACAATGTGGGAGGTCAGGCTGAGGTCTGGGCTGTTCAGCCTTGAGAAGAGAAGGTGAAATGGAACCATCTTGCTGGCTACARCTTCCTACTGGGAGTATGTACACAGCAAGAGACAGAATCCTCTCAGAGGTGAGCAAGGAAAGAACCAGAGAGAACCCGCACATGTTGCAGTAATGGAGAATCTAATTAGCTATAAGAAAAAAAGAAATTACCATTTCAGGGCAACGAAAACCCATGGTCTAACTGCAGATCCAATTTTSAAGCTGGTTCTTTTTCTATCTGGAGGCTGCATTACATTAATTTTAGTGTCCTAATTTTTAAAAATAAATTTTAAATTGAATTTTCAATCTCCCTTTCACTATTTTAGTTATTTATATTAAAATAATATATATTTCTATGTCCGAGT
>NW_026623266.1:2151541-2174167 GCF_030028575.1 Malurus melanocephalus
TCAAGTTCTGCAGACAACATCCACAGCATATTTAGGAAAAGTCCTTACCAAACTCAGATTTTTAGCAGGTGTTTACAGTCAAGTTCTGCAGACAACATCCACAGCATATTTAGGAAAAGTCCTTACCAAACTCAGATTTTTAGCAGGTGGTACTGCCTGGAGTCATTTGRCCTGATCTTGGGTAAAGAATTTTGTAGCTAATTGCAACAGAGCTGGTAATTGAGATTCAGACAAATGATGGGTTCCTAATTTGCTACAGAGCTGCAGAGATTAGTGGAGTAATTGGCTGAAGTGCACTAAGAAAAATAAGAAACTGGAACTGTATTAGAAATGTCAGACACAGAGCAGTTTTATTTGTTCACTTACTGAAACAAAAGGACCCATCAGACATATCAGAAGAGAAAACCATATCCAAAATCATGGTTTCAGTGTGATTCTTAAGTAGGCTAAGATAAAAAAAAACTCATTTCTGAAGAACAGCTTGACCAAATTTATGGTAATAACCACTGCTTTTAATCCTGTCTCAGCCACCCTGATGATTTGAAGAAAGCACCATGAACTTTGTGTTTATGGCACAGATTTGTTGTCCAAAGGACCCCATTGAGTACGTTGTAGTTTCTCGTAGCAACCCTATTATACATCACCCTAAGACCTAGGGGAATTGCAATCTGATAACACACAACCTGTCCTAAACCAGTAAATTTCCTTTGTTTTGCATCGTTTTCTGATGTGAGGTTTTTCTGCCACCTTTCAAGCTCTCAATATCACCCTCCAGGGTTTGCTCCTCTAGGTACTGACAGGGAATTCCCATTCTTTGCAAAAGCTAGTAGATGTTAAATTCTGAAGCTTAAGGTGTTTCCTTTTTCTCTCCTTCTCTTTCCATTTCAAAGCTTTGCTGTGCTTCAGTTCGTCATTGCTGGGATTGTAAGAAAGTGTTAAGTGCTGCACAGTTCATTGCTCATTTTACGCTTCATAAAATATTGAGATGCCTGTGATGCAGTGCAGCCCTGATCATTGGGCTGTTATTTTAACACATCTCACCACGCTGAGAGCTCAGAGGCAAAGAGGGCTGCCAGAATATATTCCTTAAGTGCAGAAGACTTTGAGAACCAAGATACATTACTGCTCTGCTCTCCTCTCTCCTCTCTCCTCTTCAGTCTTCTCACTCTGCATCCACCATCCTCTGTGGGTGGAAATTTCCCAAAGCCACTGAATTAACTTCATTTGGAGCTGCAGCCTGAAAAAGGTGGMCTGGAAAATATGGGATTTTGGGTGTGCAGTGAAGTACAGAGGAAGGTTCATGCAAGGTGTCCCCTATATTTTCTCATTCCCTGGGCTGCATCACACGCACATRCACAGACATCATTCTTCCTGGAACAACGTTTTGAGGTGCATGTCTTGAAGATATTGTGAAATATCTGTTCCTATGAATATCCTCATTCAAATATTGATTTTTAAATCATTTCTCCTCCACTGAACTTTGCCAAGCATCTTAAAAATGSCACACCTTCTAGGTCATTCTTTCCTATCTTTACAAAAATATTTGCATCTGTGTTGAGATGTGTTTCAGTAGGTAGCAACGTCTGAGTATTAAGTGTATTTCTATTAACTCTGCTTTGTTTTAGAGGTGTTGGGGAGTTCCTGAAGGGCTTCTGTTTTCCAAGAATCCATCATTTGTAAAGATGTCTTAGATCCTGAAATCAGACAGGTCTTGAAGCATCAAGTAGACCTGAACTTGCAGATCTTTTGATCTCTGAATCTGAATGATTTCCATGGTCACAATCTTTAGCAGAGGTCCCTGAGCCTGAATTTGTTACTTAATAGTCCCCCATAGCTACTGCAGCAGTTCTTTTACTCTGAAGAAGAGAAAGGTTGTGTTGGAGTTGCTGATTTTGGGACTTTTAGCTTTGTTGGGTTTGGGGKTTTTTTGGTTGGTTTTTACTTTTTTCCCTGAGCTATCTTGTTTTAAATACTTTCTTTTGTTGTTTGTAGCTATTTAATTTGGTTTTCAGGTTAGCAGTCACTCAATTTTTCATTAGCTAGTTAACAAATTCCATCATGTCACAGCACTGAACTGATCTTTCTTCTTGACACCGTCTGGTTTCTTCGTCTTCCTCTTTGTATTTATTTTTTCAATTTTTTTTTTTCTCAAGGAAACGACTTAAGGATCTTATTTATAATTCATTGAAAGTACTATGAGCTTCAACTTACCCACAAAAGTGTAGTACAAAATATTCATATTGTTTTAAATATTGTTTTAAACTGTAACTCATAAAATCAAGTCAAACTTCAAATGTATTTTTCATTTATAGCCTGAAAAAAAAGTGAATCACAGCTCCAAAATCAGAACATAACTTAATTTCATAGAAATATGATCACTTTGTTTTGTATGCCTGGTCTGGAAGTAGGTTATAAATACAAGCAGATTTGCTGAATATATTCTGCTAGGTACCAGTGAGGGTCAATTTATCTAAATAAATCTAAGCAGCGCATAAAAAAAAAAAAACAAAAAAAAACAAAAAAACAAAAAAAAAACAAAAACAAAAAAAAAAAAAAACTGTTAGAACAGCAGAGCTGGGAGTAGACCAAAAATCCAAGAGTTTCAATCCATGAAAGGTGCTGAATGTTCAGATCTATGGTGGTGCTTGAGAGACTCTTAAAAAAAACAGCATATCAAAAGGAAAAAGAAAATCCTCAACTGAACCCCTTCTCAAAATGTTGCTTCTTAATTTACTCTTTTAATTGAGAGTGTTAACAACATTGTAGACAATAACACTGTGCAAAGGCAGTCCCTCTACAGACAGATTAAAGGACTAAAGGAATGTGAGGAGCTGGGCTCTTGTGTATACCAGGACAAACTGATGGGGAGAGTAGAGGGATTTGGGAATAATAAGCAGCTTTTGCAGTAAGTGTTGGTGTGAAACTAATATTTTTTCTACCCACAGCCATGATGAAATAATCTCTAGGTGTTATGACAGATTTAAAAAAAACAGAAAGTATCAGGTTAATCACTCGCAAAACAGTTTTTTCCCCATGTCCTGAGAGCATTATAGAAAAAATACCCAGCAGCATGTGTGGGAGTGATGGAGAAGCAGCTGATCAAGGCTGAAACCAAATTGTGTAGATTATTCCATACTTGTTGCAATCACCTTCTTATTAATATTTATAGRAATCTGGATTGGGTTTTATAATGCATGTTTAAATAGAAAGTTGGTGGCAAGGCTGCACCAAACAAATCCAGCAACACYRGAAAAGAGCTAAATTAAAGCTCATYGTTTGCAAGKGATCACATATTGCTCTGTACAAAATGAGAATATTGCCTGGACAAGTGTTATTGAACTCTGTCCAACAGGACTGCATGGTCAGACCAAGGACAGCAAACTCTGCTCACTGCACACTGAAAGTCCCCTTCAGGATACATTGCAGTTCAGCAGTGATTATAAAATACTTTGCATCCAGAGATTTGCAATTCAAACAACTGCTAACATCAAAAATAAGCTATATAAGCTGTTCTTTCCTTCCCTGAATCCATCAGCAAACTGTATGCAACAAGTTTTTGTTAATTATAAATTTTAACAAGCAACTATTTATTTTAAGGTCTTAAGGAAAGCTGATTTGAGTGGGTTTTTCTTTTCCCAGTAGTTGGCTTTTGCATATGTGCTGGAGCTTATCTGGATGTCAAGATGTTTTCATATTTCTTTGCCCAATTTTTATCTTGTAAGCCTGACATCAAAAGAAACCATCTTTGCTAAAAGCAAGCACTGTTTGTGATTCCCTGAGTGTTTGCAGTCAGATGGCTGTGATGCTGACTCGTGAGCTTTATTTCTTTTTGCTAAAGGTTGCATTTTTCTCACGTTTTTGTCATTTTAGTTCTGAGGAAATAGTAAACATTTGGGTAATTTGCAGGACCTTTTAGGTATTTCTGAGATTTTTTTTTTTTTCAACTTGTTGGCTTTCTTTTAGAAAGTTTGTTAGCAATCTCTTGCAGTATTTCTAGTTTTGGGTTTTGGGGGTGTTTTTGTCTGTGGAGTTTAGACTYAGARAGTWTAAAATAAAATAAAMTAAAYATAAAAGGGAAACSTGTACATATTTCTTAATTGGAAGACTGAGAAAATCACTGTGGGTACTATTTTATAACTGATTGATCAACCAAAACATAAATTTAATATAAAACGCTATATATTTAAACACTGAGTGTTTATAGAATAAAAGCTAAACACCTTTTGATAGATCTTCTTGTCTATCAGCTTAAGTTCATGCTCCAATCTCTTGTACAGTCGGGTACAAATCGATTATCATGAGAAGTTATGTGGCATTTCCAGATCTCAAACACAAGATGGCACCATTAGTAATGCTTTCCCCATATTTCTCCCTTCTTGATTTAGTAAGGGACAACTTTTGTTGCTGCGGAACTGCAATAACACCGCGGCTTCCATGTGCACATTGCACATGTGCTTAATGCATACGAAACCTGGCGTGTGCCTAAAGGACTCTGTAGAATCTCAATCTCTTCATTTTATTAAGGGGTCACTTATGGTTTACTCAGTGTCGTGCACTGCAAGAAAACTCATGCTTTTCCCAGCAGATAGATGTGTACAGCTGTGTGCAAAATTAAAATTTATTTTAGCCTTTCTGCTGATTTGCTTAGACACTTATGGTGCTCAGTCTCTTYTGAGGAAAATGTTGTGTTGGTTAGGATTGCACAGTGTTGGGCAAATTTGACTAACCTTTTTTTAATGTCAAAACAAACAAACAAAACTCAATTTTCCTCTCTCTAGTGCCTTCCTTTGACCTTGAAAATCTCAATTTTTTTTTTCTTTTTCCTGACACATATTAGAGGAATGTTTATATTATTTTTATCTTTTAGCATACTTTTGGGGAGTAAAGTGAATATCCATGGAAGATAAGTTTACTAATGCAGAAGCTTGACAGAGATGAGACTGCTGTAGCTCTATTCATAGAAAACACARAAATTATAGACAGGCTTGTGCTGGAAGGGATCTGAAAGACTGACTATTTCCAATCCCTCTGCCTGGTCAGGGATGACACCCACTAGACCAGGTTGCTCAGAGCTTCATCCAACCTGGTTTGARCACCTCCCTAGGGAAGGCATAGCCACAACTTCTCTGGACAACCTATGTCAGTGTCTTAACACCTCTTGAGTAGACCCGAACATGCATAATTCACAGACTCATTTGTCTCCTTATCACAATTTTCCCACATTTGTTTATCTTAATTCTTGCCTTTGTTTGCTCTGTTGGACCTCTGTTACCACCCACCCCTGAGCATCTTGTCAATAGATCCCTTGGAGCAGATTAGAGTGAAAGGACACTGAATATGTCCTCGCTAGGTGGGGGGGAGGTTTACACCTGAGCCTTATCAGGACGGAGGGCATTGTCATGGTAAAAAGCATTATCCCACATTGCAGGGCCTGCTTCTTATTGGTCTTTTCCCTTGTGTGGCTCAAACTGCAGCCTCTCACTAAACAAAGGTTGGTTTGTCCAGGTCATCTTCCATCAGTGAGTGCACACCCCCTCTGCACCTGGGCTGCTTTTATGCAGGTCAGAAGTTCTGCCATGACACACCCAAAAACTTTTTCCCACTCCTTYAGTTGGTGGGTGCAAATTCGGTCTCAGCCAAGCACCTGCTGGATTTGCAAATGGATTATTTGAGTCATTAACCTTTAACGTTTAATCTCCCACAACATCCCATCTTACATGCCATTAACTTTGGTGTCATCTCTAAGTTTTGTTCCACTTCATCCCACAACCTCCACTGGCAGTGTATGAGGTGCTTTTCCCCTGCCCCATGGTGTTGGTGTCACTCCCAGCCCATGGGACTAAGGCTCCCCCAGGACACCTCAGGGAGGTGCAAGATCAGGGGCTCATGGCTCTCTTGGGGTTATTTGGAGTCACCCTGTGTCCATCACCATTCTTCTGTGTCTTTTGTGTTCACAGATCTAATCCTTTTGTGGCRTAACCTGATGGGAAAGTTTAGCCTAAATGCATAACATTAGAAAAATATGCATAAAATAAAATATAATTCTTATAAATTATTTCTCCTTGTATCTGTGTGGGGGCATTAACATCAGTTTGCAATGTGGATTAAACAAATGTTTGAAAAGCCATGAGTGTCAGACAGATATTTTGCCCTAAAAATCCAGATTTTATGTTATCTACATGAAGCCTTATGTACTTAAAGTCTAACTTAGACAAGTCTCCAGCACAGGCATCAAACTTAAATGCAGATTTGAATATTTTTTTTTAATTGGAAATCTTTGGATTTGACTGTGCTCAGCCCTGCATTGCTGCATTGCTGAGGGCAAATGCATGAAGTTAGGGACATAAAAAAAGGTGTAGGTTAACCTAAAGCATAACACCAGGACAAGAACAAATGGATACAAATGGTTCATGGAGGGAAAAAAAATTAAAAAAAAAAAAAAAAAAAAAAAAAAAAAAAAAAAAAAAAAAAAAAAAAAAAAAAAAAAAAAAAAAAAAAAGAAGAAAAAGAAAAAGAAAATAACTCAGACGGGGACTTCATTAGAGGAGATGAATTCTGGAGCAGCTGTCTGATAGCAATAGTTTGGAAACAGATACTACAATACTCAGCTTCATCAAAAAATACAGAGATAGGATGGGAACTAATAAAAATTCCCTTGGGCCAGGAAAACACTTATCTTTTCCATTCTGCTTASAGAAGTCAGATTGTGGAAGGTGCTGTGCTAATCATGGTCCTTTTTGTCGCAGGCGATACAAAGCTGGAAACCATAAACGTGAAGGGTGTTTCAAACACAAACTTAAATCCTGCATTTTCTGTGAAATGTGCCCAGAACTGAAGGCTTGTGGGTTTCTCTAATGTTATTGGACACTAAACAGTGCTTCCCTTGTGTGGCAGAATTAGAGAGGCAGTGACTAGAGCTAAGCAAATAATGAATATTCCATTCAGTGAATTTCTCTGCTGCTTGCAGGTTTTCCCAGAGCACATTGCAGTTCCCAGTAAGCCTTATTATTCTGCAAATAACTCCTTTGAAAAAGTCCTGGTCTTTAGATTGCATTTCATTTCCTTGCAAATGCTGGTTGCTTAAAATTCAAACTGTTGTATTTAGGTGCATGGCATGTGAAGTGTTCTGGTCCTTAGAGAATCGATGGAAGTCTTAAAAAAAAATCACATTTCTAGTGCTGAAAGAGTCATTATTAATCAGATGAAATTAAGTGGTTTAGGGTAAAAAAACTGCACAAAGAGCTGGAACAAGGCCAATTATACTTGCTCTGCCATAGGTATACCATCAGTAATTTTTGGAAAACCTTTCACTTCTATCCAAGTAGCAATTTATTTTTATATGCATTGATAATGGCAAAGAACACAGGCTAAAAGGTTACTAAATTCTACTGCCATACTTGCCATCTACAACTCTTTTTTTTGTCATGTACAATGTATATATACCAGTTGTTAATACGACTATATGACTATAACAGACACTTCTTTTTTTCCCCTTTTCTTGTGTCAAAATGGGAAATTTAGAAGACATGTGACTAATTTTCTCTTTTGATTTTTAAAAGATCCATTTGTATAGATATTAAGTTCCACAGAAAGATCAGCTGATGAAGAACAGAAAGAACTGCTGAAGTCATCTGCTGCCAGAGCTCAGAAAGGGCGTCCCTTTATATATCCCCTGTCATCCTCTAAATGTCMTAATGATGTCTGTATGATTCACAAAATATTGGTGTCCTGCTGAATATCTCACTYTCTAAAAATACACCTCCTGAATTACAGCCACAGCTATTTTACAGCACAACTGAGAGCATTCAGACCTCCTACCTTCAGAATGATAGTGACCTCTTGTAGAGTTTAACACTTCAACCACCTTGACCACAAAAAAGTGAATGCTAAAAACCCCAGATAATTGTGCAAAAGCAAAGATTAAGAGAAGAATAACATAAATCAGGTCATTCATCAATTAGGTCACAAGAGTTAATGTATTTTTAGAAAGGATATATTACCTCAGCCTTGGAGATCTTTGAACATTCAGAGGACACAAGATAGATACAAGATATTCTGTTCAATGGTTGCCAATATTAGTCAACCACCAGAAATCTCACTATGCAGCAACTGCACAAGGATAGATACTTCTTTCTTTGTTTTTTTTTTTTTTTTTTGAATCCTGATGATCTTCCATAAAAAGTTCTGAATTTTACCTGTGTAAGTGGGCCTGTCAAAAAATGTTGTACTTCCCTTTTCTCCGATTGCCTGTAATTAATCTTTGGCCAGTGTCCCTGATGTGATGATATTCCCACCTGCTCTTGCATGAAAAACCAATGCTAAAGGTGCCAAAAGAAGGTGGTAGAAAGCTAGACCATTTCTAGAGGGATCTTAGAGTTTCTGAGTAACCTTTCAAAGCCACAGTTACCCATTTTCGTGGTAACCTCCAAGGCTTTCTTTTTTCTTGGTCTTTAGTCAGTATTTCTCACCAAGTGTTTTGAGTAAGAAGAACTCATCAGTTTGCTCATCAGAGCCAAACAGAACTAGGGAGGTGCATGGGCAGGTTATTCATATTAACTCTCATGATGGTTAGAGCCTTGATGAGGTTAATGAGTTTAATTCACCCAAGGTATCTGAAGGAACAAAAGTATCAAGGTGCAGTATTCTTCTCATTCTGAGAGGATTCATATCTGCCTGTAAAGCACCTTCATGAAAGCTGTAAGTGGTGATAGCGTTCTCAACAGCTCTTCTGGTTCTGGTCACAGTCAGAATGGAAAGACTCATGAGATCAGGAGAAGTAAGGGAAGCTGGAGGTTGGTTTGGAAGTCACTRTCTGGCAAAGAAAAACTCTTGGTCCCAGTGGCTTCTTCTGATGTTATTTTACAGAATCACAGAATCACAGAATTACCAGGTTGGAGGAGACCTTCAAGATCATCGAGTCCAACCTCTGTCCTAACACCTCAACTAAACTAAATCATGGCACCGAGCGCCACATCCAATCTCTTTTTAAACACGGGATGGTGACTCCACCACCTCCCCCGGCAGGCCATTCCAATATTTTATCACCCTTTCTGTAAAAAAGTTTCTCCTAATATCTAACCTGTATTTTCCTTGGCRCAACTTAAGACTGTGTCCTCTCGTTATGTCAGTTGTTGCCCGGAAAAAGAGACCAACCCCCACCTCACTACAACCACCTTCCAGGAAGTTGTAGAGAGTGATAAGGTCACCTCTGAGTCTCCTTTTCTCCAGGCTAAACAACCCCAGCTCCCTCAGCCGTTCCTCATAGGGCTTGTGTTCCAAGCYCTTCACCAGCCTTGTTGCCCTCCTCTGGACACGCTCAAGTGTCTCCACCTCCTTCCTGAACTGAATCTCAAGTAAATACATAAGTAGTCACTGGATCAGGGAACAAAACCACAAAGATTTTCTTGGATCATTTCCAGATTTGTTAGGCTGTTCATCAGGCCAGAGATGTTACTTGAATGTTGAAACCACTCCTTGGAGTCAGTTTCATTCTCTCTAGATAGGTAGAATAAACCACATTCCCTCCAAATACATCCCACCATTTAAAGATATTGGATAGGCAAAATAYTTATTGCAAGGTTTCTGCTCAATATTTTTGCATTTTCTTCTGTGAAATGGCATGTTTAAAATCTTGTAGGTTGCTGGGTCCAAAAAAGGACATAGCTTCTCTTGAAGCCTCCAGCAAATCCTACAAATATGCATATTCTGCTAGAAGATTTACCTTAATCTTCCTGTAGAGAAGAAAGCAGCTGAGCTCAATGCCATAAATTAATAAATCATTAGAGATAGAGGCAGTATTGGGAACAGATATTAAGCCACCTAATTGGCTAATGAATTAGGCTTCGTTTTCCTTAATTTTTCTACTATATCTTGATCACAGTTACATCATGRGCAAATCCATACGGTCAAGTTTTGACTACATTTTTTTCTTATTTCCACAAAAAGGAACAACAGTGCTGTAACTAGATTTTGCATACTTTTCCCAATAATGACTTGATGGTAAAACCACTGTCACTGAAAGCTAATACTGCAAAATTAATAATATTGGTCATCAGCTAAAAAAACATCAGAAGAAAAGTCAATACTAATTGTATTTTATTTGTTTAACTACTCTTTTCTTATCTAGCTTTCACCAAACTATTAATGGTAGTTGCTGGATGTAAGAATATCCTAACTTCTRTCTGCACAGGAAGTGAGACTTTTAAAATTTACAACATTAAAATGCCACAAAAACATTCCCACTGTATTGTATTTAGTTTTAAAAAATTATTTAGGGRATGTGCCACTACTCTGCTTGTATTCTGCACGAACTCCCAAACACTACGTATGGGTATAACATTAATACAGTGTGTGGGTTGTATTTTTATTAACACTTTTCTACCAAAATGGTCATGGTCATTTTTAGGCATGGTTATGGTTACTTCTGGTTACCTTGAAGATTCACCTCAGTTAAGACACACACATACAGACATATATGACATATATATATATATATATATATATATATATATATATATATATATATAGCTTTATCACATACACCATTAGCACAAAAGAAGTCAGGCAGTTATGACACAGGATGTGCAGGACACTGTACCATTCCAGACCAGAAGCTGAAAGCCAAGTAGCATATTTTACAGTATACCAGACTTCTCTAAACATCTGCATTGGAAATGGAACCCAGAACTGAAATGCAAACAATTACAGAGATCTGACTATTTCATCCTAATCCCAGAAGTCAGCTGCACTGTAAGTAGTCAAGATGCCTTCGTGTCTGGTCTTTGTTAGAWCTTAAAGCTCAATAAATGGTTGAGGGAATCTGTGTTTTCAGAATTTCATTTTGTTGATAGATAAATGAAGAAGGGAGTTTGCTGCTGAGATGCTGATTATGTATGTGCTTAATTGTAGTGACAACCGAATCAATGCCCTTTTAAACCAATGTTGCCTGTATTAACTGATCTGAAAAATAGCCAGTGCAAGTCACAGCTGGATAATGAAAACTCACAGAGTGGAGAGGGATTACAAGTTTTGTGGGGCAGTAAGAAAATATGGGACTTTAGAACACTTCTTTAGTAAACATACATCCATGGGTTATAAACCAGAATAGGAAAATCCACTTAGGGTAAATTAATATGTAGTTAATTGTACTTATCGGCAGGGAGAGTGATGTCTTGAGATAAACTTAATCTAAGAACTATGAAGCAAAACTAATAGAATCTGGCATCCAACATGCAAATGAGAGTTTCATGTTAAGATGTACTATAACCATATGTATTAATTTATTATAAACCATTGGGGGCTTTGTGTGCTCAAAACTGGGTACAGCTGGCATATTAATTTAGTTTAATTTGAAAAGAGCTATTAAGGTTTATTAGCCAATGCAACAAAAAAATCCCACAAATAAACAAAAAAATCAGCAAGAGAAGAGATGAGCCTGAAAAATTTACAAACATTTTAAAAACATGCATGTTTCAAAAGTCTGAATGTGAGAAAATGAAACTGGATAGCTTGTTTAATTATTGAAAATCAAGTTGGAACCACTTACAAAACATCTTTATTTTAGGAATAATTTTGCTTTTGCACACTCTCTGCATTCATCTACAGTAGTAATGAACAATCTGACTCAAACTGCAGCATGMAAGAATGGGTACAGTTGAAATGGTGCTGTAGTTTCCTATAATGCTAGCAGACTGGGATTCCTGTCATATGTATGGATAAAGGGAAAACCCACAGGACTTCCACTAAGTATACTGATGGTATCAATCCTACACATTTTGACTGCCTGTGGAATAAAAAGCAGTGCAGCAAAATTGATCAAATCAGCAGCAGGATTTTTTTTCCCTGCTCAGATCGTTATTCTGGCAGGAAGGTTTGTAACCTTTCCTGCTGTACAAGGAAGCATCAGCATGTAACAGCAAGTGACCTGTGCTATGGGCTTCAGATGAAAATCACTGGTGAAACTCAGAGCCTTGAGTTAAAACAACACAGTGAAATGATCTTTGGGAGGCTGATAACAGATTTTAGGACAAAKGCATTTTGTCTTTAACCTTGCTTCAGGTCAGAGGTGTTTGCATTTTTATTTTGGCTGCTCTCTTTCAAGTGGYGCATCTCATACTTACACGACTGACAACAGTATGTCTGCAGAAGCTTTGAAAAAAAATTCTTCATGTTCCGAATCCTTTTTAGTAGACCTTTCAGAAATACATTTCCCTTGACTTGTGAAGAGAACAATACGAAACCTATTTGTGTTAGACTAGAAGCGACCAGACACATTCTTATTTTACGCTGATTAAAATCTGTGTTAAATATTTAATATAATGTAATAAAAAGTATATAAAATGATATAATAAAAATGATAAAATATACAGAAGCAGGGRGTAATGAAGACAGTCAAGGAAAACCTCCCCATCTGCAGAACACCTAAAGATGGGGAAGGTATAAAAGGCAGCTTGTTAAAAGTCAGTGAGTCACCATCTCATGGGGCAGAGGAATGATTTTAGTACATTCTTCTTATAGTAGGTAATGAAGACTTGTGGGTAACAGTACCCACAATTTATATATTTATTTTTTCTTTTTCTCACTGGTAATTTATTGGGTTTTACCTATTAAAACATGTTTTAAAGGCTGCTTCTGAAGCTAATCTGATACAAATAAATCATCTGGCTGTTTCATATTTACACTTAAAAACATAGATAAAACAGTTGACCAGCAAAGATTTTTTTACCCATTGAAAATGGAAAAAAAAAAGGACTAATAAGTTATACAGATGGAAATCAGTGTGAACAATAACTCATTTAAAATTTTAATTTTGGTAACAATAAATAAAAGTGCTATTTTGTTCGAATTCAAACAAATGAAAGATTATGCRTAATGGTGTTTGACCCAGAAAAAATTGAGAAGGGGGAACAGAGGAAGAGGCCAACTGCAGAAATAGTCAGCAATGGGTGTCAAAGAAGCCAAAATAATGAGAGGGAATCCAGCCACAGAAAGACTTGGAATGTTTAAAAAATGTGATAGATGAGAAAGGCAGTTTTGTGCAGTTAAATGTAGTGTAATGATGACTTTGATGAGTCTTTGTTTCATAGCTCTTTGTGCAACATGAAATAGGGGGAGTGGAGGAGAAAAAATGAAAACAGTCAAAGCCATGTCTGTGAGTGTCATTAATGAGTGATGAGGACTATAAAGACAAAAGACAAATCTCTGAACATTTGATGGGTTTTCATTCCATACATCTGTGTAAATTTCAAAACCTGAGACATGACTAAGAGTGGGTGTCCGAAAGAGTAAGAGAAGAGTGGATGTGTCAAGGAAAAACAGTACTTCCAGTAACTCGGTTTGGTTATTGCAATTCTGACAGCAACCTTAATTACCACATAGGAACAATCTGGGTGGAGCACCACCAAAAATAACATTTTTAAGCTGTACTTTTCATCTCTGTACAATTCATCCTTACTGGGGGCTGAATGCAGATCAGCTACTTCTGCAGCTCCACGGAGGGCAAAGACATGGAAAACCAGATGGATTTTTTTACTTCAATGAAGCTTTATTGACTTAGTTGTCATGCAAGCAGAGTCACAAGCAAATCCTGGGATAAATTTCAATGCAAACACATAAAATGTCCTTAATCACAAATAAAACCTTGCATTTATTATTAAGTCTTATTGTGTCTGTTTCAAGACAGCTGGTGGTCAGCCTGCACAGCTAACAGCTTTCTCTCATGATGGGTTTTTAGCACCTGTGTAGCATAGCTATTGCTCGTGTCTGTATGCTGCATATAAATCCATTATTTTGCTCAACTTAAAACAGAGACAGGTTGGGGCAGCTGTTTAATAGAGCACTTCGCTGCAATTTAGGAGAGAAATTAAAGAAAATGACATCTCATTAATGCTGAAAGTAGAACTCTAGGTAGGCTGAAGGCAATCAGAATTTGGACAAGACTCAAAGAAAAAAAAATAAATCAGTCTTACACTATGTATAATATATCAAATAAAATAGGATTTTTATCAATCCAGTTAGGTTTGTAGAAATAGTCTGTGATAGATTCTGAGGAATGACTGATCTTAACATTTTAAAGCTCTTGCATTCTTGGTTACTTTTAACTTTGCAGTTTCTTTTTCAGACCTTTAACTCTTAGGATACCTGAGAAAGAATAACGTGGAAGTAATTCAGTTATAAATAGAAATCATTCTGTTTGCTCTGGGTAGGAGATAAAATCACTAATCCTGCCATCAGAATTGTCATTATGCTGCCCTAGCTTCTGGGTCTGAACTCATTTGAAAATTCAACTGCAGTGATGTTCTGTATTTACTGTGAAGCTGAGATCTCTGACCAAGTGCTTTCCCAAAGAAGATAAGAAAATCACATCTCTACAAACACATCATTGATTTATCAGTTGCTAGAAGCTATTAGAACACATCTGAATGCTTCCTTTCAGGATTTGGACATAAAATGGAATTCACCATTTGAAAACATCTTTATTTGTGTTAAAATGTTAGCTGCTGGAGGGTTTCAGAAGTACAGGGACTTTATGCATGTTGGGAGACAATATTTTCTCCAAGGAAAGAAAAGGTTCTGGTGTAGATACAAATTTCTCAGGCAGTCTCGCAGGCTGGTCCTAATGATAGGCTTTTACAGAAAAATGATTTTCACTGTCAAAAACAAAACCTTTGCATGAAAGAGAACTTTTATCTCTCCCCTCTCTAGGAACATGTGTGAGTAGAAAAATGCAATTAATTCTTTTAGGGACTTCAGAAAGTATCACCTATTGGACCTACAAACTAGCCAAATTGCTTTCATTTGAATACAATTTGGAATTGGCTCAACTAATCACTGTTTCCTAATTGCATTTTGGAGAAAAAAGGGAACCTGAATGGTTCCGCTTCTCATTAAACCAGCAGAATGCTTGATGTCTGCTATTGTACCTGATAATTGTGGCAACAAGTGGCATATATTTTTGCAAGTGGCAGTAATTAAATCTGCTGCAGTATTTACAAATAACACACTTGCCTTTTATTACATCTAAGCAATAGTGTGTTGTACTAGAGAATGTAAACAAAAATCACCCCCAAACTCTGCTCTCTTACAAAGAGGTCCATAAACATTATTGGGGGACAAAACATAACATCTGTGATTTTTCTATAGCATATATTCTGGCAGGATAGTGTAACATGAATTTGACAACAGAGGAGCACAAGAAAAATTTTCCTATGTAACATCCTACTGATAGTACCCAAGGAGAGTAACCAACAGGAACGTACAGGATCACAGTACTTAAACTGGGGGTACAGGAACACTGGAGAGGGCATAGAATGACAGAGCAAGGGGGAAAAGTTTTAAGCTAGAAGAGGGTAGATTTAGACTAGATACTATGAAGAAACCTTTTACTCTCAGGGTAGTGAGGCACTGGCACAGGTTGCCTAGAGAAGAGGTAGCTGCCCCTTTCCTGGAAGCAGTTCAAGATCAAGATGAATGGGGCTTGGAGAACTTAGTCTAGTCAAAGGTGTCCCATCCCATGCCAGGAGGTTGAAACTAGGTGGGATTTAAGGTCCTTTGTAACCCAAACAATTCCACAATTCTCTGATTCAGTGATGGGCTTAGGGACCTACAAGTTCAACATCTTGTCTGGAGAGCAGAGCTGCTGTTCTGCACTAATTTCAGCAGTCAAATTTTCCCATCAGGGCAAAGAGTGACAAGGATGAAGATGCAGCAGAAGTGGGCACAAGATTTTTTGACAGAATGCTTTCCACTGGAAAAATGCCAATTTGTCAAACGTTCCTTGGGGGCATGTCGATTCCAGGAGGAGCAGGGCTAACAACAAACCTGCCTGTGCTCCTGCCAGCTCACCCACCAATCTGCCTTCCAAGAAACATTCCGTCACAGGCCAAATGCCTTCAGATACCAGTGCAGAAGATCAGCAATCAGATTTCAGGTGAGCAGAAGGTGAAACCCTCCAGGATCCCAGGGTGGAAATAGATTCACCTCAGCAGAGCTGCCATGAATGTATTTCAGGATACAAAAGATTGTCCTTGGGACCTTCAAGACATGGTATTGAATTTCCTTTCTGTGTGTATTTGCCAAGCAATTTCATTCTTTTTTAAAAATGATTTTTGCCTCGATTGAGGCATTTTTTTCACAGAAGTGACATTCTGTTTCTTGGCTAGCTTTTCCAGGAGGACTGGGGATGCTCTTGAGAGATCCAGAAACTGTTCAGTGTTTAACTTTGAAAGTTTAGCAAATCTTCTGCTAAAGTATCTTTCTCTCTGAGGGCAAACATGTTTAGCTCAGAGGAAAGGAAATCTTTGTAGGATCACTAGACCAGGAAGATAAGGACTGCACTATGGTTGAGGCAGGCACTGGGCATTCAGGGCTCCACAATTCAGCACAGAATTGCCAAATATGTATTTTGCTCAGCCTCACACAAACACCTGGTCTCTTCATACCTTTTGTAATTCATGAAACAAAGAATGCAAACGAATAATATGTTTAATATTTTTATGGCAGTGGTTCTTTGCTGTGCATCACAAATTATATTTAGGACTTGGCATATAACTAATACCGCAAAAATATGGAAACGTTTTTACAAAAACACTTCAAAAGCTTTAACAGGCAAAATAAAATCTTCTGTCTCTTTCTGCACAGAAATTATGGATGCAGACTATCACATCATGGTTTTCAAATTCTGGAAACAGCATGAACATTTTCTTTGCAAGCGACTTTTTACCCTCACTTTTCTGTAGAAAGAAAAAAAAAAAATCTCTCTTTTTTTTTTTTTTTTTTTTTTTTTTTTTTTTTTTTTTTTTTTTTTTTTTTTTTTTTTTTTTTTTTTTTTTTTTTCAGCTGCTGATTTCCTCTGGTTTTCAGTCTGATGTGAATTGGTACAGGCAGAATATAGCTCACAATATCCAGCACAGTGCTGCTGATTAGTTTTCTGAAAGAGGACAGAGTGAAGAAGAACGGCAGGTTATATTGATTTACTTCTAATGATCTGTTTTTGAACTCGAGCTGGGCAAAGTGTTCTCCCGAAGGCACATGCAGCTGTGCTCATGGCTCAGCTCTGCATCACTATCARGAATAAAAGCCAGTAATGGATTCTGTCATGTTGCTGTATTTTTCTACATTTTTTTCAAGCCCCATATGGGGTGAGCTGCTGAGGACATATATGACTTTTCCTTGCCATCTGTTGAACAGTCTGGAGAAGGGCACCCATGCTCTGTTACAGAAGCAGTTTATCAAAATAGCATTGCACAGCCATGGAGTGTTTGAAGGGAAATTGCCACATGTAGTAGATGCTTGGATTTTGTTGGAGAGGGTGTCTCTCCACAATTTTGGGTAAGCCTGGCATTTGTGAAGACATGAATAAATGTGTAAATGGGGGAACCAGAAAAGAACACTTTAGCCCTTTTTTTGAGGATCCAGCTTGCCTCTGAAAGTGTGGAAAGGTTATTTTTTTTTTTTTTAATAACTGGTGCCATAACAGAGCTCAAATTTGCTCTAAATTTGATAAACGATACTCAACAATACATGTGGGAGACAGAAATAACTGATTATTATGTATTGGTTTATTTGTCTTTCTCTATAGATTTGCTTTCAACAGTGTCTATAGATCTGCTTTCARTTCTCCCCATCGTGGTAGCTGGGAGGACTGGGCATTGTAAAACATCTAAATAACCAAAGGATTATCCAACTATGTCTATGTGGTTCGAAGGCAGAAGGGTCCTCACTTTGCCCACTGTTCCAAAAATCTGGTATTAACCAGCTCTTAGCCTAAATAGTGTAAGCATGATCAGTGTCATGGTCTTTGGAGTCATAAAACCCATGGTTATATARTGCTTTTTTCTGACCAAGCATATGACCACTCAAACATGGGTATCACCCAACTCAGAGGTGTCTTCCAAATAATTTAAATATTTTTGCAGGATTTTAAGAAGGAAGAAATTTTTTTTTTTCACTTGACCCTATGATTAATAATGCTCCCTGGCTTCACTTGATTATAGGAAATATATTTGAGTTTTCTCCAAAATGAAATGATTTAAGGGAAAATTGTATATTGCATATCTTCAGGCACATTGTCACATTAATGCTAACTAGGTTTCCTTTGCATTATTTTTCATATGGTGCCTGAAGAAAATATTGCATGACAGTGTATGAAAGATGAATACTTTCAGTCAACAAGGTGTTGTACCCTAGGAACATTTCTACACGTTCTGATTTTTATTACTGTTTATTGATAAGTTGGCACTGCTGAAGTACAGAAAGAATCTGAGTGCTCTTTTAGGAGTAAATGGCAACACACACACACAAAGATTTTTTGTTCTCTTTCTGCTGATGCAGAGTTAAAAATAAAGAAGACCATCACCTGCTTTTGGGTTATCAGCTTGCAAAGCTTGTCTGTTCCTCCCATGTGGACATGGTTTCTTCCTGTACCCTCCTGAGGGAAAAAAAAAAAAAAAAAAGTTTGATCCTCATTCCCTGCTTAAGATACAGAAAAATTTCCCAATCAGCACTGATCCCCAGAAGAACCCACCTCTCTGACTTGTGTGGCACCAGACCTTTACCCAGTCAGTTCAACCCTTCTGAGCTGGCACACACTGCTCACCCTTGCAGTATATGCTAAACAGCTGGACACTTGACACCAAGATCAACATTTAAATAATTTTTAAGATTTAATACATAAAACCATAGAATCATAGAACAATCTAATTTGGAAACCAGAATGACCTTTAAAACCTACCTAGTCCATCAATGGATATGGAATGGTGTCTCCAACTCAAGTAAGTCAGAGGCATCTTCCATACTGGGCAAGATTTAAGGCTAAAATAACATGTTTGTCTCAAAGCATGAATTTACAATACTGAGCATTAGTAAAATCAATACACAAATACATACATACACAAATAAAGCAAAAAAATAACTTCTGTTAATATTTTAAGAATTATTTAATTACCATGTTGTAATCATCATCTATATATGATCTTGTTATTTTCAATATGCCAGTTCTTTATCTGCCTTTCTCTTAGAGTGAAGTCTCCAGTTCACCTCTTAGAAAATGTTTGCTTAAAATGAYGACCCTTGTTGTCCCTCCCCTCCATCATAATTCTCCTTATTTCCAAGGTATGTAGAAAAATATTTGGAAGAGACTCATCTACTCTTGGGAGAAGAGACCCTTCGACATTCCCTTACCTGGGATTTCTGTTACTGTGATGGAGTTGTGAGAGCTTTTCTCATTCCCTGGATTCTTTTACTAGTACAGCTACTATCAATCTTAATCACATATTTTATGATTCAAACTTCTTGTTTCTATGAGAACCTAAAGCAGACATAATGTAAAGTTTCGTATATTATTTTATAAAAAAATGTCCCACATAGCACTGCATTTATAACTAGCAATACTCTCTCTGTTAACAGTATAAAGTATGAGGGTCAATCATGATCCTACACATCTTGAACTTAGGAATACCTTAACTAACCAACAAAGTGACTTCTGCCTGCAGGCTCTTGAGTTTATGAGATTTCTTCTGCCATATCTTGTAATCCTGTAACTCTTTTCTTGTAGTATCCATAAGGTCTCATTTCCAAGGCAATTCACAAGGTGTCCAGAGCAATGTTCTTTATTCCTGTATAGACCCTGAGACTGGCTTTTGCCCACAGCTCCCCCAAGGACCTTTTTCTAAAAAGAGAGTTTTGCTTATGTGACTCTGCAGAACATTACATGGATGTACTATCCCCATGTTCTCATGGTATTCAAAGTTTGGTTTTAGTCTCTTTACTCAGTAAGTCAATAGAAGAAAATACAAGTTATCCATGAGAAAGATCCTACAAGAGATCCTTGGGCTGCATGAAATTGCARAAGTCCTTCTTCAGAGTTACCTGCAATAGCTCATTAAAGATATGATAAAAGTGTCCAATCATTTTCCACTAAGAATAATATGCAATCCCTTATTTCTATTCGCTGAATTTCTAAGGTGAYTGTAGGAAATTGAAAACTTGCAGTAAGTTACAAAGGTAAAGCTTTTCTCCTGATCTGTTTTTTTGGCACTACACCAATTCTTGTCACTTCATTCCTCGAGCAACAGTATATTAAGTGATGTGACAGATGTTAGTCACGTGTAGACTCTTTCTTTTAGTTGCTCACTTTATGTCACTTTCAATCCTCAGGTGGTGTAAATTAGAGCAGCACCACAGATTGATGATGGCTTGTGCCAGGGGGAAAAAATCTTTCTCTTAAACCTGAGTGATAAAAACTCTTCTGAAACAAATTTGAAAAGTCTCCTCCCTTGGCTTTTTATTTTATTTTAGAACAAAAGGCTTGAAATAACTGTTTGCAGCACTCCTTCAAATGCTAAGTAGCTCTTTTACATTTCTTCCTAAGCTTGTACGCACACACAAATTTTAGAACTAAAATGAAAAGATGAAAAAGAAAGGATGAGTAGTCTTGAGCAATTCAATAAACTGTGAAAGGCTATGAATAATGGAAAAGTAGAATGAAATGATTAGAGACCTAAAAGCTAGGAAGATGACACCCRCCTTTTAATGTCAGAACTAAATGGACCCATTTATATTACGTGATTACCTTTGATTTTTCTCATGCTTGGTATTTTCAMAAATTGCTAATKTAAAAGTACATGCAGATGCGTTGAGCCATTATATTTTCCCACTGATTTTCACTTCCCACACAATGTGGGTCTAACCCCATTGTTCTTGATAGTCTGCTGACTTTATTGGCTTCCTGCTGATTTGAGCTGGTGTTAGTAAAGTGGAAATCAGGTCCTGCCATGCACTGGTGTCTCTCTTGAYGAAATTTTGAATGCAAACCTCTTGCCATTGTAGCAATGCTGTTCAGTCATCTCACATGGCATTCTGTTGAGCAGTTCTCCCTCCTTTTTCAGTAACTGAAGAAACAGAGCAGTACGAAACTAGGACTGGAGACAATCTAATTTTCTTTCCCTAAAACCAAGTTGTCTCCAACAGAARCATCCTTCGGTGAACATTCTCATAATCAGTGAGATTGGCACATAGTTGTCCCAGAAACAAACTAATTAACCTTCTGGGAGTCACTTCAGATAATTTATGCAAATCTTATCCCTCTCCTCACTTTGCTCTTGGGGTTTTTTTCACTTGTTTTTCTGATTCATGAAGAGTGCTACTCATACACATTCACCRTGAGAAACCTGGGCTTGGCCAATTGTCATTTCAAACTGTGGTGCTCCAAGGTCAAACTCTTAATTATTTCCATGCAGTGAAAAGGTAGTCACYCCCAAATATATAAAAATTACATTCCTGACTGATGTGACACCAGTTTAGGCAGATGCATCAGTACC
This sequence comes from Malurus melanocephalus, assembly GCF_030028575.1. NCBI lineage: Eukaryota > Metazoa > Chordata > Aves > Passeriformes > Maluridae > Malurus > Malurus melanocephalus. The sequence goes on from NW_026623266.1 coordinate 2,172,859, forward strand.
TTTGAAGCACTTTACCTTGCATATCTCAGCAGTGAGGATGGCATGATCTGTGCTATCTATCACACATAGAATCAGAGAGTCATAGAATGGTTTGGGTTGGAAGGCATCTTCAAGRTCACATAATTCCAGCCTTTTGCTATGGGCAGGGACACCTTCCACTAGACCAGGTTGCTCAAAACCCCATTCAATCTGGCCTTGAAACCTTGCAGGGATCATCATTCACAGAACGTCATCTCATTTCATCCCATGTTGGGATGGAACTGGAAGCTTTGATGAATCTGTGGCACTGACAGGGGTTCGATGCACCCTGTGCAACAGACACAGGGAAGCCCTGGCATGAAGGGAGTTAAACAACCACAGCTGGTCAAAGCACAAATGATATAAATGACAGATTCCCTTTTCCTGGTGACATATAAAGGTTTGTATGAGAGACCCGGGACTGCAGTGAGGGAATGGAAGTATCATGTAAAAAATGCATAAACTCTAGGGTCTTGCACTAGTTCTGATAAATAATTTCTTTGCAGCTTGCAGCTCTATTAACATAATTTAAACTGTGGGTTTTCTGCAGTAACTCTGCTCAGATTGTCTCAGAGGGACTGCTAATGTGCTGTTCCCCCTTTCAAAGCTATTTAGTCTGGGAATGCCCAGAGRGCTGTAAGGAGCCTTGAATTGGGGGCTGACAGTAAGTAGTGTTGCTTGCCTATGGCTTCGATTCTGGGAACTCATCAATGCAGCGTTATTGCTTTGTTGAGACTTAGGCTTTGTATTCCACCATCGTAGCACAGAAAAAACAACAATAAAAGATCTCACCATGGGAGGTGAAAATGAATTCCAGTCTAGTTTGTCTCTTCCTGTCTAGTTTATCTCTTCCCTGTAGCAAGACAACCACTTATTTATATTACTAAAAAGGGCAATTATACTATTTTCTAATCTATATAGTTTGTACTGTTTGTTTATTATTTTAATTGGCAGCAAATGTTAGGCATTTACRTGTACACTGGGGAAAAAAAATAAAAAGCTGCTTCAATAAACTTCTCACCGTAGTGCTATCTCCATAAGGGAAAACTGCTTGTAGTGTGCAAAATACCACGGACTACACACAGATGGGTTGGAAAATGTGTTGGTTTGATGGTGCTAATCATTGTACCTTCTACAGGAGGCTCTTCCATGTAGGATTTTGTTATTCACAGAACTTAGTAGAATTCAAAGCACAGAACTTGAATAATACATACTTGGGACAGAACAGCCAGTTCTGGCCAAAGGAAAGCCTTTTCTGATTTTTTTTTTTTTTTGGTTGGATTTTTTTTTT
>NW_026623266.1:2174207-2176967 GCF_030028575.1 Malurus melanocephalus
CCCATAAAATCTCTGACTTTTCCACTGAGTGGAATGGGAAGTCGTTGAAATGAAAGGCCTATACATCTTACTTTCTTAGTCACAATGCTAAGGACCTCAATTTGGAAAGGTTTGTTAAAGATATAGAAGATTTGCATTTCCACAGAAATGAATGCATGCAAAATATTGGTCAAAGTAGGCAATGAGTGATTTTAATTATCTTCTGCAGGTAATTGAGGGAGATGAATTTAAATTGAGGCTAGGAAAACTTCTATAAGCTCGTCCAAACAAACAAAAAAGTAACTTACCATAAGATAAGAAAAATGCCAATGTGGTCCTTTTCAGGCTGCCTTTAGAGCCAAGGCCGTATTTGGAAGGTGATTGTTAGCTCAGAGGTTAGATGTTCATAGTTGTGATAGTCAAAGTCCTCAGCTGCACATCTGGCTCAGTGCCATACAGGAGCAGCCTTTCACTAAAGCTGCTCTAGGCCCTGGGTAGCTTCCAGCAGTTCGAATCTAGATTGAATAAAGAAAATAATAAAACTTTTCATTGTATCATCAACAGTGCAATTCAACTACCCTGTTCCATAAATGCTCAAAAAGRAAATTGCTGAGGGCTATCCCATTGGGTAGAATCACAGAACCACTAAATAATGGAATCATAGAACCATGGACTGCTTTGGRCTGGAAGGATCCTTAAAGAACAMCTTGTTATAACCTCCCTGTTAAGGGCGAAGACGCCTCCCACTAGACCAGGCTGCTCAAAGCCCCATCCCGCCTGGCCTTAAACATTTCCAGGTAAGGGACATTCACAACTTCTCTGGGCAACATGTGCTACTGCTTAAAGGAAGATTAATTAATTCATTTGGAAAATGTTTTGAGCTGTTGGGTCCTGGACCCTTGCTGTGTATATGCACTGGTGAACCCCAGGTTTAGTACTCTTTCCATTCAAATAAAAGAAGAAAAACTAAAATGAGCATTTCTTTAGATATAGAAACACAGATTGTATTAAATTCACAACAGAAATTTACAGTATAAATATATGTGTTAAATATATATGTAGAAATAGATGTAAAATATATGTGTGCGTATATGTACATGTAAAAATATGTGTGTAATTTTGTGGCTAGACCTGGAGACACACTGTACCATGAAATTTCATTGAAATAATATTGAAAATTGATTATTCTAGAATATTACATTTTTTCTGCTAATTTTATTATAATAGTACAATTTCTAGTGGAAGATGTCTGTCCATGGCAAGATGGATTAGACTAGRTGTTCTTTAAAGATTCCTTAAAACCCAAAACATTCAGTGATTCTGTAATTCTACTGGTGCAACTTGAGGAAAATGAAAAACCTGATAGAAGCAGGCATCTCTATTTTTGTACTTGAAATGGTTCCTTCAGTTCAAAAATGTCTATTTTTGTCRGAGGTTTTTTGACATTTGTTTGGGTTTCTTTTTTGAAGACATTTTTCAGGTCAAAAAGCAACTATGCTCATATGAAAATGTATTGGTCTTTGTGAGTTGCTTTATTTGCAAATTTGGTGTGTGGTAAAATATGTATATCAGTTTACCATATGTTTACACCAACTGAAATAATTTTATTCTCACTTGCTCCAAATTGTCAGGAAGCCGAAAAATCATGTACTCACACAGTAATCTTTACAAGAGCAGCCTGGCTATTTGTCTTGAGCTACCAACTGGAAAAGAAAAACTAATAGCATCCACATAGCAGTTAATGTGCACTTGTGTTTAATTGGTATCAGCAGCACTGTTAGAAAATTAAGTAAGCAGCCATTTAAACAGAAATCTTCCTTGCTGTTGGGCTGWTATTGTTGTTGCTGTTCTTCAGGACTCATAAGCTGAGGATAACTCTAGTGCCACAACCCAACATAAATCAGCTCTCGAAAGCAATATTTGTTCAACACCATCTTGCTTTTTGGCTTTCATTTTAGATCTACTGGAGCTTGGATACAAATAGATCATTTATATTCACACATTTATTTTTAAATAGTTTCCTAATGAAGACTCTGTTCCCTTCCATTGGGGTGTGTGTGTTTGACTATTAGAAACCAGAATGTGTGGAAGATTAGTTGTTCCTACTTGAAATGTAAATTGCATAGTGTACCAGAAACATTCCTTATCCTCTGTAAATATTTTATTTGAATCTAATACTCTTGTACTTCTGTATTAACAGACTTCCCCTGATTATAATTGTTTGTTTTACTTTTCTTTTGTCAGTTCACCTTTTCAAACCTGGGGGCAAAACATGTTAACTCTCAGTGGAACTTGTATAAATATAAAAAAGCGTTACATTTGGCATTAGGTGGACTGTTACATCAGAAAAGCTGAACACACTAATAAACTATTACATAGACAGATAAATCCTAGGTTAGACATGCAAGACAGATGCGGATGAATGATAAAMAAATTGTTTCTCAGTGTAAATGATRAAAGGAGGAAATAATTTTAATCTATTATTTCCCGTATCAAAATTCAAACTAGTTTCAGTAGTGCAAACTGAGTTCTAAAATTGTCAAGCTTCAGGAGTTACCAGAGCAGTAACTCATATTTAAAATCATATTAGAAAACCAAAACCAAACAAATCACTCCTTTGTTGTCTGTCTTGGCTCTGGTGCAGTCTTCTTATTTTGAACAATAAGGGAAAAAACAGCTGGACAAGCTCTGAACATAGCAATGTGACTGAACTGGAATAGCCATTCATTTTTCCTCTATTCTTATAGTCCATATATTTCCTTATTAAAAAAAAAAAAAAAT
>NW_026623266.1:2177606-2191104 GCF_030028575.1 Malurus melanocephalus
TAGACTGAGTAGTACTGAGAAGTAGATTTTTTTGTTGGAGAGCGARTATGTAACAATTTAAAAGTGAGGCCTTCATATAAAGAAGAGATATCAAGATTGCAAGAAACCTAGTGCTTTRCAGTTCTTATTTTCACACCATTTGAAAAGAACAGTCACTGAGAAAAGTTTTACTACAGAAATGCCTGTTGCCTCATTCTATTCGCCACACTTTCATCATTTTGCAAGTCATGTTTTCCTTTCTCCCCTATAAACACCTATACAAATTTATTTCAGTTCATAAGGATGACATAAGCAATCCTTTTTCTGAATGAGATTTTGCCTATGAATATGCTTCCTGCAGCAGCATTGYTTTTAAATGTTGCTGTCAGCAATCCCCCCTCAAAGCACTGAGGTTTCTGCTGAGGTTTCACTGGGCTCATGGAAGGGGTGGTCAGGGTTAACAGATGTGTCTGGCAATGTGTAACACTCTTCACTGCCTTACTTCCAAATACTGTGCATATGCAGAGATAAGAGTTAATTTTCTTCASTGTGGCTGGTATGGGGCTGTGTTTGGGATTTGTGCTGGACATGGGGTTGATAACACAGAGATGTTTTTGATGTTGCTGAACAGGGCTTGCACAGAGCCAAGGMCTTTTCTGCTTTACTTATTGACACACTGGAGAGAAAGCTGGGAGGAGACACAGCCAGGACACATGACCCCAACTGACCAAAGGGATATTCCAGACCATATGATCTCATGCTCGGTATATAAAGTGACGGGAAGGAGAATGTGGGGATATTTTGAGTGATGGTGTCTGTCTTCCCAAAGTAATATTTAAATGTGATGGGGCCCAAGTCTCCTGGAGATKGCTGAGCACCTGACTGCCCGTGGGAAGCAGGGAATTAATTCCTTGTTTTGTTTTGCTTGTGTTTGTGTTTTTTGCTTTCCCTATTAAGCTGTCATTATCCCAACCCACAAGTTTTCTAGCGTTTGCCCTTCTGATTGCTTCCACTGYTCCACTGCTCAAAGAGGGAGTGAGCAGCTGCATGGGTCTTGGTGGCTGGCTGGGGTTAAACCTCGACAGTCCTGCTGAAAATTATCACATATCTTTAGGAGGGTCAAAGCTGTTCAAGCTGCAGAGCACTGCAGTATTGCAAACACAAAACATCTTGTGCTAAGTGTTGTTTTTGGAATAGCAGCTTGCTCAGATTTACCATTATTGAATATTATAAACCATACCAAAGAAAATGAAGCTCCAGTGGTTCTATTTATTAACTGCTTTGGCAATTGACTTTCTGCCATCARATGTTTAGGAGACAAAAGTTTGCTTTTTAGTGGTGTGTGCTGCTTCACTTCAGTGCTGATTTTAGGTGAAAGCTTGTACCTGAGAACATAGTTTTTACCAAGGAAAAGAAAACTTCATAAATGTTGACAGATTTGGGTCTTCAGTACAGACTATGCCTTGGCAAACTGTCAATGCATAGTAATGTTTGTAGGTTAATTAGTTAGGGATCACTTGTGTCTCAGAGGCTTAAATTCAGCTCTGAATTGCTCATCAGGCAATCCAATTGATTTTGGTGGAATTACAGMAGGTCTGAGAGTCAATTTTGCCCTAAGAACAGATAAAATGTGCAAGAGAGATTCAGTGCAACACAAACCATAGYCCACTGGCTTATTACTGAAAACTCACTCAGCTTTATTATTCTCAAGAGAGAGCAGAGAGGGCCCTGTTAGAAGTTCCTCATGCAACTAAGGAATTAGAAAGCACCATGGCACTTTAAGTTATACAATATCACAGCTTGCTGCTAATGTTGCAAAGTTTTGTTTGTGATTRCATCGGGCACTGTTTCTTTCTGCTGGATTAAGAGCCTTGAGCATTCCCTGCTCCTGAGCACAGCTGCCTTCCAAGCACTTGGTCTGGGGTGGATCCCCTGCCAAAGTACCAAAAAGACTGCAGTGGGTTCACCCTGGGTGCCAGACACGCACCAAAGTATCTCTGTCCCTCCCCTCTGCATCTGGACAGGGGAGAGAAAATATAAYGAAGGGTCCATGAGTTGAGATGAGGTTCAGGAGAGGTCATTAATCAAATACCATCAKGGGCAAAAAAGGCTCAAATTAGAGATATTAACTGAATTGATTGTTAGCAAAATCAAAGCAGAATGATGAGTAAAATAWAACCTTTGAAATGCCCTCCTGCTATCCCTCCYTCCTTCTCAGCTCTACCTCCTCCCCCAGGCTCAGGGAGACAGGAGCAACTCTTGTAGCCACCTCACTAACAAAGCTTGGCCATGCAAACGTAATACAGGGGAAAAGCCATTTTTGGGGCCAGTGTAAGGCCCACTCGTTATAATCTAACCTTACAAATATACTGTGATTGGAAAAATTTAGGGAAGATGTATTTACACAATAAACTYTGCTATGAGGGGCTGAGGTGGCTTCCCAAGGGAATGAAGGTTGGATAAAGGTGTCCTAGCACATCTAACAAAACACTCTCTGATTGTCAGGATTTGTTTGTGCAAAAAAGTTATTCTGAAAATAATGCTGAATGAAATCATAACATTTTCTGACCAATTTTTCTGCAAAGGGAGAAAAAAAAAGTCATGAACATTTGGAAGAGAATGAGATTGCTTTATTATATCTGYCTCTCTTCCTTTTTCCTGGAAAGAGTGACAGCTGTTTAGATTGGGGTCACACGAGCTCATCTTGGTGGTCTAATGGTCACTTTATCTTCAAGGAAAACAAAACCACCCACAGTTCCTGGAAAGCTTAAATTTTAGTCCTCAGAAATGAGTCAGCCTTCATATTGCAGAGTTCTTGTCTGCAGAAATCAGTGTTTAAGATACTGATAAGCTGCTTGAAAGAGGAGAGGTGATATTCTAAGTATGYTTGACATGCTGGAGTAAATTGAGTCTTCAAAGTTAAAATAAGGCCTTTTATTTTAAGGGGAGCAGATGATTTCTCAAATCACACTGGGTACTAGGGCATTCTGCCAAAAAAAAAACCATTAATGGCTTTGCAATTCATACTTGCCACGTTGAGTGGCAAGTCCCCCATCTCTGCAGCAGGCAACTCATCTCCGAAAAGCGTGTTATGGTTGTTTTGCACATACTCCTTGCTGCTCATGAAAGTGTCCACACTACTTGGACATGCAACTATTGCCATTTTTAAGTACAGAAGTCATGGCTTCTTTTTTGGGAAGGGGAACTTTCCCATTCTAGAAAATGTAGAATCTGTCTGTTTACTAGAAAAAACAAACATATTAATTTACCAGCATGGAGAATTTTGGGGGTCTTTGGTAGAGACAAAAAAGGTAAGCAAAAAAATAAAAGACTATTTCTTTTTGTGACAGGTAAAGTTGGTTGAAACTGTTCCAGATTTGCTGTGCCACCTACTGTCTCCTTTATTCTTCAGGGAAAAAAAAGATGATTTTTCTTTATCTTCCTTCCTTCCTTCCTTCCTTCCTTCCTTCCTTCCTTCCTTCCTTCCTTCCTTCCTTCCTTCCTTCCTTCCTGCCTGCCTGCCTGCCTGCCTGCAAATATTTAAATAATTTTTCAGACCAAGCTTTTCCAGGCCCACACACATTTTCATCCTAAAAGAAGGAATGAATGAAACACTTTCTTGCATTTTGTACTGAGATTTTCTTTAGGACAAAGGAATTTTTATGCTGCTTTCAAATAAGGAATATAGTTACGTGAAAATAATTTRTTGAAGATTAATTCAGTCCAGTCTGAAAGTCCAATTAATTCATGTAATCAAAAAATTAGAAAGAGGTCTCATAATCAGTGCGGTATTTCACCTCATGATAGGAGTGGAATAGAGGGAGGGAAGAGTCCTCAAGACTCCTTGACTAAATTTGCCTAATCCTTTGGTTTAAAAAATGAAGGGAACAGCCTGGTGCATGACAGCGAACAATTCATTTCCACTTGAATGAGTACAGCAAGAGAAAGTGCCCTTTTTAATCAGACAGATTAAATAGCAGCTGTTTCATGGCAAATCAGTGACTTCAGCAATTATAAAAGAAACTGGACATGAACACAGAACCTGTTCCAATTAGTTTCCATTAATGAGTTCCTTGAAGTAGTTTGTGAAAGCAGTAAACAAATGAAACTAAGAACATTTGCAATATGTTTTTCATTATCTTAAATACTTTACTTTCTTGAAGAATCTTAATAGCAGCTGAGTCTGAAACTAATTTAGATGCTCATATTCATATTATCGACCTTTCTTCTTCCACCCCCCTCTCCCCTTAGCTAATGTTTATGAYTTGGAATCTCATTCCACCTTTTAGAATATGCACAAAACATATCCTTTTCACCTTTACTTCATAAATTGTGCTGTGTGTATGTTTGTGAGTGCGTGTGTGTGTCTCTCCAGGGAGAGACCAGGMGGTATCCAGGGAGAGTGAGGATTTAGGAGTACTTATTGGATGGACTGCATGTCATAGGCCAGATCCTGGGGGATCATTACTGGGTGATAGTGGGGCTCTGTAGCCTTTGTTGGAGATTCCCAAATGATTCCGGCTCAGAACATCCCCAGACATTGTTTAGAAGACTGATATTCATTTCGSGCTAAAGCTTCAGAAACTACATAAACAATTTGATGGTATGAATTTTGTTCGATCAGTAGAAAGCATCTCCTTTTTTTTWWKKTTTTTTGTTTCTTTGTGGGAGGTTTCTTGTTGTTTTGGTTTTTGTTTTTGTTTGGTTTGTGTATATAGACTTACCCACCAAGGCCCCAAATGTGTGCACCCAGATACCTGTAGCCATCATGACTTCACCAGGCAGCCTTTTCCTATTAACTTTCAGCTGCGAYTGGCTTTTCTGCAACACAAATTGGATTTGTTATTCTTAGTGTTGGCCCCCAGAGTGTCTTTAGACACGAGCAAATCCTGCATCTCTCCCAACCTGGTTCACTTATGTTTCTCCATGCTTCCCATCATAGCAGCACTGTCTGCTTTTAAAACACCTCAAGCAAAAGCTGCRGAGACATTCATGGTAATGTTCCTATTTTCCCAAACTAAACTAAACTTCTGCTACTTATTAGTTGCTAACTTGTTTTCCCCAGTTCAGATACCTCAAGTCTCAGAAAACTTTTGAGGTTTTTCTCTTCATTTGTTATAAATATTTGCAATTGCTTTTTAATTTTTTTTTATTTCTCTATAACCTTTAATGGGGGAAAAGAGAATTGACTTCTTTGTTTTCTTCTTTTTTCTCCAACTCATATTTCAACATAATATCCCTTCAATTGGTTTTAGAAAGAAGCTTTTAAGGCACAATAATTCCTTCTTCTGTGTCCCTAAACCTCCCTTTGGAATACCTGATTTTGGAACCTCCCACAGAGGGCATAGGTGAATTTTTTCTTGCAGGAAGTTCTCTGTTTGGGCTCAGGTAGCAAGGACATGGCAAGTCTAACGTGCCCCAGACCCTGTACAGGTGGATCTTTCATGCTTGGTGAATGCAGTCCTAGTTCTTACCCTTCACTCCCAACTCTTTTCTCTTAATGCAAATTTTCAGCTCTTCATATTCCCTGCTTTCACCCACACATTCCAAYAGTTAAACTTCTTGCAGATAGTGAGGTAAACACTGTATTTGTATAGAATTGTGATTTCAGACTAGATATAAGAGCCACCCGAGAATCCATAAGGTCCAGCACCAGCTCAAACAAATGACTCCCATTCCCAAAGCAAACTAAATTCAACAAGGAAGATACTAAAGTAAAAATGAGATGCTCATTGAAGTACTTTTGTGTTCATTATATGAGATAGTTATATTGAAGACTCTCACTTAAATATTAATTCATTTAAGTTGCAAAACCAGACGGTTTTCCCCAGCATCTCAAATGCATAAAATTTTAATCATAAAAATTTTCAACCCTTGACCCTGTGTTCCTGTGCTGTACGAGACTCCAGTTTTTTAATGCTATTTTTTCAGATTCTCGCTCTGTCTCTAATGCAAGTATATTACTTCAACAAACAAATTATGACTGTAGATTCACCCACCGACAACAATAACACAACAAATTGTATTATTGCAATTGCATTTTAAGATCCTTCCCCATTCTGGTGTATGAAAACTCTGCTGTTCCAGTCTGACMTGAGCTAGAGTTTGGCAAGAAACAGCTCAATATTGGGTAATCCTCTTTATATTTGAAGGAGTATGTTATTATGAGGTAGAGTTAACAAATTTGGAAATTACTGGAAACTAAAGACCCCTCCAGAGGAGTAGTAGRACTTGTAATTCTATTCAAGGTCTATTTACTGTGGTTTGATCTGCACAACATAAAAGCAAGCCAAGCATCTGCTAACAGAAATGTACAGAGTGAAAATGCAGAGTGAAAATTTCCATCTGACTGGGGAGATCTAGCAGCTCTGTAATCCTGCTCTCAACAGTTTGGCAGGAAAGATACAATATTGGCAGGAAAAGGAATGGCTGTATCCTCTCTGTGCCTCYGAACCCTCTACCCTGCAATAAACATAGCAATACAATCAAGGCTTTACCCCTCTACCATTGAATTCAGAGAGCTGAGGAAAATCGTCAGCACAGTTTTAAAACATAACATCCTGACTGGGGATTTTGAGTCTAATGAATAATATATAACAGAGTTTAGAAACAAAACCACTGGTAGAGATTTACAGCTAAGCTGTTTCTCTRTAAGAGTGGGCAGGGTTAATAATAACAAAAATAATTAGATTTCTGTATGCATGGACAAGGATTTTTATTTGTTCTTATACCTCTCAAGATTCCATTGAACATGTTGTGCCTGCTTTTGGCAGCTGAACAATGTTCATTCTTTGCACAGGGCATCTGTATCTAACAAAGATATGGGAATGCAGATTGAAATGAACCTCTATGCACTGTGTTTGATTTGATGTCGCTAGAGAAACCTCAACATCTGTTATGCAAACTGCTATGGAAGAATTCAGCTTTTACCCATGAATTCTCATAAGCATTTTTCTGCCTGCAATCTTTCTTGTTCTAAGGAAAGAGTGTCTCCCCAGAGAATTTGCTGATGGCACAAGGATATGGGGAGCATCTGAGTGCACCCCAGAGTACAGCCCTTCAGAAGGACCTTGACAGGCTGGAGAGATGGGCAGAGAGGAACCTTCTGAAATACAATAAAGGCAACTGCAGGGTCCTGGACCTGGGGAAGAACAACCCCACAGAGCAGCACAGGCTGGGGTCTGACCTGCTGRAAAGCARCTCTGCAGAGAAAAGCCCCAGGGGCCCTGGTGGACAACAAGCTGTCCATGAGCAGCAGCACCCCTGTGGCCAAGAAGGCCAATGGGATCCTGGGGTGCATTTTCGGCAGGTCGARGGAGGTGATCCTGYGCCTCCACTCAGCCCTGTAAGGCTACATTTGGAGTGCTGTGTCCAGTCCCCATCCTGTAATCCTCTGATTCTTTGAAAGAGTAGATGGAGATGGGAGGTGTTCTTYTYAGTATCAATGTAATGTGAAAAGAAATAGAAATGCCATGAATTTGCTGCTGAGTATCAATCCATTCATACCTGCATGAGCTGCAAGTGCCAAAAATGCCAATTTAAAAGAATATTTGACATTTGTGTATTCCAGCACAAGGATCTTAGACCATGGTCTGGGACATAGACTTTGAAATTAAGAGGACATGGAAACTAGCAACAGAAAAAGACATGAGTGCTTTGCCTGTTCAGGCCTGTGTACATTGCTTTCCCTTGAATGGAAGCTGTAAAWGTCACTATACATTCCAGAATATCCCTTGATTACACATCACTGAGGTCTTGCATTACAACAAATATCCAGTAATATCACTGGTAATGCTGAAAGGTTGGGAAAAATGATGTGAAATAAAAATGCTTCTGCTTTTATGGACATAGATACAGAATTTAATTATACAAATAAAACCATTTCATGTGCTTCAAGTTTTAAAGTACATTCAAAGAYATCATCTCCTAAAAAGGAACTAGGAGGATTTTTAAATTTAGTAATTTAAATTTAAAATTTATTTTATTAAAATAAAAAAATCTAATTTTAGTAGAACAAGGAGAGTGGCCTAATGTCACAAGGTTGTTTAAGATTTCAGACCAGTATCTTTCAGGTGAGATATCACTCCTCCAGTGGACACATTACTGTGTGGAATCTGCTTCCATTGCCTGCTGCAAGGTTTTGTTTGTTTGTTTKTTTTTTCACATTTGCCTCCAAATGCTGATGGCTCCGAGGCTAAGTGAATGAAGGATCTGCAGCAGAAATGCTAGGGAATGAATTGCTGACAATCAGCTCTCTAACTAGCTTTGAAAATGTATGCATGTACTTGTACCTCAGCAGAGTAACGAATAAAGTGCATAGACGTTAGAGTGTTATTGCCTTTTCTACATCTTGTCAGCAGTTTGTGATATGGAGTGCTGTATGTGTTTCTGAATTGTGCAGATAATGCCTGCCATGAATAAATATTTTGGCAGGGTAAGATTGCTTTCTTATGAGCCTTAATTTGCATTTTTTGTCTGCAAAAAAAGCCATCAGTGTGCATACCTTGTATGCAGCTTGTTTTTTCGGCAGTACTATTATTGTTACAGAGTACTTAGCACTGCTTACCCAGTCATATTACTCAAACAACTGGCAGGTGCTTTTTTCTRCAAATGGATGAGCTCCAGCACATGGTAAACTGCAAGTATCTAGAAGTTTTTGTCCCATCTTTGTTGACCATCCAGCCATCTGCTGGACATCCTTTAAAATATGGCCCATGGTGATTTGACAGAAAGTGGTGTAGTATTTTTATTGAGGTGTTTCCTCATCCCTGTAACACCCCAGCAAACCCCCTCTTGCCGAAATCTAAATTAGCTGGGCAGATGTATAGACTGGGAAGCATTACAGATATTCTTTAAATAAATATAACCTTTAAAAGGTTCGATACCAGCTGTAGTACAAGTGTGATCCTTGACTGCATAATCAAGTCAAATCTACCAAGGAGGTGCTTTGCATGACACAGTGATGAGGAATTCAGACACTTGAAGGGAAGGAAAAATCATAAGATCCCAGCAGTCAGTCCTGCTYCACACTCTTTGAGGTACTTAAATCCCAGGATGGTACAGCACTCATATCTACAACAGTGCTAGCTAGCTCATCCAGATATCAGGAAAATGCATTTCTAAAGGTTACATAGTGTTTAAATTAATTAATTTGAACTAATTTATTGAGAAATTATAAAGAATTATAAGGAATTTTAATATTATAATTATATATTTATTTAATTATATATTTTTCTATAAAAGAATTCATACTGAAGTATTAAGCACAAAGACAACACCTGCAGCTCAGGAAACCAGTGGACGCAGAAGGTTGGATGACTGTGGGCAGGGAACTATTGGTGTAYTGCTGTATTAACTAAGACTGTTTTCTAGTGTATGTCCTTTATTGCAAGCCTTAGGTGGGTGTATGTCCCATGGTCTGATCTGATCCAAAAGGTTTTTGTTCCCGTTCCACAGCTGATGRCAATACTATATGACAATAATCATACTCTTATGTATTATTGCTCTTATTTCTCCTTGTACATGGAGTATATGATTTCTGAGTTAAGAAATATCTCCACCGTGTTCAGTGACTGGTAGAATGGAGTCATGATCTCAAACAGTGCTTAGGATAAGATTAAGGTATAAATGCTACTTTATATCCCTTAGGTAAAGCTGTAAACAGTGGCCTGGGATCTCCTAAGTCTGTTAAGAGACAGAAATAAAATAGTTAAGCACTGTTTAAGAAATTCAGRTATGTTTATCTGTGTTTTTGATACCTAGGGGGTATTCTTTTTTTTTTCATGATATCTCATTTTGCTTAAAGAAGAGTTGGAAACAGGAAGATCAGTTGTCAGGGGAGAACATTATGGCATAGCATTTAATTTTATTTTTTAATATGTCATTTTTCCTATCATCCTTCATTTTGGTTACAGAATAATTTCTGGGGAAAAAAAAAAAAAAAAAAAAAAAAAAAAAAAAAAAAAAAAAAAAAAGTATAGGTTCAGTATATAACACTCTGCAGTATATAGCACTTACAGAGGTGCCTGGCTCCAAATTTTATGTATCTGTTATCTGGCAGTTTCACAAGGACTTTGGAAGCTGATGAAGAAATCACATCTTCTTGCCTCTGGATTCTCCTCTATCCTCTTTTCTCAGCAAGTCTATGTCTAAAACAGATAGTCATTAGCATGAATAAGTGGCAAAACAGTGAAGAATGTTATCTGCAGAGATTTTCTTTTTTCACCAGATACTTGTTTACTAGAAAAAAAAAAAACCAAATTTAGAATGCAAATAAAAACGTTGTTATCCAAAGAGTTGTAGATTTTGTTTCTGTGGTTTATCCAACTTTGATGAAAGTGCACAAAAGCAGAGAAACGGATTCACTCTTCAAAACCAGTGCAGTTCTAAACTGTGCCTGTATCCATTTTACAATTATTCTGTTTGAAAAATCACTTTACTTATGATGATTGGTATTGACCTCTGCAATGCGCCTGTGCTGTAGTAAAAACAAAGCAAAGACCCATTTTCATTCTCAAAAATTAAACTGTTTTGTTTAACACTTCAGCCTTGAATTATTACACTGAGCACATATTTAGTTTTTCCTCTTGCTGCTGCTAAGTCTGCTTTGTGCACTGGTTAAAGAACTGCAGCTCCTTAAATCAAGACCCCATCCCTGCTATCCCTCCATCTGAGCTCCTTGATCAACAGAGGTGACCAGGCAGTCTCACTTGGAAATTCTTGTACTTTAAAACATCTAGTCAGCTCTGCAGTTTCTAACTTCTGTTTACTGCCATTGCAGGGCAGCTGCATCTTTTAGATTCCTCATCGACTGGGTCAGTAAGATTCCAAGTTRCAAGGAAAATGCATTAATTTAATGATTAATGAGGTAAAAGAGTTTCAACTAAATTACTAAAAAACATTACAGAGCGTGCTAAAGTTGAAAACTGTGCTTAAATTGCTGTCTCAGGTCATTAAGTATATTTTTCTACGTTAAAAACTCAGAGGTTATTAAACATGTTTGTGGAAGCAAGAAATTGGGCCATTAAAATTTTTCCTTTCCCACAAAATAAAATAGTGRTTTCAAGGCTTAGAGAGTTTTTGATGTGACATTCAGGCAGCTTAGAGCTCAAACAAATGCAGGGTCTTTGRCTTCACTTTAATACTTGGATAACTTTCTAAATGCAGATTTTCCTTTTTGAACTTGAGAGCATTACTATGAGTAGGAATGATTGTCAAAACGATGGATTTGYTGAACAAAAACTTTATTACCCCCTCTGTTCCTCTTCAAATATAGGATATGGGTCGTTCCTCAACTGTCCCATGTCCTTCTTTCCATGCCTGTTTTCCAGCCCAAAATGCACTGATCCCAGTTTGTACAATAGGAAATATTTGATTTATAAAACAGAATCCGTTTTTGCTTATGTCCTTAGGTTTTCTTCTCTTTTAGTGAAMAAKACTGRYTGTCCAGATCAATGTGTCAAARAAWCTGAAAYTSTCTGCCACTGAAATCAYTGGGAGAGAKCAGAAGRATCAACTCAGGRATCAGTTCTAATCTTAATAKAGAAATGTATCATTGCTTATGAAGYTTATCATTGCTTCCAAAAATTATGRAAKTAATCAAAAAWTTGTACATGCAAGAAACACCAGTTTCTTYTTACAACTGAGGCTCACTCTAATARTTGGARCAGGTAGTAAATTGCACTTTMATAACTTTCTCTAAAACTTTAGAAAAGTGGTAATTACTGTATCTTTTTCCTTTTCCATTTATTATCTCAGARCAGGGAAAATGGCACCTGAGAACATAAGTTTCTGATCTTGTTCACACTAAAGTATTTTTGAAAACAGGAGAAATTTAAATATAAATCTATTCTACATGGTTGGAAATCCAGAAGGATGTCACTCATAGGAGGCCTCCATAAAAAGAATGATTTTGGATTAGATGATTAATTAGGTGCTCAGAGGAGATGGTAATTAGCAGGATCAGTCACAAATGTTAACTTTCCATGAAATTTTGGTGGACTGGCAAATTTTGATTCTACCATCTTAGTGACTAATTTTAAAAAACACATAAAGTTACTTTTCTGCTTTGCACAGTTCTCCAGTGACTGCACAGATGCTTACATTGGTTCATTGGATGTATATATGGATTAAAACACAAATGTATTACGCATATTTTCACGTGGGAAGCTGAACATCTTAAGATTATCAGCTTTAGATGTGCTGAGACACTGAAAAATGACACAACACTATCAAGTCCACCTTCCAGAACATCATCACAGGTTATCCTGATGTATTGTGAAAGTTAGATTTTTGGCAATGATTTCAAGATTTGCAGGCTACTTTTGATTTCAGAAGAAAGGCAAATCTTCAAAAGCAACATTCTAAGCTGATAAAATTTACACATTTTTGCGATAGTTTATTTTATACTAGAATGTAAAGTTTTAAATAATGCGAGAATGTATCTATTTGTTCCTGTTAAGGAGCTTACACTGCCTGTATTTATAGTCAGAATATTTCTGATGAGAAACATCAAAGGGAAATTCRGGTCTCTTTAATCATTAAAATCAATTTTCTTAAAAATTACCTGCTGTTGGACTTCTCAAGGAAGGCTCCATGCAATCAATAGRTAGAGCCCTCCTAATGGAAGTGGCCTTTGCCTCAGGCTGGGTTGTAGTTTCTTCTTTGTATAAGGATCATCATAATCATCATCTATGGCATTTGTACATTTGTCAAGGTCAATAAAAGGAACCAATCTATTTTAATTTATTTTCAGTCAATTTCAYTACATGAATCTTCGTGTTAACAGGTTCTAAAAGTAAATGTATTTGATTGTGATATTTCACTGGTTGAATAAAAAAAGGATAATGTTGTTTTAAAAGTGTGTTTATGGGTATTATATTGACTTTTCTATCTATCAATCAGAGATGCTGGTATCAACTGCAGACCAAATTTATCTGYTTCCCCTGACAGAAGGATGTAACTTTTGTCTAGAAATATCTGTATTATCTGCRTATCCTGTAGGCTAGCTAACAGAAATTCATTCCATCTGCCTGTTCTCTGTGCAACATTTATGAAGAACCGATGTAAATATTTAATGCTTCTAAGAATGCATTATAATATTCAAGAACTTGACTAAGACCATATCTAATCACAATTATGGATTCAAATCCCAGATGTCCATGGTTGACTGTGTATTCATAGAAGAGAAAAAGGCTCTGAGATGTTGTGYTCCTGCACATGGGTTAGCCTGGCTTTATGCACTGACAAGATTAATTGCAGACCTCTGAACCTGATGTGTTTTCTTAACATCCAACAGGGCTCTCACTTTCCTCATTCAGGCTGAAATATGTGGTTTGCTCTTGCATAATTCAACACCAGTCTTCTCTGTGTGTGGCACTGTTTTTAGTCATTGTAAGTGCCTGCAAATTACTAAAGTCAGTGATACGATGCACAGCAGTTTGCTTAAAGTTATTTCTATGATTACGGAAAGAAGGAAAATATGCTTCTTTCTAAACTGTCAGAACACTGGAGAAGAGAC
>NW_026623266.1:2191202-2197820 GCF_030028575.1 Malurus melanocephalus
GTCTTCTTTACTCAGTGGGAAATAATACAACATGTAGATTCCACTCCCTGGTGTGGTCCAAATTCACTTTACATCTGCTAATTGAAGTGTTCTAATATTTCTTCTGGAAGCTGTTACTTTACATTTTTTAATTTATTTTTTTTTCAAAGAGAATGCTGATTTAATCTGTTATGTGACAAAAAACACRCCTATTTAGAAACTGGTTGTTACATAATTTATGAAAACACACTGCAAAACTTATTCTGCTTAGCTGGGACAAATCTAATTCTCTACAATGGTAAAAGAGCATGGAAGAAAAAAATRTATTAAATATATCCAGCTTTATTAACCCATAAAATAAGGAATACAAGTGTTCATGTAGGCATGAAGCTCCAGTTTATTCCTTCTAATTGAAGGTTGTTAATGAAGATGCTGAAGACATCTGGCATAGCAGCCATAGGATCTCTATATAGTAAAGCAAGAGGCAGGTATGGGCAAGAAACCAGCAAGCCAACCAGTGGTGYGAATCACTTGGTGGAAATATGGGAAACATATACTTTATTTTGAAAAGGAAGTCTCAGTTGGGAAACTTTAATTGAACTTGGGTAGTGCTTCATCTGTCCCAAGACAGTGATGATTCAGTTTGTAAAGGTTAAAACAATTCTGCTCCTTGGTCTCAAATATTCTGGTATGCGCTTCAGTACCTGATCTCGCTATTCTCTTAATCCTGTGATGCCTTCAAATTAGTAAAATACTGTGTGYGTTCTGTGATGCAATAGCATGCACAGCATAAATGAACAATTAATGAAATTTGTAGAGAGCTGTACTGAAAAAGAAACTGGGTGAGAAAGAATTCATGGTGGAAGCTGCTCTGAAGTTGGACTTGATGACCTCCYGAGGTCGCCTCCAACCTAAAATGTTCTGTGACCTTACAATGCTGAGCTTGTAGAATTATTCCAAGAAAATTAACGATTCCTAGGTAGACAATGATATGTTGAAAGCAGTGGAAATCTGACARTTTCAATGATCATYCATCAAAATGTAGGGGGTGTTCCYATCCCCAAGGCTGTTCTAAAAATCCAGAAAGAAATGCTTTGCTTACACTTGTCATGAATGTAAAGTTCTTAGCAAATCTTAATTAMAGTGATTTAAAGTTTAATTAGAAAGCTTAGTGGTTTGGGATCAGTAGATCCATTTTTAATGCTGGTTGTAAATTCTATGACAATTTTCCTCTTTAAAAATATCTGAAACAAAAAGTCCTCTAATGAAATATGTCCATTCTCCTGGAAGATTTCTTTAGTACAGAACTGAATTTCTATATACATGTGTAACAGACACAAATGAGCTGTTGAATTTCAGCCTAGAATTACCAGTTCACTGCTGGAAAACTTGAAATGTCTATGACCAATGTCTCAGATATGAATTAAAGAGAGAAAAACATGAGTTCCCTGTAYCAGTTTTATCATTGCAGAGCTCTATTCCCTTTTGGCTTTTCTTTCCAGGCTCATCCTATTTTCTTTTAAASTGATAAAATTGGGTTATTAGGGGTTTTTCATTTATATCAAAATGACAATAGGAATTCAGAATATTTCACCTCAGAATTATGATGTGACATATACAAATATATTTTAGATAATTAGAGATATTTTAATGTCTAAATTGAATTATTCTTCTTCCTTTAGATACTCTAAGCATAAATAATAACASTAATTTTATGTCAAGCTTTAAACTTGATATTAATATTTTACCCATATTAAAATGAAAATTTCYTCTCCATTTCTTGGTTATATAGATKCAACATGCAAAAGCCGTATATGTCTTGTAGACATCTGTGTAGAAATGGTAGATGAATACAATATTCTGGATTCCAGTTTGGGCTATTCCATGCTATTATYGTCTGCACATGACAGAGTCCTTTTTCATATGATTTATAACTTGTCATTACAGGATKCTGTAGTCCTCCAGACAACATTAATCTATTGATGATTCTGAAATGAAGATGTGATTAATGCAGTACCAGAAGCTGGTGACATAGGTAAGCTCTTGTCTTTTTTTCATATCTGTACCTAGACTGGAATCACAAAGCTATTCTAACTGCTGGGGCACAGAATACAAAGTTCATTAAGATTCCCATTTGTTTTAAGTTTTATTTGTCGGATAAATATCTGTGGCTTTTTTTTTTTTTTTTAAAAAAAAAGCTGGTTTTGATGAAGCAAAAAATATCTGCTTTTATGACTTTTACAAAATGACTTTTTAGCAATTTTTGGCTTGTTATCTCTAATCCACCTTGCATTCATTTCTCTTTTATTTTTATTACTGAAATGGATAGCAACATGTCTCCTTTCACATGTCTCAAGGATTTGGTACTGCTTTTTCTTCTACTGTTGCAACTTTCAGAAAGGTACCAATGAAATGATCATCTTCTCTTGTTCTAAAATCAGCAGCAGGACTGACACTCAGGGATGTAAAGACAAAAATAAGGCTCTACTTTTGAATTCTCAAGTATTAGGCTTCTACGACTCAAATGCCAATGGGGTCACTAATAAATTTATATACTGCTCTTCCTAGAAAATACCCACACTCTTATATCCTCCATAGTTAGATTAAGTGTTTCCTAACAGATTTTTGCAGAGGGCAGAAGAAAAAACACCAAATGTACGAGATACATTTAATACACAATTGCCTTGTTCTGATTTGATTCTGCATTTCAAGGCCCTTCAGAGATATCATGTAAAGAGTTAAAAGGAACACTTCCTGTGATTTAACTGTAGTGAGATTTTAACTTATTCCACAATGTAACAGACAAAGAATCATTTACCTGATCAAAACATGATTTTTCTCCATTGACTACAATTAGGAGGATTGGCTCTTCAGGGCTCTTCAGCCTCCTGGAGTTTAAGCAAACCTGTGTAAACATCTCCTCAYGCCTTTGCTTGTCGGGGTTTTATCTTTATGTTAATTTCCATGCATCAGTCATGCAAATAAACATCAAAGTATTTGGTTTGAAATKATGGTTTTGTTATTGCAAATGGTAGCCATAGAATGTGGCAAGTCCAGAAGTTTGTAATTGCAGTTTCAGATTGACACATCAGTACCCTTAGGAAGGAAGATGTCAATCTTGTACAAGAAACACATTCCAGAGTGTTGCAGTCTTGTCCTACAAATTTCTCCCAGCAAACAAAATGTTGCCAGTAGCAGGCCTCGAGGGACCAAGGACTTGTTGGTTCCAAAAGAATTTTGTAGCAGATATTTGGCAATCTTTGCCCTACTTTGGCTGAAGATGTTATGTTCTGGTCTTTGGACAGGAAACCTTAGCAGAAGTGACTGACATCTCACAAACCATGCAGTATAATCTGTTTGCTCAAAAGTGTAACATTAGCAGCTGGGAAACTGAGTGTTTGAACCCTGGATGCATTGCTGAGATTTTGGCTTTTGTTGATGAATTTTTCTCAGTCTTTTAAACATCATTCTGTTTGCTCACTCTTCAGAGCTCAGGTTAAGTGTTTTGTGTTCATTCTCAATCTTTTCTCTGCTGTGTGAAGTCAAGCTCTTGGTAGCACCACCTGTGCTGAGAATAAACATCAATAAAATRGTGGGGTGTAAATGCAACATTCCAGTGTTTTCCAGTATGACTAATTTGGGAATGAGGAGACATTCAGTTTRCAGTTAACTTTCTTTAAGATTTTTGCAAGTTTTCTCTCTCTCTGAGCTAGATTAAAGACTTTGGAATTCACCTGGGTTTCTTTTTTTTTTTTTTTCCTTCTGAAAATGTAAAAGTATGCTGAATTAGAGAAGGACACCTACACTCCAAGATTTAGATCAAATTGATGAATATGATGCAAAGACATCTAACCAGCGTTGTAATTTTCTATTTAAATCATTATTTTGATCATTCCTATAAAAGTATTGAAATTATACTTCATCTTTAAAATCAGACAAATATTAGGCACCAGTATTTTAATGACTTTCAGGCCGTTATCTCAGTCTCATGAAAACACATCTTCTGGTATCACCTTGTCTGCTGCAAGATTTTTTTAAAATTGACTTGAGTATTTTGTGTATTTTATCAGGTAATTAAGGTTGGATCTTATTAATAAATTACATAAGTTGATCTATTTGGTGGAAAATTCAGACTTAGAGCACCTTAAATCATATAATCTTTGAGTGAATTTKGTTAGGGTTAGGGTTAGGGTTAGGGTTATTTGATCTTAGCCACTCCAGATAAGGACAATTTTGAATTAGAAATTACTTCAAAAGGAGGGAAGAAGCAAATTGTTATCTATTTTTCTTTTTCGTTGCTTCTCTGTTTGTCATTGCAGCTTTTTTCCCCTGAAATAAATATTAAAAATTGTTCTGTATTTTGCAGATTTTTTCTTAAAGATATAATTTAAATTCACCAGAATTACTTTCAAATGTAAAATTAATWGTGTTCTAGGACCCGCTTAGTTGTGAAATAAGATTTTAGAAATTCTAATGCACTTCTATGTGTTTAGAAATTCTATCTTTTGACTTTTCATATGTAAAAGAAAAGACACTCTAAAACTAGGCATGAATGACTTCATTCCATCTTGAACATGAAAAATGAACAACAGGATAAGTACCTGAAATGAGCTTGAAAGATTAACAAGTAAAATGTGCAAAGAAGTGTTTATTTTTCAAATTAGGTCATGTCTCTGCTAAAGACATGGAAGGCAGAAATATGTTAGTTTCTTTAATGAAAATTACTTGACATTTTGACAGYCAGAGAAGCCAGTAATTCCTAATGAAGCCATTGATCAGTACCTCTTCAGTRTTTCAAAACTTTTATCTACAGCCAAAGAGCATATTGCTAACTAGAAAACTTAAGGAAGAAGAAAAGTCTGTCCCGTATTAGGACAGTACAGTAAAATTTGCTTTGAGAAAACATAGAAAATTTTTCTAGCTTAGAGTGAATTTATGAATTAAAATATGTCAGAAAAGGCTCYTTTAACTTCATCACATCATATGTCCATCTTGAACTCAATATTATGAACAAACCCCAGCACTCTTTATCTTCAGGGGTGCCAGTACAGCAATAATTCTCTGTCTTGACATCATGTTGTTCCTACCACGGAGAGATCTTTTGGGAAATTACAGATGTGTCATCCCTCCGTTGTTCCTTGCCTCTGTGGGGTAATGTGCACATGGTTGTGCCTGCACTCCTATCTACTGGTTGGTCATTATAGTCATGGTACGCAAATCTGGAAAAGAATGTGGAACTGAAAAAGCAATGTAAGAAAAATTACAATTTGTCTCATTAAAAACTTTACTACTTCTTTCTATTTCTGTAGAAGCCAGCAGATCCTGGATAATTTGTGTTTTCACAGTGACATCTTCTTAGGAGGTATTTTGGTGCTTTCCTTGGTAAAAAGGTTGTGACCAACAGATTTTTCTTGGTAGCAGGACCCATGCTGGAAGTAATATCCCAAGTACTGTGAATTATCAGGAATTTAGTATTGATACTAATTTAATTTTAGTCATYCACACTGGACTTGTCAATATATTCCTGAGGGCTATAGTCATCCCCTACAGACTGCTGATAAGAAAGAGGTGCAACTGCAACCAGAAGCTTGGATTTGAGACTAAAAACATGTTGTGATTCTGTGTTGCAGTATAGGAAGGAGCTTTTAGCTGTATCAGTAATTAAATGCCCATTACAAAATGCTGTGTCTGGACTTCCAACCAGTTACTTACATGTAGCATGGAAAGATCTTATTAGTTGTAAATGAAACAAAAATAATTAGTGTAMTTTGTGCAATATACATTGATGCAGTCAAACTCATTTAATGCCAATTAAACATGTTAAAACAAAATGCTTTGTCAACTTTAATGTTAATCTATTAAAAAAATAGACAAACTTAGCCCTTATTAGCCTTCTGGGTTTATCCTTATACTTTTACATTCTTACTTTTAACTTTGTAATTCTCAAATATCATGCATAACAATCAAATTTATAACACAGGGATTTTCAAACTAAAGACACAGATTTCTTGGTCATCATCACCACAGTAAATAAGATGCCTTGCAGTCAGAGCATCCATATTATCCAGAAGGGCAAGCAGCCCTACTATTACGAGATGTTCCCTCAGGAGAAGAGTCTTTGATTCAGTGATTATATTCAATATAGTAAGACTGAATTACTTCAATCACTAAATAAATTACCAGAGTTAGAGTTATAATGAAAATTCRGGGTTAAAAATAAGGAGCTGGAATAGCAAAGAAAGAAGCCAGGTGAAGCCAAAGCAAAAGGGAGCAATATTAGAGGTGTGTTTGACAAGGACTAGCTGCCCTGGCTAAGAGTTGCAGTCATGACGTGAGATTTGGGGATGTATTTTATTTCTAGGAAGAGCTTTTAGCAGTTTCACCAGGGAATGTTTGACACTTCTAAGGCATCAGATGAAACCGAATGCCYTCAATCAGATGCAAGTTACTAGAGAAATCCATGTTATTATACACAATATTTGTGAAGGAGATTGATGGCAAATTTCCTGCAGCTTAATTGTTTAAAGAATTTCTGTGTTGGTGCTATGCTTTCCCGCATGCTCTTTTATGTGACTGTCACACTTTATAAAAGAATTTATAAATGAACATTGACATGAGCAAAAGGCTAATAAATAAATA
>NW_026623266.1:2198708-2205351 GCF_030028575.1 Malurus melanocephalus
CAATTAAAGACAACTGGTTTTATTTTCTATAAAGAGAGAAATGTGTCACATTGCAGAGCAGTACTGAATATGTGATATTACCTAATTTCCTAATTTGTTCTCTGCACTCTCAGGTTTTATATGTTGCAGAGGGAATCTGATGCTTATCATCTTCCTTCTTAAAAGTCCAAGTGAGATAGAGGGGACCAATAGGGGCACCAAGAAAAATATAGATGTGAATTCACAGTTGCCTTCTACCTCACAGAGTTTACATGGGGCCAGGGAAATAATATGGAATGAAATCTGTTGATACTTTATGATGATTCTGAAGACAAATCTCCAGGGACACAGATTTCTAGTGTAGAATTTAAGAATTTTAGGTGTTGAGCAATGAGAGAAAAGAAGACACCGTGGATGCCCCATGGCACAGCGGGAAATGGAAATAACGTCTGCTAAGTGATGCTTTCAGGACCAGGTTGGATAGTGCCTGGTMTAGTGGAAGGTRTCCCTGCCCAY
This sequence comes from Malurus melanocephalus, assembly GCF_030028575.1. Classification (NCBI taxonomy): domain Eukaryota; kingdom Metazoa; phylum Chordata; class Aves; order Passeriformes; family Maluridae; genus Malurus; species Malurus melanocephalus. The sequence goes on from NW_026623266.1 coordinate 2,199,204, forward strand.
GGCAGGGGGGTTGAAACTGGGTGATCTTCAAGGTCTGTTCCAAATCAAACCATTCTAGGTTTCTATGATTCTGTGTTTTCACTGCAAAGAAGGACTATATTGCTCCTCTTTATTCAGACAATTCAGAAAAATCCATTTAGCTCCTTAGGTGATACAGGGTCAAAGTGCAGGGACATGTTTTGAAGTTTCTTACTGTCAAAAATACAWTTTTTTCCACCAGATCTACACTCCTTGCAGTAAGCCAGCAAAACACGAGGAAATTTAAGAAAAGACCTCACAAAGCCTCTGCTGGCTTCTCCTTCTAACCACTGCTTTAGTTTCCTTTTCAAACTCATACTGTTTGTTTGAATTGCTAGTTAACCTCACAGGAGAGAGACAGTGGTTGGCAGCACCATTCTGAGCTTGGAGTATCTCTCCAAATGCCTTAGAAAGTAATGAGGTGAAATACTGGCTATGCTGTGATCCTGGGTACAGTGAAAGCCATACTCATGGAGCAATGGAGGAGCAAACGCGGAGGCTTGTCTTTAAATCTGGTGACAGTCTGAATTCTGTGCTGAATGATCAAAGCATCACAGCATTTGTACTAGAAAAAGAGATGGACCTGACCTTTGCAGACATTCTTGCCCTTTTATAAGATGATCAGGTAAACATGAGCATCTGTACTGGGGAAAAGAGAGTAAAAAACCCAGCATTATTGCAGTCTGTGCTGGTAAATTAGTTGCATTTAGAACGAGTGATAGTAAGATGCTGAGTGACTTCATGTCACATCTTTGGTGAGGTGTGCCTGTTTTATGTTCTTGTTTTTATTACTTTACCCAAAATACAGTAGGTAAAATAATTGAATTTGTTTAGTATCACTGAGTCAGAAACTCTTTTTCAGCTGTTTATTTACTTTATTCTTTCAACATAGTCATGTGAAACAGAATGGAAGGATTTTAGGAAGAAGTGCATCTATCCCATTTTGCTTTGTACACTCAAGCCTTTTGATGCTGGAGCAAATTATCCAACCCATCCTCCCCTACGTCCTTGCAACAGAGAATGCAGAGATTAGATGAGCTTGTAAAATAATAGTATAGTTTTTGTTTGTGTGTGSGTTGATCAAAAGAAATACTTTTCCTTTTTCTTCTTGGATGATTTTATGCTGAAAAATGTCAGCTGTTACATGAAATTCTGATCTATGTGACTCTCACATAAACTTGAGGTTATTTCAGAGAAGYCATTAAGCTTAACATAGAGTCCTCTGAGATCATAACTTGGCTTGTCTTCAGTTGTTGGGTTTTACTTTTCCCCTKCTCCAAAACTCATGTGAGTGTCATTGACTTACACAAGATATCTTGTAATTTCTCCTTCAACATGAAATAGTACCTCACAGATATATTTAGGGTAAGATTGGCATGAGAAAGCAAGCTCTTAATCAGTTGCTTATGGCCTCCATATCAGATGATGCTTACTAGCAGAGAAGAATGGGAGAGCTGCCAAAACTCTTAATGTGATCTATTCTGTTTTATACAGTCAAATCCCATACTTTCCTATATAAATTCTTCTCCCACTATTTTTTTACAGCAACTAGTCGCAACCACAGAAAGTTAATTTATGTCTATACATGTCTATTGATGTCAGCCACAGAAGTGGCTTTACCAAACCTGTGGATAAATCACAAATAGAGAGCAGATCTGATGCCAGGTGTGCTGGGTAATGTTCAAGAATAAAAGCACTGATTGGCCTGGGTTACATYTGAGACATTGGACCTACTTTTTAATGCACACTTATGTGTACATGCGTGATTACCCTCCCTGGGCCTGGATTTTAATATTTAAAATCTGGCAACCATGCTGAGCAGCTTCATTTATTGATTGCCCCACTTGTTTCCATCTGGAAGAGACCCAGGAGGGTAAATAGGATAAAAAAAAAAAAAAAAAAAAAAAAGCTTTTTCTAATAGAAATAAAAAAAAAATATTGATAATGTTCCATCAATAAAAGCTTGTATTGAAAATCTATTTTCACTTTTTTTTTTTTTCTAGTAAACCAAATGTTCAATTGGCTTTGATTTTCTCTTTCTCTATTTTCTTTTTTGTTATTTTTTTTCCATAGGAATAGTTATGCTGAAAAGAAAGAGAAGTTGAAGTCTTGCATTGTTTCTAGCATGTCTAAAAACTTTCTCAAAAAAACCAGGAAAGCTACCATGAGAAAAAAATAATTGTAAGCCTTGCTTTTCTATGGAAAATATTTTTCCACAGAAATAATGTGGAATTTAAACAGAAAGTTTCTGATTTATGAATAGAAATATATACCATTGCTTCTAATTTCAAAAGAGATGGAATTGATTTGTCTTCACCTCTCTTGGTTTCATGCTTTTTATTTTTCTCTTTCTCTCTTCCCCTCCTTGGTCATTTGATGTCCAGGAATTAGGAAAAAACCACGCCACTGACAAACACACAAAACCACAAAGCATCAAAAGATTTCTAAAAAGAACCTAAAGAGATTTAAACATGAAAAACAAATTGCAAATATTTTGACTCTTTCTTGTGTGACATTTCATCCAGTATGCAGGAAAAGCAGAATTTTATTGATTTTGTTTGAAGATTCTGCCTATCTATTTCCYGTTTGGCCCATAGGATAAATTTATTATTCATACCTTGGGTTTGATGATGGAATAGCCCAACTCTACTGAAATAAAATTCTCTTTAATGTACAAAACTTTAAACAGTAAATACCAAAATGTAATAATCTCTTATATATTACAAAATGTGCTAGCCTGMTATTAGTATATTTGTAGTATTATTTTTATTGATCTTTGGTTATGCAATGTTTTTGTGGGAACAGTATATGAATCCAACTGACCAATCTGTTTTCTTATTTTTTTCCTTGGAGTCCTATTTCCATTTTTAACTGTGTCTACTCATTTTAGSTCTTAACAAGCACTGAAATATTTAATTTGTTTATCATTGTTTATGTAACTTTTCTTAGCAGTTCAAGTGTAGAAGACAGGTGACAGTTTCTCCAGAATTTACACCTGTTTTTCAGCCATTCCTGCTGTTCTTGTGAAAACAGATTTGGGGATAATCTGTATCAGAGTCAGATTTTACCATTTAGAAAGTGAAAAGAAGAAAAGTGATCATATATAAATCTTGAAAGTAATTAGCAATATACTGGCTTTTGGAATACATCCACCACCACTGCCATGAATGCTGGGAAATCTCTGTTGCCATCAAGGTTTTTGACAAATTCATGTTTTCTGGATTCTTGATGAGTATAAATTTAATATTTCAGGACTCAACTCTGCTTGAAATAGGTAGATGACTTTTTTTCTGTTATAATTTTATATATTGTTATTATTTTTGACAATATACTATCATCCAACCTACTTCACAGTCGTGAACAGTATCATGATAGCTGAAATCTATTTTGTGCCATTCAAGAATGCAGATCAGCCCTGGAATGGACTGTTTAAATGTTTATARGTCAGATGAAAGCTATTAAAGGAATTGCCAGATAAATCTTTTGAAAGTCTGTTTTCATTTATTTACAACATGAGCAAACTTTAATAAATGGGACTATCTTTCTGTTTTGGGGGGAGAAAAAATGGGCTTCAATATTGACAAAGAACGAATACTCCTACAGGCAATTTCATTCCAAGTGGTTCAGCAACTTTCTGGAAAAGGATTTGAAACACAACGTGTTTCTCCTACTTTCATAAATGGCAGTGACCTTATCCTGAGAAATAAAGACAGTATTTGAAACCCAGACTGATCATTTCTAAATGCACATCTGCTGAAATTGGATTAAATAAGAAATCTCTGAAAACATTTGTGTTAGGCAGAGGCTTAGGTTCACACAAACACTAAGGAATGAGATAAAACCTTTTAAAAGCCCTTCTGTATCTCATCAATGAAGTTTATTTCCATATTCCATTTCTGCTAAAATAGATCTGGGCTAGACATCGGCCATGGGATGGAGATAAGGGAGAATGTTCCTAGTGTCAAAATTTTGTCTAGTTTTCACTTGGAGAGGAAGTTCAGAATTATTGCCCCTTYCCACATTTTCAAAATACAAGGCTTGGAAGCCTGATTATGAAGATTTTGGAGCTTTTACTGTGTTTAGAAAACACAATATGAAATCTTATAAAAGCATTTTAATAGCAGAGTTTGTTGTCCTATCCACCTGTCTCATTTTGGAGCTGACTGCATATCTTTTCCTCATTAACATTTTTACTTTGTTTTTTTCCTTCTTTTTTTTTTTTTTTTTTTTTTTTTTTTTTTTTTTTTTTTTCTTTTTTTTAAGTTAACTTTCTAGAATGAAAGGGATCATGTTATATTTCAAAGCCTTTACTGTGACATTAAACCTTTGAACTACTGTTAAGGAAATTATTTCCCTAAGGCTAAATGTCTGAAAGGTTATTAAAAATTTAATTTCACAAATGGTACCTAGGCTAAAAAATAATAATATCTAAGCACTACTTAAAGCCTTGATTGCCTAATCTTATAAATCCCATGGCTCCTTACTTTTAAATAAAGTAGAAATTACTATTAAAAATACAGAAACTTAGTTTTCACAACAGGATTTCAGGAGAAGCATGGAGATGGTAGATTCTATATCTTTTATGCTGGTCAAAACTGCACATGTATTGTATCTGTGACTGCTACATGGAGTCAGTTTGAAAATTCAGTTCTTTTAAAGCAGTTATAAAGAAAGTGTACTTCACCTTTAGGGCATGAACCCACATAGGAGACCATTAGTGGGAATACTTGAATAATTTTGAAAAGGGTTGTAGGTGTTTCATAAAATCACAGAATGGTTTGGACTGGAAGGGACCTTAAAGATCATCTAATTCCAACTACCCTGCCATGGGCAGGGGCACCTTGTAGTGGGTTAGATGATTTCAGGTCTAATCTGACAAAGACACTCATGTTAGGAGTGCAATCCCCCTTGACTCGCCCCATAGAGGATAACTTTCCAGTCATTATCTGTAGGATTTTTCTGCTCTCTCTGACATTAGAAGAAAGTCAAAAAAATCTCCTAGCTTCTAGACTGCTAACTTCTTCAACCCAAAGGAGTAATTTCGGCATGAGTCACAAATTTCTGCCCTCTAAACCATACTGCCATGCTACTGGGACTTTTCAATACTGCTCTTAATCATATACTGAAAGCCTTCTCCGTTTTCAGCAATTTACTTTTATGGATGTCGCCTTTGGTTTATGGCATCAAGGTTTAGCACAGCTTTCAGGACCTTTTCCTTCTTCGAGATTTTCTCCTTCTTGAGATTTTCTTTGTTCTGCAGCATTATTCTCACTGCAAAGTCATCTGTTCTCCATTTTTTAATGCATCACTTGTGAGCTGGGTGGCTTTTTTGGAAAAGGAAACAACAAACCTAAAAGTGCTGACCTTTCCCAAAGGCCTCAGACATCCTGAATGTCAGGCATGTCACTTCACTTGTCTCTTTCTCTCCTTCTTTTTTCCTAATAATTTTTTTCCTTAACAATGACACTTCACAGTGTGCTAYCCTATGTGCTAGGTGGCTGCAGACCTTTTTATTCCCACAGAGTATGAGCAAGCCCCAAGGGCTCTGGGTGTGGACTGTGTTTCTCTTTGGTAGGTGTGCCCTTGTGGCAGCAAAGGTTCTGCTTATCAATCTATTCCTGCCTTTTTTAACAACCTGAACCATGGAAAACCTGCACCCAGCTGGAGGGGACAAACACCATGCTGGAGGTCTGCCATCCAGTGGAAGCTCTACAGGTTGGGAGGAACCTCATGAAATTCATCACGGGCAAATGCAGTCACACATGTGCCATACACCCATACAAGTTAGGAACTGACTGTGGGAAAAGAAATTTGGGAGAGAAGAACCAGACTCTTGCAGTGGGGAATCCACTGGCCATCAGTGTGCTGCCACAGAAGGGAAGGACAAGAGAACCATGGGCTGCATTAATRAATGCAAATCCATCGGGGAATTGTCTGTCCCACTATTCAAACTTGTGAGAGGACATCTCACAATATCCGGTTTAGAGATTTTCAGCACACTGAAGGCCTTGGACAAAGTAACTGCCAAAATCTCTTTTAACCGAGATTACACCTTGATTCTATGACTCCCCTTCATCTCTATCCTACCAGAGTGTACCAGGAGATATAGAACAGAATGTGACCCAAAAAA
>NW_026623266.1:2205425-2208984 GCF_030028575.1 Malurus melanocephalus
TTTTTTTTTTTTTTTTTTTTTTATTTTCTAGTTAACATCTGATTAGTTCAAGAGAAACTTCTCAAACCCAATGAAAATTTTACATACTTTAATCACACTACTGTGTATTTCCTGCCCTATATTTGTAGTAAAATAAAATAATTGCTAGAAGCTTGAGATGAAATTATTCTTTCCAGTGTGATTTTGACACTTCAGAGATGAAGCACAACAGGAATAAATTAATGAGAAAGTTGATAGGAATAAAAAGAATAAATTAATGAATAAAGGTATTAGAACAACAGAGCCCASAAAAAATGTATACATATAACACAAACAGAAACATTTACAATGACAAAACAGATGCAGGTGCATTTTTACTCCAGTATTATTATTATTTTAAATCAAAATCCAAAATCCAGTGCCTGAACTAAATCCCATCTATAATTTTATATTATAAATGATAATCTCTTATGTTATATATATTTCTCCAAAACTGGTGATTCTACTTTTTTARAATATTTTTTCTGTGACTGAGTGGAAATACTCATGGTTTTACTCATAGTGGGGCTTTGCATGTATGTTTAGTCATTTTATTTGTCTGCAATGGGKCTTGCATGATAGCTGGTCCAGCAAATTATCAGGCTCCATGAAAAGACACTAAATTTGTCTAGATTTACTTTTCATATCTTCTGATTTATTTTTGTTTTACACATAAATGTAAGGAAGTAAAATTCTAATACAAGTTTATCAAATGTTGGGGACACCTTTTCCTTTCTCTAGGATTTTGTGGCTATTCTGAAAATTGATAGAAAGGCAGGGATAAGGTTTATCACTGCGCGTTAAATAAATGTAGTGTGACACTGGTGTTCTGAACATTTTGAGTAATCTTAACAAAGGTCTGAATTTTGATGTTCAATTAATTTAGTTATCTGGAGTAATACTGAGGGATTTTTCTTTTTTTGYTTTTTTTTGTGTCTTTGCATTTTTTTACCTGATCCATATCGACCATATAGGCCCCATAGGATAACTTTAGAAGGATACTATATTTTGCATCTGTATAACTTTATATAACTTTCTAGTTTACAAAGATAAAGACAGAGTTGTACAATATGTGTAAAGTAAAAATTGTGTTCAATTATAAGGACTTTGGCTTGATATGCTATTGAAAAATATTCTGTCTTTAAACATGGCAACTTGTCAGAATAGAAAGACCCAATATGAAACCATGTGAGAAAATAAACTGACAATTTTAAACTGATAATTCTACTTCTGTGGCTTTGCCAATTAATGCATGTAAATATCAAATCCTTGAGAGACCAGAAGAGTGAGAGACAAACCCACGGATCTATCATTCATGAAACAAAAACTACACACAAATAAATAMCTCCTGGAGAAGATAGGACTGGTCCCTGAGAGTAATGATTCTTTGTGCMTTTTGAAATCTTGTCATTTCAAGTTTTAAATTCTTTTTGTGAACTGACGTAATGATAGAGGCTGTGAAGACACTGCTCTATATTGCAAAATTATGCTCTAGAAACTGCTAGAAACTCCTTTAAAACAGTTTTCAGTCCCAAAAGTCAATGAAAAAACCTTGAAAACAATGACTAAGCAAAGCTTCAGGTTCAGCATCTTGATGCGCCAAATGATCATGAAGCAACAGATTTGGAAGACACTAAAATATGTTCTGGGATACTCTCTCCATGGGGAAAAGTTTGCTAAAAAGCTGTCCTATCTTTATGCCATGAAAATTTTCATTCTGTAAGTTTGGTCCTGATTCTTGTCTTCATCCCGTTTATTTTGCTATTATAGAAGGCAATCTCTCTGAAGGAAAGGGTTGTTTTATTTAACAAATTTGCGTGTATTTACAGTTCAGACCTAGGCAGCTGGCYTAGATGTTCCAGCCTGCTCCCTCATCCACGTAAACACCGTGATAAAGCATGTCCTGGAGTCCCTGTTACTTTTACTAAGTCTGAGAAGATGCAGGATTAGTAGTTCAGAGGCAGAGACCTACCCTAGAACTGGTAATTTTGTTACAAATCCTTCTGATTTTTTCCACTATCACATTGAATTTGGGAGCACTCAGGATATCTGTCTAGCTATCCTTTTCATATGGACTAGTAAAGCCAGGGCTGGGAAAAAATCTTATAAACATCTGATCTTATCCATTCATTAATGGCCTAAATATCCTGCTCAAGCTCCTCTGAAGTAAGCCTGTACTTTTATTTGAGGGAGATTGTATCTTCTTGAAAGACTTCTAGGMATTGACATTATTAAACAGGGAGTCCCAGGTGCTATTTTCTTGTAAAAAAAATGTGTACCCTATCTCCCGAATGTGTCTGTTTCGTTTCCAACTCTTAGATATTACCGATACTGTTTTTCCCCAATAAAGTAAATTGAGAGTAGATTGGATATTAGAAAGAAATTCTTTACAGGGAGGGTGGTGAAGCACTTGAACAAGCTCCCCAGAGAAACTAYAGCAGCTCCATCCATGGAAGTGCTCATGGCCAGGTTGGATGGGGCTTTAAGAAACCTTGTCTGGTGTAAAGTGCCCCTGACCATGACAGAGAATTTGGAATTACATTATCTTGAAGGTCCCTTCCAACTCAAACCATTCCAGGATCCTATGAAAGAATAACCAGCTATCAGAAATCTCTTTAGCAGATGACACAGTGCTAGGTAGATGAAGTGTAACTATTAAATTAAGGTTTTAGTTTCTCATTGTGTGTTCACCAGTACATAGGGCTGTGTGTGTTTTGGTTTTTGCTTTTCCTTTTTTTTATCTCAAACCTCTTGAAATGTTTATCTCACTCATTTTTATGGCAAAATTTAGCAAGTTTGACAAAATCTACAGTTTTTCTAAGTTCTACTGACTGTTTGCACTCCCTGTACATGAGGATGCTGGGATCTTGATTAGTTTGAAAATGTGACTAATATGAATTGCTCATAAACAATCAATTTTSCATACACCTTGCAAGACACTATATTGAAATAAGACCCACTTGCCATGCTTTAATTACTTTTTCATCTACAAATTTTGCCAACTATTATTTTCTAATTTGTTACACACAATTTCTAAATTTAATGAATGACATGAAGCTGAGACCAGCCTCTGAGATAACCAACTTAAAGCATTCTCACTGCCTTGTGGTTCCCCATTTTAAGTGGTATACTGAAATCTAAACATTTGTTCCACCTGATTTTTATATTTTGCCATTTATATTATTTTATTTTGTATTAAGCTTTATTTAAACATCCTGTGAGATTCTACCCAGCACTTTTGTACAGACCAAACTTTTGGTCTTATAAAAGGCAAAAATAGGGTGTGACAAATTCTAACACCCTTTAAACCATTTATGCCATTTTGATTTCATTATCAATGTGAGCCTTTTCTGTTGACATCCCACATCGATTTATATGATTGTACTTGAGACTGGATTGAATTTAAATTACCTAATTAATCTTTATTTATCTTTTTGTTAGATACTTCCATGACACCAGTTAATTTCTGTTCTCTCAGAACTTTCAGCATTGTCACATTATGCATTAAAATTCAGCAGCACAGATTAGACTGTTCTTTTTG
>NW_026623266.1:2209859-2211641 GCF_030028575.1 Malurus melanocephalus
TGATGAGAGTTTTATCTCCTGAAGCCTAAAGAGATAATCCCAGGGATTAGATAACTCAGGAAAGATTTTACCTATTGCTTGCCAGGCTTGAGAGAAATCAGCTTCTGTAAAAGAAGGTCTTTTGCAAAGAAAAAGTGTCAGAAACTAAAGCCCATACCAGGGTGGCCTCCAAGTTTCAGTTTCTATTTTATCAGGAAGAAAAGTCTTCTATCGCAATTTAAGTAGAACATTTGGAGAGTAATGCCATCTGACTCTGCAGAGAGCTTGAAATATCRTCTCAGAGGGTTTGAACTATTGGCTTCTGGAGTTATGAATACTGGAAAACCATACCAGAAGTAATGAGAGGAAAAGATAATATTTAACTATTTCCCAGCACATCTATGTTGACTACTGTAATATTCAAGCTGTTGACATCACTATACCCAAACACTGAAGAAAATTTCTTTCCTTCCTCAAACTTTTTATCATTGCTCTGGGGAAGAACTTCCAAACCATTGTTAGCTAAAAACAGCTTGGGTGTTCCAGCCTGCACTGGAACACTCAGCATCTTCCTGTGTCTGGGGATGCACCAAGCCCCAGGATCAGTGGGACTGTTTCACGCTAAAATTTTATATCAATTACATTAAACCACCTTTTCCTATGGAAAGACATTCACATGAAATTCTCCCAACTCCAAGCATCCACTCTTTGCACACACTGGGTATTTTTAGCAAAACCCCCTACAGGAAGAATTTTATCAAAAAAATGGATGTTTGTCCACAGTTTAAAGCATTTTTTCTAGAACTATTTTCTTGTGAGTCTCCCTTAAAACTCTCTTATATATTCATCTTACTAAAATATTATATTTAAATTTGAGCTTCTCTGAGGTCTTGAAAACTAGTTAAAGTTTATTTCAGCTCTTCAAGATCCCATAATGGGAAGTACTGTGTATCAGAGCAACAATGCTTATTAGACTGAGTTTAAGAGGCATGAAACTGAGCAAAGAAAATGCARTTCACCTGGTGAATTATACACACCAGGAAAATTATTATCCTGTGAAGACTTGCTTCCAAAAAATTCTAATTATTTCAATTTTTTTTTCAAACTAGATTGAGCAGTGTTTGAAACAAACCCTCATCAGAAACAAGATGATTACATGATGGAATATGTTATTAGGGAAGTAAGAATTGGCATCTCCTGAAAGATATGTCTATGGATATTTTTCTGATGACCAGGGTTAAACCATGGCAGAGTTAAACTAGCAGAAGATATGGGTGAAGCTTCACAGCTGCTTCTCCATGCCTCCAATTAAAAAACAAACAAACAAACAAAACAAAACAGGAGAAGACTATAGGCTTCTCCTCAGACTCTCTTTTAAAATACTTGGAGCTCTCTTGCTGCAGACAGAGTAGAGAGAGAAAAGAAGATTTACGTCTGCAATTTTTTCAGCATTCTAGTGGCACGATAATGTCATTGAGAYTTCCAGTATTAATCCTGAAAGAAATGCACTTTCACAGATTGTTAATTTTCTCATACATAGATTTGAAAGCATCCTTAGGATGGTGTTGATTGCCTACAGGGAGAGAAAATTTAGCTATGAAACCCAGCAATCTTGCTATCTCCTCATTAAGATTGACAATCATCAACTTATATGCCTATCAATCATGAAAATATTCTTGGAAGCTTGTAGCATTTGATCCTTCTGCTGTTTTTTAGGAAAGAAAAAAGATGAAAGTTTTGATTTTGAATGGATAGATCTTTCTTTCTTCCTCTTTATTTTTCTTTCTTTTACTTTCTTTTTTT
>NW_026623266.1:2211656-2214949 GCF_030028575.1 Malurus melanocephalus
TTCTTTCTTTCTTTCTTTCTTTCTTTCTTTCTTTCTTTCTTTCTTTCTTTCTTTCTTTCTTTCTTTCTTTCTTTTTCTTTCTTTCTTTTCTTTCTCTTTTATTTCTTTATATTTTTCTTTTTCCTTTTTTTCTTTTTTCTCTTTCTTTTTTTTTCTATTACTCTTTTTCTTTCCCCCTTTTCCTTTTCCTCTTCCTTCCTGCCTGCCTTCCTTCCTGCCTTGCTTCCCTCCTTCCCTCTTTCTTTCCTTCCTTCTTTCCTTTCTTTCATTCATTTCTCCCTTTTTCCTAGTCTTCTTCCTAAGGTAAATGATTTGAATAGAACTGTGTTTTCACAGTGTATCAGCAAAAGGGTTTGGAACTCATAAATAGAAACAAATAAAACATCTAGAGATTAAAACATCTCAAATACTGAAAAAAACCTAAAATAGAGATGTCATTACTAGGGGCTTCACAAAATAAACAGTAGCTCTGTCTGCTCTGTGTACAATGAGTGATTGACCCACTCAACAATGATAACTCTGGACCCCCAGATCCAAACCAGATATACAATGCCCAGATTTTCTGCAGTTTTCAAAAGGATCATGCAAATAGTTTAAAGAGTTTGAAGGTGCCCAATGCAAAATATTTTCTTGTTGTTAGAGTGGAAAATCTCTGATAYAATTCTTTAAAATTTCGTATATTTCTGATTACCTTAAGGAGAAGGATGACTTCCCCAAGACTGCAAAGGCAATTTTAAGTAAAACATCCCATAGGGCACCCACACAACTTATTGGTTGGTGACTAGGCAGGGTTCTAGAAAAGCAGGGTTACCACAGTGTGTGTTTCAGGTACAGGGATAAAAGGACTTTCACCATCTAAGGAGGTTGAAAACTGAAAAAATGTGTGAGTCTTATCTTGGGACCGTATGATTTTRCATCTCCACAGCTTCACATTATTCTTGTAGCAAATTTGCTCATTTAGATCATTTGAATTGTGGACTAACATTTGTCTTGCACTTCATTTTAGATGAGAAATCAAATTTCCAAATGTCAAACGAACTCCTGAAACAAATCTACCTATCTCGATTCTGTCTGTGGCCATCAAATTCTTGTCAGAGACTAAATGTGATATACCCCCTTGGCAACTCTGTATAAAATGTTGAAAAATGTTCTTCCCTTAGAATGTGTATTTAGACACACTGCTTTGTTGCCTACCTTAAAGCTCCTCGTTAAGAAGGCAAAAGCAACCAGGCTCTTGAGTGACCTAGCTGATGAAAATTTTATCATTTATATATTATAATTGTATATAAGATAACATGTCAGGGTTTACCTTGAACACAGGAGAAGGATCATGATTCASTAAATGGATAACAAGGCAATAAGCCTTGTAAAGTGTTGATTTGTTAGATTAGACTTGTGCATACTAAGGATGTGTTAGCATCAACTCTTCTGATAAAATGGCTATGAAATCAAGCTGTGCTGACACCAAGCAATTTTAGATACTTCCAAGGCCRAGCTCTGATAATGATACTTCGGTGACCCTCAAACCCTCATTAATGTTTATGTGACATAAACGTAATGCTTAGCCAGTATATTATACTCTAATATATTCTGTATATATCCATAAATGAATATGTATGCTTCGAAATTGTTTTCTTAACAATTTGCTTCTGCTASCCCAAGGGATTTTGAGCATTGAAAATTGTTCAAGGTTTTATGTTGTTTAAGAAATGCTTGCCTGACTTAAAGAAAGAAGAAGGTGAAGCCTTACATCTTCTTTAAGTTTACTATACAAGCATTCAGCATCTTGAATAGTATTTATCAAAAATTCTATGTATTTTTTTAGAGAGGCAGACCCAAAAGGGTGTGCCATGAACACACATTTATTAACAGGTGATTTAGGGCATTTCTACTTCTTGTTAAAATTTTCATTTATACTCTTGTTTGTAAATATTCTTTCTCATTTTGTGTATCGTTTTCCACATTTAATTGTTGTATCCGTTCTTTTTCAATTGACAACAGCTTATTTCTCTTGCACCCCAGGATCTTCTAAAGGTAGACATCTTATTGTTAAATTTCCTTCTGGATGTTAATCCTTTCAGATTAATATTTCCAGCTTTTTCTTACACAGCAATAAGACCAAAATTCATTCTGGGATTTTTTTACCTTGTTGTCTATTTTTTTTWWTTTTTTTATATAATCAGAATGTTCTATTGCCATGCTTCAGATAGCAAAAACCTTTTTTTTAATTTTCTTTTTTATAGCATAAACATTTTTTTATATATAATAAACACTTCTATAGCATTTTTTTTTTTTCCCCCAAAGACTTCTGGCTTGTGTTTGGAATCCTGTGCACTATCTGCACTTTTTTATTTTGAGGCCAGAAATCCTGTTTGAGACCCAATCTTCAGGACATTCTTCTGTCCTTCTGTTGCATTGTGCACTTAAAGTGGATATGTCTCCATGACAGTAAATCAATCAGATCTCTAAAGTTAGAAGGGATTAATCCAGCCCCCAAAGATCACCCTAGATGAGAAGCTAAGAATAGGAACTGTACTGAAATGCAATAACTTCAAATATTTTTCTGATCAGACCCACAGCAAAAATAGACCACATTATAGGCATATGGTATACTTATAGAATTTAGAAACATCTCAAAATTGTTGTCTACTTGTCTCATTCACTGGAAAAATTTGTATCTGTGTTTCTACGTAATTCCAATGAATGGATGAACTAGGAGGAAGGTTGTTTTGTTTTACAATATTACATTTTCAATGTTTCAGTTTGTTATGGCTTAAATATGAATTATTTTTCAAATCTGGATAAATAGGTATTTTTAATGCAAATATATAAGGCAACCTGGTTTGTGCCAGACAAAAGTTTTGATTTGACTGAAAATGAAATAAGGCAACCTGGTTTGTGCCAGACAAAAGTTTTGATTTGACTGAAAATGAAAAAAATACTGTGAATTATTGCACTACATTCTTTTTAATTTACATAAGTTCAATTCATGGATCAGATTTAAACAATATTCAGTTCAGAAGACAATTACTTTKTATTTGCTGTAAGAAAACCTGGACTATATTTACCATAATTATATTTATCTGAGAAAATTGTATGAAGTCCTCARAAAACTGTCCATAACTTGTCACAGCATGACAAATTATTTCAGAGAAAGCAGCAACAAAATTATATTGAAGAAGGATCTTGGTCTTTAATCCTATCTGGAACTGAAGGCTTGCAAGAGATCTGCAGTTATAGTGATTATTAATCATATATTTTTGAAGCTGACCAATGGCTCAGCAGTCCTACAA
>NW_026623266.1:2215001-2227708 GCF_030028575.1 Malurus melanocephalus
AAGTTTTATTGCATATACTTCCATGTTTGTCAAATTCTTCTGTGGGACTGCCATTGGACTGCTATAGTAAACTGAGACAGGGTTCTGCTAGAGGGCACTCAGAATTTAGGGTCACCAGAAGGATCCAAGATCAAACAGAAAATTATTTTGTTTTCCTTTGAAAAACATCATCCATACTGGTGYCCTGCAAAAGAAATTAAATGCTTTAACCACTAAATGCTTTCCCACCCTGCATCGAGATTAGACAGCTTTATACCATGGGAATTAACCATGGAAAAATATTTTTTAACAATTTTTGTGACTGATGGCCAGTAATAGACTCAATTTCCCTGTTTTGTAGAAACTTTAGTTGCTTATACAGAGGTAGCAATCACCTCCTGCTGTGCCTAAGAATAATGAGATTATACCTGTCTGCCCCCCAAATAATCTGTCATTTGCCAACAAAGTTAATTTTCCAGAAAGACAAAGGTAGTTCCACCTTTGGCAGACGTTGGATGTTCCCTGACAGCGTTTCATCTTTTTTGAAGAGATTCCTCTCATAACTGCACCATCAGTTTCTGTATGTTTCCAGAATTCTTTTCCCAGCATTCCCAGCATTAATTTATACACTGTGCTTGTTAAAGTTTGCAACAGCTCCCTCAAAAAGTCCCACAGCTAAACCAATCTCCTTCTCCTTCTGTGCTTGACTTAAGTAGAAAATCACCCTTTGACTGTGCTGTCATATAGTATTACACTAAACWAAAACACTGATTTCAATTGGTAATCAAAAGTATTAGTTCCTAGATAAATTCATAGTAAGACATATTAGCAACTGTCTGTAGTTATCACGTTCCATTACCAAGGGGGTTTCAGATAATRGAAAGTTTAGTCTCCTTCAATATGTGTCTAGTTTTATGACACATTAGTACAACTCATGTTTAAGCAGCTTGTCACTAGAGTAATGAATTCACAAATTAAACTTGCTTCATTTCATGAAATTTTATAAACTTTTTTTTTTTTTTTTTAACATATTGTCTCCTCTGTCTTAATTCTTTGCTATTTAGCTGTGGACACCTGTCAGGTTAGGAATCCTGAATATGAGATGTGTCAATCTGATTTTTTTTTGGTGGTTTTTTTTGGTTTTGTTTNTTGTCTGCACAATATATTCAGGCCCTGATCAACGTCTATTGAAATTTAGAGGAGGATTTCTGTCAAATCAGTCTGTCAAGGTTCTGACCATACCTACACATTCTGCTCCTCAGGCAAGTTCATGGATGTCTACCATTATGCACAGAAGGAAGTTGTGAAAAGTGGTTTGCAAACTGAATCCATCTTCCCCACCTTCTTTTCACCCTCTTCCTCTGCACTAGTGGGAGAAAAAGCAGAGTGAAACAAGCAGCAGCACGCTGCCATTGATCAGGACAATGGACAGTGCCCTGGGTCTGCTCCATAAAGAGCTGGGATTGAGAAGGCATTGAGGAGGGAAGTGGCACTCAGCACTCCTCTGTGGGCTTTGGCACAATCCAACTCCACGGCTTCATTGTCATATTTCCTTCTGATCTCAGAAAGGCAATGAAGGCTCCCTCTGTCCTGAGAAGCAGAAAGAAATGGAGTTCTTCCTTGGCAATCAGTTTCATACTGTGGTGGCAACATTCAACTGAGAAGCTGTCAGAGGACTGCTATTTGTGTCTAACTCCAGATCTATCTTGTTATCTTCATGACTACTGATAAACACAAAAATCCCTAGAGTCTTAAATAGCTTGCATTAATTGTGGCCTTTTCAGAAGGGATCCAACATGTTGCACATTATCTTTCCTAGAATTGTATTTTTCATTTCCCTTTTAGCTTTGTTTAGTTGAACACTGCTCCCCTGAAACGACACATTACCTAGTCTTTGAGTGAGAACAGTCCTATCTGGGCTCTGTCTAAACCACCCAACATGTGCTTTTTTGCTAGTTTCTTTTTAATGGATTTTTTTATTATTATTATTTTAAATTGTGGTCCTTCTTGTTGTTTTTCAAACCCGTGTTGTCCCTCAAATTCTTAGAACTCCAAATATGACGGTATTTCACTCTTCATCTCGTCTCAGCCACTGTTCATGTTGGATCAGTCATGAATGTTTCCCAAACAAAACCACTTCAGTTTGATGCTTAAGGAAAACCTGACTGTCTGGAGAGAGAAAACACRTTGAGCACTTGCCATACAAGCAGGAAAAAACTAAGTTTTTTCAGTAGTTCAAGGACTTCTACTTCGGGGCCTCGCCATCATTTATGCGCAGTAAACACAAGTTGGAGTTGCTTCTTTGCCTATAACTTTTGTGTCTCACAGGGAATGCTAGCTGATTTCCTACCTTAGCAGGCAGCTTTGCTATTTATTTTTGGAATAATGGAACAGGGGCAGCAGATCTCACAGCTGTCATAATTGATTTTTCTTCCCTCTCCAAACAATCATTCATTAGCACTAAATAATAA
This sequence comes from Malurus melanocephalus, assembly GCF_030028575.1. NCBI lineage: Eukaryota > Metazoa > Chordata > Aves > Passeriformes > Maluridae > Malurus > Malurus melanocephalus. The sequence continues at coordinate 2,217,452 of NW_026623266.1, forward strand.
GCACTCCAGATGATCCATTACTATTTCTGTCATTTTGAAAAATAGCTGACATACAGTCAGTCCAGTTGGGCTTGCTCACCAAACAATTGCAGAGTTTGTTGATAAAATATTTGACTTCATTGATTGAGCTCAGTACAACTTTAACAAGGTTCTGGCTGGTCAGTCTCAGCAGATGTCAACATATCATGACATTAAAATATAATTTTTCTTCATTTATTAATTCATTGTTGTTCATATTGACAACATATCTTAACCTCAAATGCTGCAAGGTTTTGAGAACTGGAAGCACTGCATTCAAACAGGGGGTAGCTCATTCACAAATATAATGACATTCTTGTTTTCAGGCACTTTTCAAGAAAGGTTTTGTGMTAAATAGATTGAGTTGGTTAGACACAGTGTAAAGCAACCTACATTAATTTGAAATTATTTTTCATTAATTAACTGCTTCAGAAAGACATTGGTCTCCAGAAGCACAAATATAAYGTAGCTCAGTATCCTTCAGAAAAAAATTCATTTGCCAGAAGTTTTCAAACACTTTGAAAATTAGGTTTTATATTTTTCTTCTGGAAAATTATACCAGTTAAACACACACATACAAACACATTCAGATCAGGTTAATTTTTTACCAGGTTCTTTTAACAAATAAACTGTTTTACTACGCGCTGATGTAAGTGCTCATGTCCTCATGAACGAGGGAGAAAGTAAAGGGGAAAAAGGATCACCAGAACTGAGAGGAAAGCCAAACTCACCCCATTCCCAACATCAGAAGTAGCTGATGACAGCTTATAAGAGTCATGAAAACTTAGTGTAGCCAAGCATATCTCTTTGCAAAAAAAAAAAAAAAATCAATTATTTGGACTTGGACTTGGGACTGTGTCTTACTTCTTGTATAACAATTGACCAATTATAATTCTTTGATTTCTGGAGGGCATGTTGGCTCTAGAACCCAACAGCACCTGCCTTAACACCTCTTGTTTCATGTTTACACAGTTGACAGTGCTCTTTCTCGGCAAACAAGTAATTTTGTTGCTTGGGGTCCATAAAAGCTGAGTTGAGATGTGCAACAGCAGTGGGATTTTGGTATTTAACTTTGTGGACTTTTAGCCATTTATTCTAAACCCTTTATTCAATGTCTATTGTGGTCACTTTGTTTGTTTTGTGACTTTCTTCTCCCTTTTTTTAATCCCCTTGGGTTCATATGTGACTACTAAAATACTTTAGGTCATGCCATGGTTACAAATATTAAATTATTTCSAAACTGGTCCTTGAGGTATTCCAGTAAGTTCTTTCCATCCCAATAGGTTACTCTTTCTATTCTCTTTAATTTTGCCGCCATCTTATTATATGTCTGTTAATCCCATCCTTTGCATTTTTATTTCAGCTGTTATCTTAAATTCTAGGCAGATGAAATATTACTTATGTCCTTTAACCTAAAAARAAATAATAAAGCATGCTATACAAAAAAGGTGTAAGATCATCCTGGCTTAACAAGACCTCTAACAAATCCAAATCTGAAATGTTACAGCATTTGCAAAGGCAACAAATGGTTGGAAACACATCTACTTAGGAAGATTCATTTTTGGAGGTCATCAGATAAAGTGGCACCATTTGTATATCTGTTAAATTGTGTAATCTCTCCTGAAAGGATTGATGAAAGTACAGTAAAACCAATCTTCTTAGAAYATTTTGCATTACAGATATTGAGTTTCTGTGTCAAACTTAATTTGCTTCCTCTTTCATATCTTTACTATATGTACTGAGCATTCATTAACTCACCCAGAGAACTATTATAACATTGGTTTTTAAGCAAATTCAATTTACCAGATCTTACTGAATTTACCTAGATGAAGGAGAACCACTACTTTGCATGCATCAACTCATGCTTCCAGAAGCAAAATGGACATGAGGAAAACCCAGAGGCAAATTGAGCTCTATTCAGCAGAGATTTTATACCTGGGAGAAACTCAAAACAAGAGGATTTTATTGAAGGYCTTATATGAAAAAATCAGTGTCTTCCCATTTGTTATATCTGTGGCCAAAAAATTATTCAGTGACTAACTAAAAAACAAGTCTGTGATTAAGATTTAGGTTMATCTCTTTTCCTTAGTTGTGGTTTGGGATAATAAAGTTACAATCTCAAAACTAGGAAATAAGTTATTGAGCTACTTAATAATACATGATCTTCATAAAAAAAAATTTTATTCTTCTATTCACTTCTATATAGAGAGTAAATATCTGATACAATACTGTAAACACATTCAGGTGTAAGCAGTATGCTTTTAGATAAAAAAAAAATATATGCTGCTGTAGAAAAAGAATAAAGAAAGAGAAAAAAAGACAAAAAAGAGAAAAAGAAGAGAAAGGAAGAAAGAGAGAAAAGAGGAAGAGAGGAAGAAGAGGAAGAGAAAAAAGATAGAATGAAAGAAAGAAAGAACAGAAAGAACAGAAAGAGAAAGAAAGACAAAGAAAAAGAGAATGAAAGCGAGAAAGAAGGAGAAATAAAGAGAAAGAAAGAGAAAGAAAGAGAAAGAAAGAGAAAGAAAGAGAAAGAAAGAAAAGGGAAAAAAAAGGAAAAGGAAGAGAAAAAAATGAAAAGGGCAGAAGGGAAAAAAAAATGGGATAATGGGGGAAAAGTAAATGGAAAAAAAAATAGGAATTTAAAAAAAAAGACATTTAGAGATACAACTCTTGCCTCTCATGTCTGACACCAGTGATGATCCCAACTCCAGAAAGACTTCAGAACTTCTTGCTTTATCTAGTAGCAGTCAGCCCATTTCTTGAAATTTGACCTATTTWAAAAATTTCTCACTTCTATATAATTCCTGTTGAAATACCATTTTGAAAGAGCCAGATCCAGAGAGCCAGATTCTTCCAATTAAAAATTTGGAAAAGATAGGAAAATGCTTCTCTTTGTATACATATCCACCCACACACACACTCACACAAAGACACACACACAAGTAAGCTCAGAAAGGCTTTAAAATTCTGTTGCTGTATGCAACATTTCCCAATGTTCAGTATATGCAGAAATGTCATTATGCTCTTAATACAAAGTACATTTTATTTTGGCAGTAATTTGTGTCATTTAGTATTAATTTCCCTAACAGTACCAGGAGAWGTTTATTTTTAACTACGTGACTAAATCAACTACAATTTTAAACAACGAATAAAAGCCAACATATTAGAAGGCAAAACTATAATTTTGATTTCATGCAGTTAGCAACAGATTTTTAAGATATATTAGTCTTTTATAGTTTTCCTAACCTTTTTTTTCCATACTCTCCTCCTAAAAACACCATTTTATTTTGTTTGGGTCTTTAATTGGTGTATGTGAGTATTAATCCTATAGTGCAGACAGCCTAAGGTATTGGAAACAGACTTTCTACCTTTTATAGGGGTGTTATTGCTGTTTATTTACTCTGACTTAAAAATATGTGGTCTGTGATGGCTGGGTGCCTTTTGTGTGGGAAGAGGGAGAGAAGACAACAAAAATAAAAAAAAAATCTGAAAAGGAGGGATGCAAATCTCTCGCCTGACTGATGGGCTGTTTTATTAGGGCCCTTAGTGGTCTTCCCAAACTGGAACACAGATTTGGAGTCCTCCATGTAGAATCACATGTATAATTTGCCATGCAGGTGTGCTTTCACTCCAGAAAAGGATGCATCCGTGTTATGAAAACATTTCATGTTTTTGCAGCATCTAGTAACATGCTTTGAATTGATATGAGACTTTTTATTTAAACTCTCTTAACATTTTTTGAAATAACACAGTGTAGACCCAGTATGCAGATAGAAAACAAGCTTTTAGAATTAGGAATTAATATTTTATTATGAAAGTGAACTTAGGATRCCTTCTGTAAAGACACTTTCAACAACAATATTAAAAAACCCTTTACATCTGAAACATTAGAATTCATTTTCATCTTCATAATTTTTTTTTGTATTATTGCAACATTCCATCATGATGCCATAATTACCTTTAAGAGCATAACTTTAATTGGTAATAATATTGATATATTAAACCTTTTCCAAAATCCAGTGCGTTAAATACCTTTCTAATCACCCAACTCTTTTTTTTTTTTTTTTTTTCCTCTCTCTAACAAACAGCAGAATAAATAAATAAATAAGTAGCCCAGATTCTTCATGGGATAATGTTGCATTTCACCAAGCACACAGATGAATAGATATTTAATGAAGTGCTATTTTTTCCCTCAGAAAATGAAGAAAATCCAGTGAATGGAAAATCGGGGTCACTCTGTGTTGCATTGCAAAGTAATAGTTATTGGAGTATTGAATCCRCTAACAGGAAAATTTGAAAATGATGAAGAGCATTCAGACAAGAAACTAGAAAGCTGGGAGAGGTGAAAAGGGGAAGCTGGAAGCCTTGTGCTGTGCTGTTAGCAAGTGTAACAGCAAATATGATTGCTTTGTTTCCCAGAATAGGGAGGAAGGGCTGGARACATTGCTGCTTTGTCTCACATGGGGAAAAAAAATCCTCATTTCCCCTTAGCAGGGGCAGTCTGTGCTGCTGTGAGGGTGATTTACCTTRAGAAGAATAAACAGTGCTGAAAAGGTTCACCTGGAAATGTTGTAAGTCAAACAAATCTAAAACCTGGCTGGAATCAAATGAGAAATTTAATGTCTGCTACACCCTCAAGATAAATCTGCTCAGGCAGGGAACTGCTCTGGGTTTGGTGACTCCAGAACTGAGCTTTTTTGCCCACCTCCAATGGCAGCATTGTTAAACCCTGACTCTGAATTTAATTGATGCTTATTTATGTGGGGCGGTCAAAGAATTCAGATTAAGTACAAAGAGCTATAAATATTTTACATTGTGAGTATAGTCTATGGTTACAGTTTATTTTCAAGTTCTGAAATGAACAAGTGGTTTGTGCCATTCAGGAAATGCTTCTGTGTTTTGCATTAAATGATCAGTGCGTTAAATCCTTAAGTATTTTTAAATGAGAATCTAGTCTTATGCTCTTTCTCAAAAGTGACCCACCACTCTAAAAATATATTAATTTTTCCCTCCTTTGTGAATACAAACATCCCTTTTTCATAACTAAGGGGAAGAAAAGCCAAAGCAAAAAGACCAAATATTTTATTATAAAGAAGCATTTTGTCAAGCCTGGTCAGAATATAGAAGAATTTATCCTGTAAAACTGGTCAGACTGTTGTCCTCTGGGGAGAAAAACAAAATACATTTCCTTAGAGTAATTAGGTAAAATTATCAAGCTAGAATATTGTCAGATARATGTGTTTGGTAGGGKTTTTTTTWKTWKTWTTWTTTTTTWAATTTATTTTGAAGGCATAGAAAGAACTTGAAAAACTCTCTAGAGTAAATGCTTATTTAAATTAGCCACCCTTCTTTCCTCCTTTGAGAAATGTGCTATATAAATAGAAAGTACCGTTAGGTATACTTATTAAATCACTGAAAGTACATTATTTGCTTTGGTATAATAACAAGTGTACCTATTATTAAGCACAGCATGCAGCCATGTGCTAGAAATTCTCACTCGAATCAATAGAGAGAAATTAACCCCTGCTGTGGGCACATCCCTCCTGTTGTGTAGAACGTGTATCTCATGATGGGACAAATCGCTCTCAGAAGGGGCTGATGGTGCCTACACCATCAAAGATAACAGGTTTTTATGTTAATAACTTTGATTAAGTCATTAACTCTTGGACAGGTAAAATAAAATAAGATTATTATCTCATTAATATATTAATTTCCAACAAGAATTTCATACTGATCAATATTTAGAAGTCCAGTTGAATCTTTTATAAAAACATGARCATTGTTTGACTACATTGTTTTCAACCTGCCTTTACAAAGTCCTCTGGTATTTTGCATAAAATCTATCCAGGGGCACAAGTGCCTCTGAATCTTCCCTGGGTAAGCCAAGCCACTGTCTTCTGCAAATACAGGTTTGCAATTTCTTCCCATGGCGAGTGCTGAAATGTTAAAATCGGATGCAATATGTTTATCGAGGTACTATAATCTTTCTAGAAACATTAAGTCATGGGAATGCTTCTCTAGGCCCCAACTATTGAGGCAGAATCAGGACATTTCTGGTTTACCTGTTATTCACGTGCCCTCTGTGCTAAACACAARACAATTTAATGTTGTCAGTTAAATTCCAGTGATACTGATGCCCCTGTTCATTATTAAGACAGGAAGCTACACAAAGTCTGAATACAAAACCCATGTAGGTCATTTAAAACTTTCCTGGTGCCAAATGATTTTTTAATTTGGACCAAACAAGAAGAGTCAGTTTAATACAATCTGATATAAYGCACCAACACACAAACTTTTAAGAAATAATGGTTCCATTTAACCATTCTTTGGGTTTTTTCCTTTTTCCAGTCTTCAGTTAATGTAATGCACTGTTCACATCCAAGACTATTCAAATTATTTTTTCATTTTCACTTATTTTTATTTCCCAGAATGTTTTTATTCTTCTTAAATATTTTAAGGTAAATTAAATGCAGCTTTAATGAAAGGTGTGACAGTTCTGTAGAGCTCTAAGAAGCACAACAGTTCAAGGAATAATTAATACAATAAYGTGRCAGGAAAATTRTTATTTAAAATTTAATAAAAKAAKTTATYGAYCYAAARCACCYGAATATGAGTTCTGGTAATTTCTGKTATTGTTGAAATTGAACATCTGTCTTCTTTGCAAATAATAAAACCAGTGTTTGTGAGGCAGTATCCTGGTGATGGCTCAAATAATGTGGACTTTTTAGACTGCCTTCAGTCTTTCATTTTCAAATTTTCTGGTCTCACTCTAAATGGATAAGCTGTATGAAGAAATATACAGAGTACTGAATTATTCCAGAGCATCTGTTGATCTGTCTCAGCATAGTCATTGGATAATTTAGCCCTTCTGGAAAGAAAGAAAGCAAATAGGTTGGATGAGAAAGAGAGGTGCTAGTTAACCTAATTTAGACTGCCTTTCCCACAATATTTGAACCATATAACCTTTCAAGGCCACTCTCAACCTTGGATCTTCTCTGATTGTATAAGAAAAATGTAGTTTCTAACAGTAAAATAATCCAAACCCCACTTATTTATCAGTACTGTTTACCTTTATTTTCACACATTATCTCCTGCCAGCTGAGATAGAACACTTAAAYTTGCACACAAATCTCTAGAGGGCTGGGATTATCTCTCTTACTGTTTGTGTGAGGACAATTACATTGGTTTGTATGGGGACAATTAGGAAGGGCATACTGAATCCATATAYGTAAAAAATATGTGTGCAAGTGTCAAAAAACTGAAAGAATTCTTCAATATTKTCAGGTTTTGTACAGTTTTACATAAATAGTTTCACTTTGGAGAGAAGTGCTGAGATGCAGACTATCCCTTCAAAGACTTTGCTCCCCTCTACCATTCCAAGAAATGCAACTAGTTTGAATAACATACTTTAAAATAAAATACATATTTTGTTAGGTGAATACTAATTGGAATAAAGCATCAAAATCCAACATATTTATGGTTTTGTCTTATCCCTCACAAGTAGGCTAAAATAAGAATCTTGAGATTTCAATCTTCATAACAAAGAATATTTTAATAAAAATAAAGAGCTCCTATCAAATTATTTATTTTTGAAATAACCCTATTCACTTGCTAGATTTTTTCTTTTAATTTTTTCCACTGAATTCCAGTTTCTACTTCTGTAGATAAAATACCTAATTTTTTTTTTGAAATTAATATTCTTCTTTTCTTCACAAACGCATACATGCCTTAATCATGCACATTTATAATTCAATAGGAATAATTTAATAGCTAAGGGCCAGGATAAGGCCTTTGATTTAAAAAGGCCTTTGATTAAAAAAAAAATTAAAATACCAAATTGTGTCTTTGTAGGTATTAATTTCCTAAACCCTGTTTTTCAGAAAGATATGCTTTGTCTCCTTTACATAAAAGGAGGCTTTTGGCCAGACCTAAAGATGTAAAGAACTAGAATACAGCACTGGCTTRCAAGGACCATGAGTAAGTTCAGGGAATCCACTATCATTTGGAATAAACCCTGGATCTTTCCCAGGTTCCTGAGGATACTGGAAAGTGAGAGCTTCAAAAACAGATTAAACTAATTCAGAGGGTCCCTGCAGAACTACAATATTTAGAGCAAATCTTTCCTTGCAAATCAGATGAGAAGGATGCAAATCTTAAAGCTGCTTCTGGAAAAGAAATCCTCAGGAGACAGTTGATTACAGAAATTTTGAAACCAGATCCTACTGAACTGCCCTGTTTGTAACTAGTGAAGGTGGGTTCCCCCAAGCTGAATTTAAGCACCTACTTCCCACAAATTTGGGGTGTAGGAGTCTCTGAAAAATCGTGCTGTGGACCAAGCCTCAAAAGAACAAGTAGGTCAGCAAAAGTAAGGCAGATGGTGGGGAATACAACATCCCAACAGAGGGGAGGCTGCCACAGCTCTGTGTCCACAGGTTCACACAGGAGAAAGGATGAGTTTGATTATTTCTGTATAAAAACTTATTGGCTTTTACATCTCTTCTTCATCTCTACTTAACAAAGTAGTTACAGTTCAAGGAATAAAAAAACAAAATGCAATTAGTGGCTTTATTTGTTGGGCTTTTTAAAAATTATTCCTTTCATACATCCTTTTTTGAGAGTTTGTACTTTGTTCTTTATTATTATCATTATTCCCTCACTTGAGACAAGTTTGTGGCACTTTAATTATTATCCATTATCCTGCTCATTAAAAGACAAATAAAAACTTCTTTCATATTTCAACATAATTTGTAGTCCTTGCCCATGGTAAAACATAATGATGTTATAATAAATTTTAATGTGCAATCTGTGTCTTTGACTGGAAATAAACTACAAATATATATGGTGGCAAGTGCTGCATSCTGCCATTGCTGGGATGCAGATTTCATAAAGAAAAATAGAAAGTCGATTATTAAATATTTATTTTTAAATTATGAAATAGAGGTATACCTATTAGACCAAAAAAGCAACATTAAAAATAAATTCAGAAAAAAAAAAATAAAAAATCTCTGCCTTGGAATAGCCTGACTTTTTAGAGGTTTAGAAGGTGCATTCAGATTATATACTTGGTGCATTATAAGAAAGAAGCAGCTCAAAGTACTACAAATTGCCCTCTCTGTTCCCTGTCACAGGGTCACACTTCTTGGCTGGGATAGAAAGAAATTTAAAAAATTGTGCCACTGTGTAGCATTTCATTTTGGTAACTAGAGGACAACCAAGATTTTTTGTAACTCTGAAAGGAATACCTGACTTCCAAAGAGAATACTTACTTTTGCATTGACATGTTAAGGGGAAAATTAATTTCATTGGTAATCTCTCTTTTGCTTACTAAATGTAAGATGATTAAACTGTGACACCAAAGAATTTAGCCAAAATATTTGTTTTCCTGCAGGGAAAGCAAAATAAATAGCTGAACCATTAAAGTAAGCAACAAGACCCTGGCAAGGTAAGCATTATTTACCAGTGAAACATGGTAATTTGCTTTAGCAGAGCAAATCTCTAACTTTCCCATGGGGAAATGGGGAAGAAAAATAAGGCTGATCAGGAGGTTGATAGATGAGGATATGTTTCATCTTCCTCAGAAGGACATTCTGCCTCTACTAAACTTTTCCTATCTCCTTATTGTCTTTGTTCCAGCTTTTTTTTTTTTTTTTTTTTTTTTTTTTTTTTTTTTTTTTTTTTTTTTTTTTTTTTTTTTTTTTTTTTTTTTTTTTTTCATTCTGCAAGATTTCTGAGGATGGTTCTATGTGATTCTTTAAGATTTTTCTCTAAAAAACACACCTTGATTTCTTAAAGAGATCAAAGTTAATGTCACAAAGTAATTAAGAAAAGGGGCAAAATRGCATACAGAAATTGTCTGTCAATATTCCAGATCACAGCTGATAGCAGTGGTGAAAACTCCCCCCTGCCAATCCCCAGCGGTCTCAAAAATACATGGTTCCCTTGGGACCTCTGAGCAGTTTTGAATACCCAGATTAATTAGCTTTTTGAACTCAGAAACCCAATTGCTTAGAACTGATTTAAGTTTTGGATTAAATATTTTGATGAGTGGAAAGTACCTATATATTTGTKTACRCAGATGAYTTCCCTCACTGTTGTCTTTGTGAGMTTCTYGTGCATCACTGCRATRCAYCCCCTTTTATAAAGAGACACTGGAATCAGTTTAATTTATTACTAGTCTAGGGAGTCTAGAACTGCAGAAAGCTGGGAAGAGAAATTATTTTGTTTGGGGTTTTTTTGTTT
>NW_026623266.1:2227741-2251062 GCF_030028575.1 Malurus melanocephalus
GTTTTTGTTTCATTTCATATTGAATCATAGTCAAAATTACTGTAATGGTGTGATAAAAACTTGTGATGAGAGTAACTGAAGTTCTTTTTTTTTCACAGTCTTTCTCTTAARAAGTATTAAAAATACATATAGCCTTCCAAGCAAATTAGCAAGATAGGCAATAGCAGACTTTGGTCACTACTCCAATTAATTACAAAAGTTCAGCTGAAGCTGGTCTCTTTGGTTCCAAGAGCTTTCCAGCACCAGATAAARGAAGTGAAATTACTGTTAAGTGAAGAAATTACATGTCTTCATATAGACAATACTGCCTGGAAATCAATATTAGCTGTACCAAATATCTGTGTATCTTATATTGCAGCAAAATATATTAAAAGTTTTTCTTCAGGTTCCACAGTTTCCAAGTATCCTTTGTGCTTTACAAACATGTAAAACTCCCAAAGAAACAGAGTCTTTGGTCAAAAAATTATAATTCAATTTGAAGTCTTATATACCTGATGGTATTAAGAACTTTTGATTCAAAAGACAAATATAAACAATACAGGTTTTTTTTTTCTTTTTTTTTTTTTTTCCTTTTGGGATTCTCCTTAGAAAAATTAAATGCCTGCATTTTTAATAATTCACAAGTTGATGGAACAAAAAAAAAATTATTTCAGTCAAGAAAGTGGTTTAGCTTGAATGGGAGTGCCATATGATTTTCAGTAAAAATCAAAAATCCATGGAAAAGAAAAGAGCTGCTGACATCTAGGTATCACCATATTTGTATATTTGCTATCAGATTATCAAACCTATCTCAATCATATTGAATTYTGATAATATCAAGGAAAAATACAATCTGCTCCACCCAGAATGTCACATAAAATACAAAATATACATTAAAGACATTTACGTTTAGAATATCTATCACTTGTAGTCACAAATGAATGTCTTGTTCAATTGGTTACTGGATGAAATTTCATAAATTAGATTGGAAGAATTCAATGACTCTGGGAGGTTTATACAATGACATTTCTACAAAGGATCAAGTTTTTAAATCTCTGGTACATGAATATTCCCATGTATTAGCTGAAATGTGTGGGTTGGAACTACTCTGAGCAGCAGGGTAATACTCAACAGGATACAAACTCAGGATTTRTATTTGTTAAACCAGATTTTGAATTCTGAGAGCAGGAGGAAAAATTTTTACACTGATTTTTAGGTACTGGGAGCATCACCACACCTGTCCTTTTTGTGCACTGATCAGTGTGTGTTGCTAATCAGATACAAACTTAATGTTATTCAAAACAACACATCATCTTAAATCATGAGGATCTACTGAAACACAATGAGTGTGTTTGGCCAGCATTCAAACCCTGTACTTGGTTTTGCAAGGGAAAAGCTGCATGCAACTCATCAGCATTCCTTTCTGCTTTCCAAATCTATCTGATTCCTGTTTCAGTCTGTGGCTTATTTAGTTTTTAATTTGTTTTCCACAGATGCTGTTTTTAGATGCATATGTATTTCACTGGAGTGCCACGAAGTTGCAATTGTTCTAACACACAGAAAAAAAAAAAATAAATGTACCCATTATTCCAGCATTATTTTTCTGTCCCAGAAGGATTTGTATTTCCACAAACTGAGTGCCTGAAAGGACTAAAATATGTATCTGATGGATAGAATTGAGAATGGAAATTCTAGATGGCATAGTTAAAATATCTAAATTATTCACCCAATTACGTGAATTCTGCATACCCTGACTACTCTCCTTCCCTTGGTTCCCAGAGCTATAGCTGTGGGAGAAAAGTGATGTTTTCAGGATCTGGTTGTATCAACAGTGCTGAAACTCATAAAGGGCTGAGCGCACCCCATTCACTGTGATCTGGTTGAAGCTGACAAACTTGCTCAGGAGAATTCAGGTCTTTTCTCRGGGGTTTAGTTTTCCCTTTGTTCAAGCCACCAAATGCTTTAAGGGTTTATTGATCATTTGAGGTTGCAAAGATGTAAAAAGCAAAAGCAATTATAATCCAAATGATATTTTCTCATCCTTTTTTAATTTTAAGAATGCAGTGAATAATTTAGACCATATAAAATGTAGCCACAGTAATGAGCARGTGATCTGTCTGACCAAGCAAGCAGCTGGTGGTTTACACTTTATGCTGAGCTTGGTGCAAAGGAGTTGTGTTACCTGATATTTCTGTTTAATGCTACTGTGGAATGTGAGTGAATAACGTGTCCCTACAAACCAAGCCATCAAACCCCTTTTGCGCTGTTTCAATTTTTTAACACTTGCTCTTACTCTTGGAAGTATATAATCTACAGAAATTGAGATTATGAGGCTGGAATTTGTCCTGTATGTCCATCTCAGTTTAAGTAAGGCAGGTCTAAAGAGATTTTTCAACCATGTGTTGATAAATACACATTCTGCTCAAAGGGATTACATTTATTCATCTCTACTTGCTTATAATGCAGAATAGGTTAAATTAAAAAAAAAAAAAAAAAAAAAAAAAAAAAAAAAAAAACCAAACAACAACAAAAAAAAAAAAAAAAAAAAACCCAACAACAACTGGTAATGCCTTGAAAGAGCTCTGGTAACTATGTAAAACTACTGAACTAAAATAACAGTGCAGGGGGGAATTTGTATTACTAGTAATTCTATGTATACATCCTTGAGGGAGAGAGAGAAGTTKATTTTTATCATGACACTTCTAAATCCTGGAAAACATAGTGGACACACAAATTACACATGTACTTCTCACCTCTTTGGGCTTTCTGGTTACAAAAGCTATGCATGACTGACAGTTTTCATACAGCATGAGTCAGGAACAGCTTCTGAAATTCCACATTATTTCAATATTACTGACTATTTGCAGTAGTGAAGCATTTGCACTGCTTTAGTAGCTAAAATCTTTAGAAATTAACACCTGCTTAAACTCAAGACAGTTTTGMTTTGAAAGTATCAAAGATCTGGCTGAGAAAATACCACCTTGACCTGCAAGCAAACATGCTGAGCAAGCTCAGCCTGTCTCTAAGTTGTAAATGATATGGGATGACGCTTACAACGCTGAAAAACTCCCGTCTATCTCTTCCTACCTTTAATAATCTAAAGGTATCTGGGGGTGAATATATCAAAGGAGGTGACTTAAACCTGACAAAATATGTGATGCAGTTGAAATGTCAAAGCATTAGCTTGTGAGTACAAAATAATATTTAAGGGTTGTGACTGAGGGTTTTATAATACACACACAAAATGTAGGATCTGGAGAAGATGCAGAGGCGTTTTGCTTGTCCACTGCTCGTGCCTCCCCATTAATTTGGTGCCCTCCAGCCCTGGAGTTGAATTCCCTGGTGCCACACTGATGTCTTTGTTTGCAGAGCTGTTTGGGCTGTGCTAACACTGGTCACAGGCTGCTCAGTTCCCCTGTGTGCAGCGCTGCAGTGCAGACCTGGATGGTGCTGGGRCAATGAGCTGACCTCTAAAGTGGCCTCAAGTAATTGATTTGACAGAGCTGCAAAAAGCTACTCATCCTCTGACCTTGGCATGTAAGACCACGCTGACACCGTTTTAATGTTGGTTGTCACAATTCATTCATTGGCAAGAACGTTTTACTGCTCTGTCACAGCAACCRTACCAGTGGGGGATTCTTTCACAGAAGTTTAAAAGGCACAAAATTTGTTCACATCACAGATGACCTTTTTGTTGTAGCTTTCAGCTTTGACAGGGGAGGTSACCCTGACAGTTTCAGTTTCCGTTTACTTTGCTCTCTCTCTCTCTCTTTCAACATTTCTCATAATTGAAATGTTTTACTTTATTAGTAGTGGAGGTGAGTATCTCTCCTTGGCTTTGATCTTCCATCTTCCTTTTTGTAAAGCAGAACAGAGAGGCTGGGGAAACACTGTATAGCATTGCAGATAAAGTCAGAACAAAAAGATATTGAAACCATGAAGATAAAATAGACCATAGACCACCTTACTGGCAGGACATGATTCAAATAATGGCACTTAACATTGAAAATTTCACTGAATAAAAATGTTGAAATTAAGTGTTTTGATTCATATAAAGTTATGATATCTTTTTAGCTGATAACTCTTCTGAGAAGATTTTAGCAACTTTTAACTCAAATTTTTAAATAGTTTTCTGAAAGAGAAAAAACTAAACGTTTAAAAACCCTAAAAAGCCAACCCTCCAAAAGAGGTAAATTGTCCTTATTGAAAAAAAAAAAAAAAAAAAAAAAAAAAAAAAAAAAAAAAAAAAAACAAAAAACAAAAAACAAAAAAACCAAAAGACTGATTTTCATACACCTAGGGCAAAGTCTTCTGTACTTTCTCATACAAAGCAAATTTTACTTTGGTGACATCTTTAATAATTTTTTTGAAAAAGCAATATTTGCAGGATAAGTTACTACTCTATATGAAAACAGATGACATAGGATGGTTCTGTGAGGATAGTAAATGWGTGAAGAATAGAAAATTAAAAGCTTTGTATTCACAAAACCCCTGTCTAACATGCTGTTAAGATGGCAACTATGAATGGAGCAGATTTAATAACATGATATTCTCTTTTAAGAGGTAAATAAGAAAAACCAATAGACAAGAACAATACATCCAACTGCTTGTGGCTAAGTTATAAATGAACTACTTTCATGTGTTTCAGTTGCCATGAATTTACAGTTTAATTATTTCATTCTAAAATGTTTTGCTTTTAGAAAAGACCACAGTGACTGAAGAAATCTTATTGAATGAATGCAAAGCATTATTAAAATCTTGAGTCCTTTGGGTCTGGCCACAACTCTTACTAMAAGTGACAGATTTTCAGTATTCTGCTTAGAAAACAGAAGTCAAAATCTACAAGCAAGTTAAAATAGAAGAGAGGTGTAGAAATGCAAGGACTTATTTCCACAAAATGTTTTATCTAATATAAAGGATATTATGTATGCAGATCCACTCCYAAGAGTTGTAAGCCAGTTCAGCATCTTTGCAAGTGACAGGACAGAGACATCTGTCAGCATAGCAAAGCTTTCCTAGTACATGGGATGCTTTGCAGTGTATGCAATGGGATGGATAAACTGCTTAGGATGCAATCCAGAAAAACTTATTTCCCATATTTTAATTCATATGTTCAATTCATATTTTTGAAAAATATGATGCTTTCCAGCATCTTCAGTTCTAGAGTTGTTATGCACTAGGCATGAAGGGATCTATTTTAGGTGGTTAAACCTGAGAGGCATCTCACATGTCTGATACAGCATTTGCCTCTAGGTATTTTACAAAGGACTCCTTCAAACTCTTCTGCCTTTGCAAGCCCACTTTTCATTATCCTCTTCCTCAGTCACTCTGCCTAGTTTTGCTTTCATTGACTCTATCTAGATCTCATTTCCATTCTGCATTTCCAGAGAAGCTGGCTGAGGTCTGAAACAACATTTTTTGTGGTCCACAWGATAGATTTCCCCTAATTTTTTCAGAAGGCAAAACACACGTGCAATTCAATGGGTGCTAAAATATTGTTCTCAATATCTCCAAAACCTTCTCAAACCTTAAAAAACGCAGCTTCAAATATCACTCTGATTAATATAGATTAAAATACCTGGGTTTGAAAATCCTTTGCAGAGTTTTTTTTTGAAAGGATCTTATCTTTTTGTAAACTCTCAAATGTTCACAAGTTACCAGCATATCTTCTTAGCTTGAGTTAAATTTTTTGTTAATCTCCGTTACTTACTTTCCCATAAAAGAACACATAACACATCATAGATCTACGAATGCATCATCTGATATGAGCTAGATAGGTGTTTCATAAGAAATATTCTTATAACATCTTAACATCATCAGATGAGAAATTATTGGTTAAAGGCTTGCAAAATCATTGCTAACACAATTTGAAAAGTGAAAAGTGATTGGGATGTGTTAATACCAAATGTACTAGAGAGAGCAAGATGTGTTGTAGTAAAAATTAGAAGTATTAAACACCTTGATGAGACTGTTCGCTCATGATGAAATGTGAATAAAATTCCTTTAATACTCAAATCCATGGATACTTAAATATCAAATTCAATATATTAAGCAGGGCAAAATCCAGTGTTATAGAAACCTTTATAAGTAAACATATGAGCCTAATTTCTTAATTATTAAAGAAGGTCATCTAAAATGGGTGTCATTTAGTATTTTTTTATTTTTAGAGTTAACACTTGAGAACTAATGAAAATTAACAAACTGCAGAAGCTTCTCAGCTAATGTTCTGTGATCATCACAAGCTCTTTTCTTGACAGCCTCATCCAAGGAATCAGGATAAATGCTAATTCTGTGATTTTCATATTTTAGCAACTTGACTCTCTTATCAGTTACCATTACACAGACTTTCTCATGGAAATGGACAGAAAATGACAAATGAGAGCTAGAGCTTCTTTAATGTCTTGACTGCATTTTAAGAGACACAAGTATTTTTTTTTCTGCTATTAAAAGGTTACTTGTCTGGATAACAGTGAACAAAACAGCATTGGATATGAAAGGACATCTGCTAATTGTCCTTCTGTCTTGTCAATCCAATTTCCTTTGGTCTGATATCAGAAGCTTCTTAGCACATACTGTCTTTTGTCATTCCCATTAAAGCATTGATTGGCTATCTCATCTCTTTAAAATTCCTTTTTTYCCCAACATTTCATCCTAAAGTAATGCCTGAGGTCCCTTTAAATGATCCTTAAGTATTAAAGAGCTTTCATAAGGTCAAAGACAGACACCTCCTCTGTTCACATTTATTTTTCTTGAAAGCCCCTTTTTTATCCTCAGTTTTGTCAAACTTGTTGGTATGGAACTGTATTTTATGTTTTTTTCCACACCCCATCCTCTTTTTATTTTCCTTCTTCTGTTTTCTTTTCTTTCTGTCCTTTAGAACATGAATCTCAAGAGGAAAATTTTCAAAGAATGATAAGTGGTTTTGATTGGAATGGATCTTAATGATCATCCCGTTCCAACCTCCCTGCTGTGGGCAGGGACACCTTCCACAAGACCAAAGCTCAAAACCCTTCTAAGCTGTCCTTCATTCCTCATGGCCATGAAGATTGAATGGTCTAGCTTCAACTTTTATAGAAGCATTGGATAAATTTAAATATCTGTTATCTTTATTAAAATGTAATAAATAGTTCGCTAAGTTGTCCTGKTTTTAAATTTTAAAATGTCTGGGTTTTTTTTGCAATTAGGTAAGGAAAATGCAATGAAATAACATTGTCCTTGTTTATTGGATTCATTGAGTCAAAATGCTGCATTTTATATGGTTATTTAYGGATACTGAGAGGAAATTTGTGCTAATTATTTCTTCCCAAAAATGTGAGGATATTTGGCATCTGAGAAGCCAATATGCAAGGGTTTKTGAAATGATAATAAATAATGATGAAAAATACATCTTTACTGGAAATCAGATCAAGAAACACTTCAAGTTAAGGTTACCACAGAGCCTCCTCTAAGCTCTTTTAAGGGTTCTGAGTATATTCATGGGCCTACATTACATGGCTCCACCCAGGACCCCATTGCTGAGGAGTTCCCTTTCAGCTCAGCCCTGGGCCCTGAGCTCTGTCCAAGTGCCCCTGTCTTTAGCCCTGGCCTTTGCCAGCCCTGGCTGCTTGACTTGAGGCATGACTTGCCACTTCCTATTTGTGTTATGATGGTTGGGCTGTTGGTGCATCCTGTCCCGGAGCAGCTGTGCAGAGACAGAGCACCTCAAACTTATGTGYTAGGAAGGTGTCCTTGGTGGTCGAGTTTTCAGCCTGTCCTGGCTTGTGGGCAGTGACTGTTTATACCTTGTCCTTCCTTGATGATGAATCCTAGTCTTGAAGCTTTGGGCTGTAATATGAATATTTCCATTGAAATTACAATTACTGCATACTGAAAAGAAACAGGTGAAAGAAAAGCTTGCCAGCTTTTGGAATCCTACTGAACTCTAAGAGACTTGGCAACTTGTATCATATTGCTTCTGCATCAGCAATGGTGTTAGGATGCACAATCATTTATCAGGAAATAATCACATAATCAGTATATAAGGTGTGCTTCTGAGAGCCCTAAACTGCTAMGCAAAGTAGCAGTGAGCACAAAGAAACAAAGACAGTTGCTATTAAACACTTTCATGTGCCTGAAAAAAGACATACATAGATTCTTTGCCCATATATACTTGAATTCAGGAAGGTATAATGAGGTATCAACCTGTTTACAGTATTTATTAACTTGACTTACATATTTCCTTTGTGGTTTTAACAATACTTTGGTACATCATTAATCAAGCTGCAATTCCTTCACAAGAATATACTTTATGTTTTTTTAATAATTTGCTGTTATCTTTTTTTTCTTTTTGGTTATGAGAGTTTCATCCCCTTCCAGATATTCATTCAGGGTGGTTTCTGGACAAGGGGAGGTGGAATGGGTGGCTATCTCCTTTCAGGCGGAAGTGAGAGAGTGCCCTGTGATTTTTTTCTCTTCTTTCCGGCAAATTTAGACATTTTTCAGTCAGTTCCAGATAAACTTGATAGTTTCTTCAGGAAAGAAAGGATGTTCCAAGGAATATTAGATGCAAGAGAGGGATCAGAGCTTTTTCTGTTAGCTGGAGACCACATACACAATTTGCTTTGGTTTTCAATWAAAGGAGTTGAATCTGACCTGTTGTACTGTGGCTGGTGTGGCTATACAAATACCAAAACAGAGSGCCTGTGACCAAAAAGTCATTATTTTAGGGTGAGAGCTTCACCCTATTACACATGTAAAGCACCCACAGTCTGCATGAAGGTGCATGGAGGTCACTACTCTGCTGGAGAGGGTGAGAAATAACATAGGGAGAATTTGTCAGCCTGGACAAAGTCTTCTTCAATCCCCAGCATCACAGCTGTGTGATTGAGGTGAGAATCCCTGATCCCTATTGTACAAGAAGTAGTCTAATTATTTTTGCTACCTGATTATATTGTCTGCCTCCAAGGAGTTTGTTTGCTTCTTTGTTTTGTTACTGTGATAAATGACAACATCATCTCATACCAACCCAYATGTACCAGAGAGCACAGACTCATAGCATGACTTTGTTGGAAAAGACAATAAAAGGTCATCTGGCCCAAACTCATTTTYCATTACTTTCATTAGATCAGGCTGCTCAAAGCCCCTTTGAGCACTTCCAGGGATGAGGCAGCCACAATTTCTCCGGACAACATATGTCAGTGTCTTGGCTAAGTTATCATAAAAAAAAAAACCAAAAAAACAAAAAAAAAAAAAAAACAAACCCAACAAAACAACCAAGAAACGTCATTGTGTCCAATCCAAACCTACCTACTTAGAGTTTAAAAACTATTGCCCCTTGTCTGGTAATTATGGGCTTTGGTGAAAAGTTTGTTCTCATCTCTTTCTTGCAGTCCTGTTTAGTTACAGGAGCTCTAAGGTCTCCCTGGAACCTTTTCTTCTCCAGGCTGAACAACCCCAGCTCTCTCAGCCTCTCTTAATAGGAGAGATATTCCATCCCTCTTCTGTGAAAAGGGAGAAAAATTGACAAAGGAGAACACAACTGGGGTTTGTGGCAAGATCAGTTAAAACRCTTGTCCAAAATGAAACCTCAACAAGTGAGAATCCAAATGCTCCCATTTCCCTCTTTGTGAAGAAAATGACACCATCGCTTTGTATGGTTTTGTTTTGCATCACTTTATTCTGAATTTCTTGTCTCAAATCATTCCAAGACTAATTTGCATTTTGTTAAACAAATTAGTTGCTTGGCTGGGTTTTCTCTTTGTTTTGTTTCTAATTTCTCTTTAAACCTCATTCTCCTGTCCAGGAGATTTTTAACAACAYATAGAAATCATTTTTGTGGCACTTGCATGGTGAGAAGGTCCACTTAAATTATAGATAATAAACCACTTTCCCTGCTAAGTCAGGAATCCTGTATTTATTGTATAATTTCTTTAAAGTAGAGACTGCTGCATTGCTTCGACTGGAGTATTCAAAAAYGCTTCTCCCCTCCCCACAGATTAAGAGTTCTCATAATTTTGTGTAAAGCAAATTATTAAAAAAATTAAAATCTCAAAATTAGTATTTGGAGGATTTTTTTTTGTATATTCTTCAAATGTAGAACCTCATGGGGAATAAGTAAACTGTTTTTTGGACAATGATAACAAAAACCACCCCCTACCCAAATGTTTCAACAAACCTTAATTTTCAATATTGTAATTAATTCCTTCCTGTACTGTGTAAGCAGCTATAGCTACTTAATAAAAAAATRACATTTCCTGATATTGATTTGATTTCTGACTTCCAGCATTCCAAACAAAAAAAATTCACTTTGACATATTGCTCAATAAGATKCATTGTGATAATTCAAGAGATCAAGAAGGGAAAATTTCCACCATTTTGATCACTGATGCTGAATTTCCCCTCTTCTAAAGTAAGAGTACCTGGTTTTAATCAAGACTTGAAGTTTGAGTAGCAAACAGGTTTACACAGTTTTACAGCAGCAGAATTAAATTCATGACAAGGAAGGGATGATGGGATTTTCAAATGGGACACTTTCCAATTGATGGGTCTAGATCTCCTAGGGGAAAAATAATGGAAGCCCTGAAGTGTTCCAACAGCTCCTCCAGTAGGACCCACTGAGTGTAGAACATCAGGGTAGACCATGGAATTTATCAGCCACACTCTCTAAATGTATCTTAAGCTTCTTTATCTTCCTTATATACACAGGTGCTTTACAAGCTGTAACTCACACTATTTCCACAGCATGTATACACTAAGTACCATTATCTCCAGCTAAAGTGTCTTTTTTTCCCATTAAAAGAAAAAAATCCCCATAATTTTTAAATCAAACACGACTTTTTGATTATTATTTATTTATTTATTTTACTGCAGAATGGCATTGGTTTTGATTTATTGTCTTGTTACCTTTTCCAACCTAGAAATGAAAAATTGAGATATTTTTATTATAAGAGGTAATATAAAAGTGGGTSTTTATTGGAGCTCCAGGGGCAGTCATGGAAGAATATCCACAAAAACCTTCTCCCACAGGGATAAACACAGTTCTAGAGATTTTAGGAAATTAGCATAATTGATAAAAAGCACCAATTAGGAGGAGAAGTGGTGATGCAATCCCCCCAGGTCATGCCCCTTCTCTGGAGGCTCCCACCCTTGATACCAACTGTACTTGTTCATGAAAATGTGTCTCAAAGACCTTGGTTCCCAGGARCAACAGAGATAGATGGAGCCTTCTACCCTCCAGGGCTCRAAGCTATGGAATGTGTTTGTTCTTTCTAGCTGGGAAAAAGGGCAGGGAAAAGTACTGGAAGTTACAAATATACAAAAGAAAAAAGTAAAAATCATTCTGGCATCACTCTGTACTAATGGGGTGTTTAACCTCTCTTCTAAGCAAAGCACAAAAGTACCAAGGAGTTCCTGGGCTGAAGCTAAGCCATCTGTCTTCAGAGGCACACAGTYCTCAAACTCAGTGCTTCTCTCCTCAAGGCTTCCTGCTAAATGATGCCAGGTAGCAGAAGCTGAAGCATGGTCTGGCCAAAGACAACCTTGTGGCAGAGAGGGAAACTGGTAAAAAACTGAGATTTTTTCAAAACTAATAATTTTTTTACACGGTGTCAAAAAGAGTTTCTGTGCCTGCCTTGAATATAGCACTGTCTTTTGGTGGAATCCTTTCAAAAGAGATTTTTACTGATATAGGACAATAAAATTAATGCTGACATGTTGTTATGTTGAATTAAGTCTCTTATTCCCAAGACTATGCGAGTCCATCTGGGGATCAGTAGTTTGGTGCACACATGACAATATCAGAAGAAGGCTGATTATATTTCTTCTGCCTACTATTGCTGCCTGCCAGAGAAAACAAAATCCCAACCTTCTGTATCCCCAAAGGTTTCTGCTTTATCCCAAACTGACTGGCAAACTMCAAAAGCAAGCAACTCTTTTAGCTCACTAGGGAGTAAACAACATTTCTTCCTAGATGGTTTAGTATTTATTGTGTCTTTGGTAACTGACACTGCATTTGTGAATTAAGATACAATTTTTCACAATATGTGACTAACTGCAAATCATTTGAAGCAAGAAAATTATCAATTTTCATTTTACTAGTAATTTGTTTTGTTAGGGGTTTACATTAAGTGCYTCAAGAACAGTCAATTTGTGTGGAGTTCTCCTTTCTTGGTTTAATTGTCTTGGTATCGAATAATTTACTTTCTCACACTCTTCTATACACTCCAATACGTTTAAAAGCTGCAGCTTTTACTCCTTGTTCACATTAAGACAATTTAATTACCTGACCTTTCTACTTTCCTTTAAGAAAACAGCATTAAGTGTTGCRATTATTTAGGCTTTTCAAACATTTTCACAACTACATATTGATTCCAATTAAGGTTTCTTTCTGACTAGTTTCAGTTCATAGTAAATTGACCTCTGCATTTAAGTTCTTTTGTTCATTTATCTGAAAAAAAAAACATTCCATTCTTCTATGATTCTATGACTTATTTTTGTTTACTCTTGCTTTTTTCCCTGTGTGAATCACCTTCTTTTGAAAAAAATGTCAGTAGAAAATTGTCTTGCTGATTTCAGTGAGTTGCAACTACACTTAGGGGAAAAAAAACCCGAATTTTTTTTCTTGAACTGAGGTAGCACTGTCTTTCCAAGACTGCTTTTTTCCMGTTTTACTAGTTTCTTAATCTCCATTCTTCTGCTTATTACTTTTCTTTTCACTTGCATCTGGAGGCTTCATCAAACTGAAGGCCTCATTGTGTTAAGAATCTGGTGATGCAGTGCAAACTCTGTCCTTGGACCAATATCTGTAATGTTAAAGGACACATCATAGTGYAATGAACATGCTGAATGTTGATTGTCATTTAGGTGGATTGGGCCACTCTGAGATACTCGAATGGCTGTCTGTACTTTGTAATATTATCTGYACTTATAAAAAAAATCTTCAACAATTGGAATATTGAGGAATTTCAACTGCAATCCTTATACATTTAGTTGCCTAGAAGACTTCATTCTCCTYAAATTGGCATAAAGTAATTTAGGCAATCTGGATCAAAAGTGAATTGAACCTTAGCCAGAACTTTGAACTATTTAAATTATGTGTATAATTTCCTGTGTACTAATGAAATAATTAAAAAAAAAAATGGTGGATAATATTCAGTAGATGTATGGAGCTATTTTTTTTTCTTCCAAATTAAGGATTTTAAACTTACAATGATTAAAAAAAAAAAACAAAAAACAATAGGAATGACTGGCATTTTATTGAGAACCAATGGAAAAGGGATTTGGTATTCTTTTCTCCAATGAGCAAACTGCAATGGAATTTGTTTGAAAGGAAAAACTAAACAGTGTTTGGTTAACTTTTGAAAAAAAAAAATATCTAAAAAAGTGCCCATTCAAGGTGGGGGAAATCTAGTATTTTCCAAACTTACAAGGTTGGGTGTCTCACCTTTATTTGTACTTCTGATATCTAAGAAAATTCTCAGCTTTCATAGAAAAGATGGCCAGATCATCTATCATTTAATCCTAATGATAAAAAACATATCTATTGCACAATAAATGATAAAAGTTTTGTGCTGAGAGTTAAAGAATATGCTAAATCAGGGGTTTTATGTATAACTGGTGGAGAAGAATGTGTGTTTGGATGAGAAACATTCAAAAWGTGTATTTGATAAGAGACTTCTGCACCAGCTTCTAAATTGCAATCAAATACACCGAGTTCAATTGAAGATGAGCCAAGGTTCACCAGTTAGAATGAAAACTTCTAAGAGGTGAAGTATTTTCTTAGTCTTTCTGAATATCACTGGGAAATATTCCCAGGATATGAAACGCCCCGTCAGGGAGCGTTGGAGTCCAGGGTGAATGGCAATGGCATGACAGCAGCACTTCAGGGAAAGAGAATTCTGCTGTTGCTGACGAGGATGCTCACCTTCCTGCAATGATTGCATTTGGCCATGCTTGAGAGAGCAAAGTTAAAGCTGAATACCTTCTGGTTTAGRCTTTAATTGCAAGGACCTTAGGGTTGGATGACTCAGGGTAAAATGATGCTTTAGAATYGGGGTGATCCTGGAGCAACTTTCAAGGTGTGCTTAGAAGGTTCTGCAGGGGCACAGAGAATTAAAGAATAGATCAAAGGAAAATAAATTAAATAAAAAGTGAAAGGTGAAGAAAGTTTAAGGTGGGAACAGTTTTTGAATATAGAATGTGGGAGATGTAGAATAACTATTGTTGTCAATTTTTTTTTTATTTTATTTTTTTTTTGCTTATCTGTGACATTAGCTGCAATAGAAAGAAATAGTTGGATCGTTTTAATCTGGAAAATTATGTAGGTGATTTATCCCTACATAATAAGATCCCTACAGAAATAATTCCCCTTGGAAAGGCTATGGAGCAAAGGAACTAAGCTGTTCAGAAGGGTCAGAAAAAAAAATCGTCTTCCATGTTGAAACACCAGTACAGGAAAGCACATGGATATGAGAGAGCACTTTACAGTGATCTGTATGTGAGAAACTGATGGTTTAACATTGTGCTGTTGTATGGTGATATTGGAAAAAATTTTGATTGAGAAGTTGTGTATTTTAATGTAGATTTTGGTACTAAATCTACTGTTAGAAACGAAAGTACTCATTGTTATGGAAATTTAGCATGACCCCACAGCTTGGTTATGTCATTGCATTTAAAACACACAAATAAAATTTAAAACTACTTTAATTCTTTAATATGTTCTAATACACAATTCTTGCCTGGTGACAATTATCCTCCTCAAAGACAGAGCAGGACAGCAGGCTCCCTATATGCAATTTAGAGATAAAATCCATCTTACATGGTATTTTCTTAATATTGCAGAAACAYAACCTTGGAACAGTAGCAAAGACTCTTGACATTAAAATTTGAGGGGTACTGTTTTTCACTTCCCCTTTGAACAGTTGTTTTAAATGGGGTAACAGCAGGACTGATGTGAGTGCAAAGGTGTTTTCCTTACAGGTATGTGCRTCTTCAAATTATAACTGAGGCAAGGTTGACTAAGCCATATTTAAATTAGCCTGTTTGATCATGTTATTTCAAAAGAGAATTTACCACTCTTCTTCTGAGGTGCCTTTGAGTCTATGGGGCTYTTTTATAACTAGTGGTGGGAGAATCACTTCTGTCCTAAGAATTTGAAGCTGAGACAAAGAAATGTTGTTGGACTTGCTCAAGATCATACTACAATGGAATATGAAGGAAAATAATTCAAACATCATGACTTCCCCTTTCCTCTCTAAATGCCAAGCYTTTTTTACATACTGTGAATATTTTTATTGCTGTAATGCTAATGCAGTCTTAACTCTTGGATAATATTTCCTCTCACTGTCTTTTGTTTCATCCGGTCAAGGTTGTTTTTACAGACTTTCTTTACTGTATTAAAAAAAAAAAAAAAAAAAAAAAAAAAAGCCTACTGCTTCCAAAAACAGTAGGGGTGGGCTATTTGACAAATGAACGCTGTCCATAAGGTGGTAAGACAAATTATCTTAAATGCAGAGACAAGAATGAACTTGTCAAACAAGGCTTTTATACAAAAACATCTGAGTCAGTCAGCCGTAAAATGATTGCAAAGGAAAGCAGCTTAACATTCTGTTAGACAATTGTCTTATTGACCACAGCTGCAGCTGCTGTTGTTATTGCTGATGTTCAGGAAGGCTGGAGTCACTGGAGTTTTCCTCAGTGTTAGAGGCAAACTGATGCTCTGATACTTCCAACTCTTATGTATATGTATATTGAAGGAGTGTGTCCTTGCTTACATAAGGTGAAGGAGTTTTGTAAGAGCTGTCTCCTTGGCAGATCTCCAGTTTGAAGCACCTGCAGCAAATAAAACAGATGTCCCAAGTACTTACTAGTGCATTGAATTGTTTTAATGTCCCTGAGTAAGTTTTTGGCTCAAGTCTGAGTGATTTTAGAATAGTCTGCAAGTTAACTCCTAAGATTTGGTGTATGAGGCATTTACCAGGTAATTCTGAAAACAGGTCAGAAGACTAAGGTATAATTGAGCAAGTAATTTGAATCTTCTACCTTATAAAACAGAGCCTTGATTCCCTTCAAATGAAAAAAAAAAAAAAAATCAGTTAAGGTAATTTAAATCATTAGTCTTTGGAAGATGATTCCTAAACAGGGAAAATGGAGAATCATGAAGAAAAAAAACCAAAACCAAACCAAACAAAAACCAAAACCAAATACAAACAAACAAAAATCCCAAAATAGCAAAGCAAAAGGAGGAAGATAACAAGCTAGAATGAAATAGCAGAGATATTTGAAATGAAAGTCCTCYCTAAAAGGATGTTAACTTGTCACACAGTGATCGAGCCACAGCAGCAGAAATGCACCAGAAAATCATACCAAAACTTTCAGCTAGGGAGACATAAAACAATTTTAATTCCAAAATCAGATATGAAAAAGCACCTTCTCACAATTGCTGGCCACTTCTAATGTGAGTTTGGAGCCAGCTCTTTGGAGCCAGCATAAACTCTTCAGGTTGCTGTTGTTTCCTGGAACATTTGCTATTATAAGGAATGGCAATGTTTAATGCAATAAGTTGCAGTCAAAATGTTAATAAAACCTTGGCTTAGGAACATACCAGTAGTTTTGCTAAAAGTGCTGAGAATGTGACCATCAGGCCTCTCCTCTGTGAAGTCTTAGGTATTCTGAAAGCAATGGTCATTTAACATGACCATTATATGAGATTGTGAAATGAAATAAAAAACAAATACTTAACATGACCATTATATGAGATCATGAAATTAAAGGGTATGAAAATACTCTTCTATCCAACAATGCTAGAATGGAGCTTCCAGCTATAGAAATCAGAAGAATATGTCACTCTTGCCTCAAGCTGCTGCTTAGAGGAGTTTGCCTCTTTTCTATTAATTGTATTGAGAGAAAATGGAACCGGTTGAGGAAGGTTCTATTTATCACTGTTATCTTAAATGCAAATGCCATGGTAAGGGCATATCCATATACAAAAATTCAAGCTGCCACTCTTTATGAACTTCCATCGTGTCCATTTCCACTGGCAAAGGGTGGCCAACTTCACCAGCACAGAAAAGGAAAAATGTGCCACTGACTCAGAAAGGGAGAAGGGTTGAAACCAATTTGTGCTGTTGATTGGTAGGGGCCATCATTTGGTTTTCTGTCCAAGCGCATGCCAGTCATCGGAAATGATGAGCAATCTTCAACTGATTGTAAATTGCATCTGACTGATTGGCAAAGTAGTCAGCTGAAGCTGAGGAAATCAACACTGGGCATGCAGAACACTTTCTCCTGCCAACAGGTCATGCAGCTGCAGCAAGTTCAACAAAATGGCAGATCTTTCAGCGCACAAAAGAGCACAAACTTGACAGCCCAACCCCATGCAAACACTTCACTGAAGTATCATTGGGTGTTTTGTTTCCCCTTGCTCTTGGCCAGTATCCATTCACTCAGAGCCTCTTCAAATGACTGCTTGTGCACTTTATACAGCAATTTGGTTTTATTGGACAATCATTACAGTGCCCAGCTTCTGTGTAAAATTGCTCTGTACTTATTAGGAGAGTTGCTGGCACTCGACTCACACTTTTTTCCTCAAGACATTTGACTGTTCCCTTGCCCTTTGAGTGAACATTAATGCGGATGAAAAGCACAGACTCCTGGGAAATTATTAGAAAATAGTTCACTGCCGGACTATTGATTTCACTGTATTGGTTTTGCTTTCYTGCACATAGTTGGTTAAACATGAATAGATTGAACAAAAGAATCCCATCAATAAGTTAAATTTAATATGGGCAGTATACATGGAAAAAAATATGTAAAGTCTTCCTTATATAAAATACATATTTATAGGGCACACKTTTGTTGAGAGCCCTCGTCTAAGGAACAATGTGAATCTTTTATAATAATGACTAAGTTAAAATTTGTTGAAGCTTGGGTTGTAGAGTTTATAAAATGTTAGTTGTGCCAGCTAACATGAAAATCTTCCTGCCTCCCAAGACTGGAAAATAAGGGAAATTATTAGTGCCTTAGAATCAGATCACTGGAGCCATTTCCCAAATCTCAGACATTTAGAATTTTTTTGTTTGTTTTGGTTTTGGTGTGTTTTGTTTGATGTTGCTGCAAATACTTAAGTAGGAAGGGGCAGACAATAAGCACAAGATAGAAAACATTGCAGTGAAAAAGGGATCTGCAAGTGAKCTGTTCATGGTGCAGAACTGTAAACTCTATCCACACTCTCCTTGTGGAGCACKAACTGTGCACTCACACAATAAAGCACCTGGATCTCCTTCAGGCCCTAGGAAATGCATTGGGAAGGCATATTTTTATATTCCTTTCAGCTCAAAATGCACTCCAGAAAGGTTAAGTTCTCTGTTCTAACTTGCTAGAAGTGCAAAACTTGGCAAAAGACAAATGCATATATTGTACTGGCAGCAGATGAATGAGACTGTTGAGAGGAGAAAGAACCATGGAGCACTCCTTAGGAGTGTGAGAGGGAAAGAGGACCATTTGGAACACTTCTTACTCTATCATCAGAGGGAAATATCTGGTTCCTTCAAAAGCTAAGCCTGAAAGATCACCAAAATGCATTGAGTGACRTCCAAGGTCTTAGACCATTTGCCAGATTTTGCTTTCACTGGCACAACAAAACTAGATCAAATGGACTGAACAATGTGATGCTCACAATTTAATGCATGTGCTTTAGATATGTGAGGTGTTTTACTTTAGATTATGTCTAGTCTGTTCTGTGGACAAAATAACCCCTGTAAACATGTAGCCTGGAGCTGCCCAAAATTTAATTATGTCCTTGAATATCTTCACTGAGAGAAAGTGATGTTTGAGTGAACCATCCTCAGAAGTACTGCACTGTCTTTTCATCCCTTTTACAGGAGATGATAACAGGAGCTTGGGTGGTTGTTTTTTTTTTTTTTCTTTTTTTTTTTTTTTTTTTTTTTTTTTTTTTTTTTTTTTTGTGGTGTCAACCCGTTGAGAAGTTGGAATCCAGCTAATTTCTTCTCATGGCTAACATCATGAGTTATTTTTGTTCTGTGTCCTTTCTGTCCTGTTCTTCCTGCCTCATGAGCAGTACCATGACACTGTTACATAATTCCCCTCTTCTGCCAAGCTGCTGGTTGGATCATTGGACCCAGGCAAGTGCAGCAGGGAGGAGTAATTCATATGTCTGCGGAATATGGTTTGGAGGAAACCCTTGATGACCTGTTACCGATGTTCCTAGAATTACAGCTCATATYCTTGCACCTTTTCAGTAGCACTGCTCTGTCCCAGTCAGAAGAAATTTATGAATTAAGGAGAACTCAAGTTAGTGGAAATGTAGGATCCTCAATGAAGAACTGGAAGGTGCACAGAGGCAGAGTTGAGGTMTGCTGTAAGCTGTCCCCATGCTTTGCAATAGCTAAGGACATTTTTGGGAGATCATATTTGAGCTAAAGAACATGATTTTCCCATATGCCCAAGCTGCTGTCTCTGTCTGTGAGCTAGTTTGAGCAGTGGGACAAGTTGGTTGTGGTCAGGATGATTGAGGTCTCCTTCACCATCATCCAAACACTGCCCCTTTGATTGCTAACACCCAACTCACTCTGACACAAAACCATCTTTGCTTGTGCCCATTCCTGAGGTGTATGAGAACTGCTTGGCATGATCTTTCCCACRATCCAGTGTAGTTGTGACCTCATTTCCATACAAGTTTTGTGTCCTGGTTTAACCCCAGGTGGCAGCCAAGCCCCAGGCAGACACCTGGTCACTCTCCCACCAGTGGACAGCTCCCAAATATTGCCAGCTAATATCTATGTCATCTTTCACTTCAA
The DNA here is from genome assembly GCF_030028575.1 of Malurus melanocephalus. Classification (NCBI taxonomy): domain Eukaryota; kingdom Metazoa; phylum Chordata; class Aves; order Passeriformes; family Maluridae; genus Malurus; species Malurus melanocephalus. The sequence continues at coordinate 2,247,514 of NW_026623266.1, forward strand.
TGCACAGGGAAATGATCACCAGGCTTTCCACTGAAGAGCTTTCTTCCTTTCTGAGGAGGCTTGGTGGGATGGAAGGTGGCACTGAAGGAATAAAGAGCAATAGGATGGATGTKTGTCTATCTATCTCTAACTTTCCCTTGGCTTTTAGCAGGGCTCTATCCATGAAGTCTTTTGGGCAAGCATGGTTATGCAGAACATGCCTTCCCCTGCTGTTTGTGGCCTTTTTGACTTTGTTGTGTGCTGCTAGGCTGCATTTCCTACTTCAGTGCCCCTCAGGGTATCTCACCAGCTGAACWATGTATTAGAGGGAAAGGCAGCTCGTGGCTGCAATGGGGAGAATTGTGTGTTAGAGGGGGGCAGAAGGGGAGACTTGCCTGCTCTTCCCTCCTTCAGCTGACTGGGRTTAGCAGGGGCTATGGCTGAGTGGAAGATTGAAAAGTCCTGCTTTAGTTGCTGATAGAGCTCACTGTGAGGCTGAGGGAGATAGTGATGGTTAATGAGCTCCCCTAGGACAAAATCGAGCCTCTTCCACTTTGTCCAAGGAGACTTTCTTTTTTTCCTTTTGYAGTCAAAGAGGTTCTGTGCTCCCTCACCACCACCACTTTATCTCTTCAGCTCTGGTAAAAAAATCTATCCTGACCTAAAGCCTATGTTTCCACTGAAACACACAATCCAAGTCCTCCAGTTCCACAGCCCCAAGCTCCCTACCACAAAAGGATTTTGTAGCCCAGATACTTCATACATGTGCATATACTTSTTGTAGATATGTCTGTTTTGCCATGTGCTTTTGGAAAAGAATGTGTTTCTGGGAAAGAATAAACATTATGAAAAAGAGTACGGACAAAAAATTTCTTGTATTCAGAAGAAGGGATGAATAAAGCCTCTACAATGTGTAGGTCTGGTGTGATCTTGTTACAGTTTACAAGCTTGCTACTTTTTCCTCACCACCACTTAACTTGTATCTTCACTTATTTAAATAAGCTGAGGAAAAAATGCCAGCTTTTCACCACTCTTCAATGATTATGGTGGACCATGTTTTTCTTTGGGACGGGGAAGCACTTTTCACCATGTTAGGAGAATTTGGATTATTAAACCTGGAGAAGGGAAGGCTTTGGAGACACCTTAGAGCCCCCAGAGCTCTGGCACAATTTGCCCAGAGAAGCTGAAAGGGGCTGTAGGACATGGCTCTTCCCTGCTATTRCAATCACCGGTGTGTCAGAGGCAATGGTCACCCTCACTAGTCCAGCCTTTCTGTTGCAAGACTGAAATTGCATTTTAACCTCAGGGATATCATAACATAGATTGTAAATGGTGATACCTTTCCATACAAATGSCAATTTTAAGTAAACAATTAAAATTAGCTGCCTTATTGCTGCTTTTATGGAATACAGAACGGCTGAAATTAGAAGGGAACTCTGAATGTTGTTTTGTCCAACCAATGCTGTCCTGCCCACAGACAGAGCCACCTCTGGTTGCTCAAGACCCTGACTAGACAGACAACTTTTGAATATCTCCACTGACCCTTATATTCCAATACTCCACAATCTTCCTGGATAGCCTATCTAAATTATTAACATGAGCATGTTATCTAGAGGATGTAATGGGTGCTAACATGTTTGAGCTTTTTGTGGCATTTCAGTGAGCTCTCCTTGGACCAGGAAGGATTAAAAATATGACCTGTAACAAAAACCTAATAAAACCTGCTTCAGCCACTGTGATATATCCGTTGAGGTGATAACGCTGAGCCCACCCCACATCCAGAAGTAAAGGGCTAATTCTCCCTGCATCACAGGGAGATGTCCACAGCAGGTGGACAATTTCCATCAGCATCATTTGCTGACACTCCTCCATCTCACACCCCTGTTGTCCCCTTAACATGCAGTCAAGGGAGAGGATTGTCCTGCTCTGCTCTGCACTGGGGCAGCCTCACCTTGAGTTCTGGGGGCAGTTTTGGATGCCACAAGATCAGAAAGATATAAAGCCATTAAGAGAGCATCCAAAGGAGAGCTATGAGGAGGGTGAAGGGCCTTGAGGGGAAGCATTAWGAGAAGTGGATAAGGTCATTTGGTCTGTTCATCCTGGAAAAGAGGAGGCTGAGGGGAGACCCATTGCAATTTACARCTTATTCATGATGGAAAGAGGAGGGACAGACACTGATCTCTTTGAAGTGACCAGTGAMAGGACATGAGGGAATGGCCTGAAGTTRTGTCAGGGGAGGTTTAGGCTGTGTTTTAAGAAAAGGTTCTTCACCCAGAAAGCCTTTGGACACTGAAGCAGCCTCCCCAGGGAAGAGGTCACAGCACCAAGTCTGGCTGAGTTCAAGTAGGATTTGRAAAATGYTCTCAGACATGTGGTGTGCCTTTTGGGATGTCCTGTAGGCCAGGAGTAGGACATGATGACCCTTGTGAGTCCCTTCAGCTCTACAATTTCGAGTCTTTCTCCATGGCAAGGTTGCTTTGAGGTGTAGGGCCAAAGACCAGCATTTCAGGTTACTCAAGGACAAGAACACTGTGAAAACTTGCCAGCTGATTACTCTACAGCAGTGGTGCTCAGTGGACTCCTACAGAGTTAAAGCCAGCATGATGAAGATGCCTGCCAATTTGCTAAGTGCTTCACTATCCAAAGGTCCTACTAATCCTCAGGGAACCAGATTTCACTGTTGCTTTTGGTCAAGCAGTKGTATCATGACAGTTGTCTAAYGAATGCATGGATTGTGAATGGTAAYGTTTAGCCCTAAAAGGCAAAACTTCAGCTCTGCATCTCCTGGATGCTTTCTGACTCATAAATTTCTATTGAACAAGTAGAGTTACTGAAACAGAAGTATCTGGGAAAAGCTACTCTATTAAATGAATTTGTATGTGAAACACAGTTCCTTGGAGCWGCTGGACCATGGAAATACCAGCAGCAGCAGCAAGAAAAATCAGCAAAGTTTATTAAGACTGTGCTAAATTAGCCCATGTTAACTCTCTGTGCAGCAATATCTCAGGTGTACATGCAGTACAGAAGTTGTCTTTTTCTGAACAACACCACACAGCAAATCAGAGCTGCATGGCCTGGAGGTCAGATCAGGACAGATTTATTGCCATCCAGCTGAGCCACGTACAAGTGTCAKCCCATTAAGCTGAAAGAGGATGGCTGTGGAAATTTTTAAGGCTTGGTTTCTGTATCTCTAGCACCTGCACTCCCCATTAGTTATAAAATTTATAACAGAAATCTCTRCTTCTGAAGATATTCATGTCACTGTGCTAGATGAGCAGTTAAAAGTTTGAGTGTGTGACATAATAGGAGAATATCAGCTTCTGCATAATTCTACCAGAACTAGATCACTTTACATCTTGTTCACAGGGCAGTATATTTGCAGTGTGCAAAAATTACATTGTACCCAAAATTAGAAGTCTATCACCTACTTTGGTGAAATATGCTGTAGCTTTTCATGAGAGTGTAGTGCAAGTCATAAGGTATCAAACCCATGATTCATCTCATCTTCTATTGTCTTCAACAGTGGTGATGACGTTTTAAGGCATCAGTAGCTTGAGATGAGTAGTTACA
>NW_026623266.1:2251137-2274348 GCF_030028575.1 Malurus melanocephalus
ACACTGGTTTAAATTATGGGGATTTATGTCCCTACACAAAACTTGGATCATTAAGTCAATAGTGTTGCTAGTCATATAACTGTCCAGTCTATCCTTTGTATCATGCAGCTGTGTATTACACAGCCTAATTATTCATTGTCTAGATATAATCAGCAATTGTCCCTTCTTGTTTGATTGAAGGCCTCTTTTGTGCCAGGAGGAATATTAGTCCCTATTCCTCCTGCCACACAACATTTGTTTTTTAGCACTTTATTATGTCCCCTCTTGCTTGTTTAATTTCTGAAGGAAATTACACTATTCTTTGCAGTCTCTATTCTTGGAGGAGGGCTTTTATTTCATCTCCTAATCATTCTCATTATCATTCTTGTAGAAACCCCCTCCTCTGTTTTTCTGTGTCCTTCAATTATACTTCCTCCTCTGTTAGTAATTCTGCATAAACACATTACTTTTGACATCAGATGCTCAATTGTCAATGCACAGCAGTATCCACTCCATTCTCTCAAAACATTTATCAGATATTATGACCATCTGGCTCACTGGCCAGGCTGTGTACAAGAGGCAAAATTGCTCTAGGAAGCAGCAAAAAATTACAAAGACAGGAACACGATCACCACCCAATCACTTTATCCATGGTCTCCCTTTAAGATTGAAGTGACTGGGGGCTGCTAAGCCATGTCTGGTGCAGTATTTCAAGTGCAGCTCCCTTGATTGTGCTGCTCAGTGTGGGCTCTACAAAGGCTATGGTAGCACTGGGGGCTTGCAAATAACCCAAATTAATATGTGCTGARGAACTGAGGCATCCAGGGCAACCAAGCAGACAGTTGCTGGACAGTTCCCTACACCTGGAGCTACCCAAGGAGACACCAACATCCTCTTGCTCATTAGAACTGGGAAAATATATTGTGGTTTAGCCATGTGGGTATTTTGATGGGAAGAAATTTGGCCACTCTCACAAAAGTGTCACAGGAAACGGAGCAGATTTTGTCATTTCCCAGGTTTCCACACCACCATATGGCTCCATCTACAATTTTTTCTAGTCCAACTTGTAGTCATCGTAAGAAAAGTTCAAGAAAAATACCTTTTACTCAATGTAGACAGCTGACTGCATTGAAGGTAATTTCATACAGTCTCTCATAGAAGTTTGACTAACAAATATGAAGGGGGAAAAAAGTGTGGAGAGAGGAATTTATAAAAATTAGGTGATGCCTTTTTCCCAACTCCTTGAGAAAATATAAAGTATGAAAATAATTTAAAGAATCTTTGGTTTTACCATTCCCTGAAATTTTCCAGGAGGTAATATATTTTTAAAAGAGTTATAAATGCTTTTAATTGCTTTTCTGCAGTTCTAACAAAGTGTCAAAATAAAAACTAAAATATTTTATTAATGCACAAAAGACTACAGAAACATAAGGGTTTTTCAGAATACTTTTCATTCTGTTTTAARATATTTATTGTATATATTTCTTTATCCTAATGTTTCATGGTTAAAAAAATCAGAACCATTCACATGAAACTGTCAATTTCCTGTGCATGTTAACAAAATTTAGATTTTGATTAAACTTTTACTAAACGTGAATGCTGAATTCCAAGGGGTTATGACTTAGTCTTTATTTTGTTATGTATAAGCTAGTATGTCCCTGCGATATGATCTCGTCAAACTTTATGTTTGCAAACGTGACAAGTCCTTCATGTGTTAAAGTCGAAGTTTACTTGAAAAGGAGTCAATCCAAGCAAATTTKAAATCTTGTTAACATGGTTCCATGACCATGTACTTCTGTAGACAGTTCTATTTTCATAACAAATTCTTCTGACCTTCAAAACACCAAGAAACATCACAACAAAAGCCTTATTTTATATGTTTCTTCTGAAATGAAAACCTGTTAAAATACTCTTTATAAATTTAAATACTATTCAGTAGTGTCCAAAAGATTTTTAAATTTTTCAGTCGCAAAATCAAATCACATTCAATTTTATATCATWAATTAATCCATTTTCCCTCAATAATTATACAGTTTTTTTCACAGTATCATATATGAAAAGGACGTTTGTGTACCATTTTGTGAAAGCATAGATATAATTTCTTTCTAATTTCATTCTCAGATTTTTGCTTTGTGTGATGCTCTCAAGATATTTTAGCAGCACTAAATATTGTAGAGCAAAGCACTTAATAATTGGCAGTTCCATTTTTTTTTCAAATTTTGATAACTTCTACTGCCTCACACCCATATTTGTTTCTGTTCTCACTTAATTGTGCTTAATATTATCCTCTAATCAGYAGAATGCTATGCAGGCAGAGGAGACTTCATTATATACAGAGTTAAAGCTGGCACAAGTGTATTAAATTCTCCACTGAATTCAGAGAAGTAGAAATTCACCCCATAAATGTAAGGAATTCAGTCAGAATAAATCTACTTAGTAGATTTTAGTCTGAAATTTCTTGATAGACATATCCCTGAGAACGGCATCTAACTTGATCTAAACACAATCTCAAGACTCAAGTGACGGAGAAGGCACCACCTCTCAGACTAAGTTATTTTCCTCTTTAATTATAATAATTTTAACATTARTCAGACTAAATCATCATTAGAATATTTTTAGTTTCAAAATCTGAATTTTGAATATTTCTGTTGRCTTTTGGAGATTATTTTGCTTTTACTTTTGTTATATTAAAGACTTTTTACTACAGCAAAGAGTATCCTGAGAAAGATACTTGTGCATGTTATTCATTTCTATTTGTTTCTTCATGGTTTTGATAAATATTTACCCTACGCAGTGATATAGATAAATTTCCAGATGCTAGGAACCACCTTATCCAAGGACCAGCCTTCCATATTTTCTTTACATGAGTGTTTGAGTCTTAAGGGATTCAGCTGCCCACATGCTATCCCAATACGATTTATGATTGTTATAGCCCATGTGCGAAAATATTTTCCTGGGAAAATATATAAATTAAACAGTCCCATGAAATCCTATGAATCTGGAAGGAGCACAGAGAGCAGCTAAATCAATTTTTCATTTTAGAAATTGCTTAAGAGAAAATAAGCTATGTAATAATGTTTATGAACTCAGGCCTAGACCCAGGGAAAGATGGTACCAAACTTTTAGCCCACCCTTTGCTGTAAATTATGAACTGTAGAATCCAAGGTCCATTTAAGTTGGGAAAGGTCCTTAAGATGATTGAATCCAATCCTTAACCCAGCAGTGCCAAAGCCATACATGAAGTGGCTGTAACYCTGTTCACCATCACTCTCTGCTCTGTGCAGCCAGTTTTTTACCCAACTAAGAGTGCACCTGTTCAGTTTCTCCATCACTCAGAGGCCACTTTGTCCAGCAGAATGCTGTAGAAAATGATGTCAAAAGCTTTCCTAAATACCAAGCACACAACATCCACAGTCTTTCCCTCAGTTACCTAATTCAGCTTAAGGTTGTTCTTGATTTTTATAAAGTTTAGGTTCCAGTTTTAAATCCATTAAAATGGATTTAGGTTAGAGCAAGGATGATCAGGTGACCAGTAATACTGATTAGGATATTGCCCTGGCATGGTAAAAATATATTTTTTTTTTTATTTCTGCCCGCCCATAATGCACACAAACCATATTTCTAAACTCTTCGGTAAATGCCTGGAGCTCCACATCGKGATTGCTCCTTTGTCACTCTGGTAAAGTGAATAGAAGGAACTCATTGTACTTAAAATAAATTGACTTTAAGCTGGAAGAGGTTTGGGATTGTGAGTGGCAGTCTCATAGGGGCTCTGAAATCTAGTATAAAGGAAGAACGATCCAATGCTTAAACCTTTCCAATTATCTGATTTATCTGAGCTGGTTGTTGGGAATCCAATTTTTTTGGCCTTTAAYTTCCACCATGTGCTGTTGCAGGGACTATTTTTGCCAAATTAAGGTTTGAGCCAGAGTTTAAAATCTAGAATGATTGCCCTCTGTGACACCATAAAAATTTTGTGGACCATGTGAAGTAGAAACTCAAATCATAGTTTTAAACAGAAATTGAGAAACTGTTAACAACTACTATCTTGTCTTTTTTTTTTTTCATATTACCAGTCAGATTTGAGTTATAAATTCGTTTCAAGGTCTCAAAACACTTTCTCCTTTTTTTGTTTTTTTGTTTTTTTTTTTTTGCCTAGTAGTACTACCTTCACTCCCATTGGTAATTACCACAATGGGGCCCTCAATCCATGTTCCATTCTCTTTTATAGTGCCATTTGAAATAATTAAGGTTTTAGAGAGGGATAGGGCTGTGTTTTGTATCTGACATCCTATTGAAAAGAAATTATCACAGTAGCAAAGTCCTGCTCTCGTACAAGSTTCACTAATCATGAGAAAYTGGGRTTTGTCACATGTATSCATAAATATAATCATGTGCGATATAAATAGAATTGTTTTTAAATAGAATAGCTGTCAAAGTCTTCAGTCAGGCTTAATCAGCAGCTCTTTAAGGGAACAGCAATTTAGCACAAGGGCTAATAACACTTCAGTTTCATTCCTGTTAAGCTAGAGGAAGTCATTTGACATAGATGTCACTAGGAAGGGTACAACATCAACACTGGTGTTTTGCAGACCTCCCAGGACCAGAAATAAAAAGGGTGCAGATATATTATGACGTTGGTGCAAAATGTATCATCCACRCGATTACCAAGGGGGTATTTATGCTCCAAGGAAAAGAAAATCTGTTCTCTCTCAATCCCCCTCCACCAGTAAATTGAAATAACAGAAAGAAGAAAATTAYATTATAAAAAAAGAAATTTTCAAAATTTGAAAATGCAGAAGATTATGGTGAAGATGCAGATATATAAATAGAATGAATATTCAATATATTGATAGTAAAAGCTTTGTGTGTCTAATGCAGATTCAGTGATTTGTATRAGGTAATCAGCAGTTCCCAGTACCAGATTCAAAGGTTAGTCTGCTTCCATTTATACCTCTTTAGGGGATTTATCATTTCCAGAGTGAAGCAAGGAGCGAGATAAAACAGAAGTGCTTTGTTAGGTGTGAGTTTCTGAAGCGKTCCCTTGCAGAAGAGCTGATTGAGCCCCGTTCAAGGAGAAGATTGCAGGGGCCTGGGCTGCACTGGTGCCACAAAGGCTGCTGGAGGGGCTGATCAGCATTCAGCTCCTACAGATGTCAAGAAAAGACAGATCTTCTGGTACGGTTCAGAGATAAAAGCAGCTCTAATATTGCGTCCTAGGGTGAGGTGCCAGCAGGGGTTAACTCCTGAATTTCTTAATGTAAGGACTTTGAGGGGTGATTTCCATCACCAAAGGCATTGGTTCTTCCATCCCAAAGTTCTGAAAACCACCAGGAGATTTTCTTCTGGCCATGAGAGGGAAAGAAATTGTCACTTAGCCTAAGATTAATCTGTGTGGTATGAAATATTTWCTGTTTTTATGAATACTGGCCACASACTGCAAGTAATTTTACCATTGTTTTATAAGAAAGGAATGATAATGTTATTTGATGCTTGCATAATGAAAAACACTGAAGTATTATAAAACTCCCAGTCATTAAGATCAGAATTTTTCTTAACAAGTCAAGTTTTATCAAAGTCCATTAATTTAATTAGTTCTAAAAGTTCATACTAAACATCTTGAGCTTGACGAAACCTTGACTGAATTACAGGTTGAGTTCCACTCAAAGTTTGTTCACCTCCTGTCAGAGATGTTTGTTTTTAGTGAAGTGCTTGTTTTTAGTTTCTCTAGAGACAGATCCAGGATCCCAGACCTTCCAGAGTCTACATTTTCAGAGAGCCACTTTCTGTGTCTTTGCCAGAATGCTGTTATGTGCTTGGCAACTCTGGGAACTTTGAAGAAATTCCACCTATCCACCAGAATATCYACCAGACTCCTCATTTTCATGATTTTTGATTCCAGTAATGATTGTTGTCCTGGTATTGCCAAATGGTCGTGGGACAAAGAGTCTGTAAACTCTGAAACAGAACTAATGTATCATCCTGATAACTATAAAGCCTTGGAAATTTGTGGGGTAATAAAAACAATTGCCATTATTGGGAATTTCCAGAGTAAGCATTGCAAGAACCTGAAATAAATTTAAGTCATTTAGAAGCTACTGTGCAGCTGAAAAAGCACATCTTCRGAATTTCCATGGTTTCTCAATAATTTTATTTTGATTGTTGGGGAATTTTACATGTTTTGTAGTTACAATAAAAGAAAAAAAACCCTACCAGATTTTCAAACTGAAAATTAAGAATTACAATGCTTGAAGGAATTTCCTCCTGACTTGCAGTGACCTGTTTTCTTATTTGATTTCTATTTTCCCTAAGAGTAGGGTTATCAATTTTCTTGTCTCTCCCTTTGAAACTATCTTTTCTCACTCATCTTAGTTTCATGTGATATAATTTTGTAAGTGTTGGGGAGATGAAGAAAACACAGTTTTCTTTCAACCTCATTAATTGYTTTATCTTTGTACTGCTGTCAATCCTTCTCAAAGAACAAGGGAAAAAACAAACTTTGTAAATGTACTCTGCATCATTGCTGTGTCACTAATAACTGGAAAATGTTAAATTAGCCAAACTCAGATTAGGATGTTGTTTAGCAAGTCAGAACTCGAGACAAAAAATGGTTATAGAGAGAATAATTCAGGACTGTTATTGGCTTATAACAGGCTTGAATTATTGTACTCCTTGCTAGACTCTCTGCTGATAAAGCAAGAGATGCTGAGTGCTGAAGCACCATCTCTGTGTGCTTTAGACTTTTATGGGTTCTTATTACATGGCTGATACTATCCCCTAATGCTGGCTGTTCCATCAGGGTTTACCTGTACTTGGATTTTAGGAGTTTCTCCTTTTTTTTTGTTTTTTTATTTTTTTTTTAATTTTTTTTTTCTGGATGCCATGAAAACAGCTAAGACAACATCATGGACAAATAAAACCACAAGCTGATAGTTTTACTCAGTTTGACACAGTCACAGAGCATACAGTAGTTTAGCCATCCACAGACCTGTTTTCAAAATAGAGACACCTATAGCTTTTCCTTTCAGTGCATTTGATGCTTTTCATAATTTGGGTATTATAGATGTACTGTGGTGACTGTCTTTGTCATTACTTAGGGTGAGTTTCATGTGATGAGATTTAGACAGCTTCTATCCATGATAATCACTCTATATTCCCTTTAAAGAAAAAAAGGCAGTTCATGTGAATGTCAGTCACCCTCAGCTTGTGATTATCCCACATGTAGGTGTCTGTAATGCTGATGCTTAAAACTAGACAAGATAAATCCCAGCCTGGCTTTCTGAGGTAGGGAAAAGATTTACAAAATTAAATGGAAGCAGCATCCACCAGAACACAGAAATGAGAAYGCCCCAAACAAGAGATTTATCTGGATATTTACATATACTCGTTTTGAGCTTCCTACCCTGGCTTTCCCTTTCACACGTATCCCAAGCAACCTGCAGTAATAATGATGAAAGTTTATCTACCTTTGTGTCTTCAATATAATTTTAATCTTCTTTAATAAGATTGAAACCTGTTCAGTTTTTGCTTCCAAGATAGCACCAAGATGTTTATTTTTATATTCAAAGAAGTTTTTACTTACATATAAAGTATAACAAGAAAATGCTGATATAATCTTTAAATTATCATCACGTAATCATAGAATTGTTTCRGTTGGGAAAGCCCTCCAGGATCTTTGAGTCCRATTGTTAACCCAGCACTGCCAAGTGCACCACTAAACCATGTCCCTCAGCACCACACAAATATGTCCTTCAAATGCCTCCGGGGTGTGACTTCACCACTGCCTTGGCAGCCKTTTCCAGTGCTTGACAGCTCTTTCAGTGAAGAMATTTTTCCTGATATCTAATCTAAGCCTCCCCTGGCACAGTGTGAGRCCTCAGTTGCTCCYCATWAYATTTGTGCTCCAGATTCTTCCYCAGCTCCATGGCCCTWCCCTGGACACGCTTCAGCCCACTCAAGAGGGGCTCAGGGCTGAGCACAGAGTTCAAGGTGTACCCAATGCAGGGGGACAGWCCCTGTCCTGGTCCTGTTGGCCACACCATTCCTGATCCAGGCCAGGATGGCAATGGCCTTCTTGGCCCCCTGGGCACAGCTGGCTCAAGTTGCTGCTGTTGTTGTTGTTAACACCAGCACCCTCATGTCCTTTTCTGCTGGGCAGCTTCCCAGCCCCTCTGCCCCCAGCCTGAAGCACTGCCTGGGGTTGTTGTGACCCAAATTCAGGACCCAGCAACTTGCCTTTTCACCCTCATACAACTGGCTTTGGCCCATCAATCACACCTACCCTGCCACCACAACAAAAATTTACCTCCCTGCCTGTTTCTGGTACAATAGTCTTTCTTATGGTTCAGGTAACTTGTTCCCTTTCAGACTTTTGTCCTGTACTTCGATGGACATAAATTTGGGAATAAATAGAAAGAAATTGTTTTACTCATCTGTCTTTTTCAGGAAATCTCCGAGTTAACACACAAAAGCAGAGAGGGTTTAAACTTTCAGAGAAACTGGCTGTGAAGATTACAGCAGCTCTGACTGACCATTCTGCAATGCATTAAGKTCTGTTTTGTTAGGTAGAAGGCCCTGTACAGATTGACAAACTATTTGATGAGGCAAAAGTTACAGGGAAACCTAATATATTTCACTACATTATACCTGGTGAAAAGTAAAATGAGCTTTCAGTTAGAGAAAAAACCCTTTAGGCTTGAAATGTACTTAGCAACTTCTGAAGATACATATGAAATTATTTAGCTGTATCCAAAGTTGCTGTATTATTATGAAATCTGTTCTTATTTTCTAGGCCATTCTGCTGCCACATGTTTATGTGTTCAGTTTTCTTTCATTTGCTTTTAGTAGAACCTTTACAATCTCTCTCTGATTTTGTTGYCTTCTGTGGTTGTTAGTGTATGGTTTGCAGTAGACATTTCTTCACTTCAAGTACCAGGTCATGCAGAAAGCATATTTAGTTTCCAGGGAGACTTGTGATGCTATTTTAGTCAAGTAGAACAAAATTTATATGGCTTGATTTTAGTTCTTATGATTTTTCTCATTTTATGTTAGATATCCAAGCTGGACAGATGTTTCATGTCCCAAAAGTGATTATTCCTCTCTGTTAACTGCAAAGTGATGTAAAATTTAGTGTCTCAAATTTGAATATCTAGCGTGGGATTAAGCTCCAGACACTAAATTGGATGTCTCCAGGTAGGCTAGGTATCAACTCCAAAATGCAAAATGACCAATGGAGTGTCCAGAAAATCTGTATGGAGTTGTCAGAAACAATAGAGACCAAGAGAGATTTAGACTTTGCACAGTGGCATTAGCGTGCTGGGTGGAAGCCTCTAAGACAAACTAATTGGCACCAGATGTGCATTTGGTCATGAAACAGTGAGTGCCATCAAGAGGATAATTCAGCTCAGTTTAAAGAAGACATCTGTGGTGAAAATCACATTCTAAACATATGTGTCTAATGCCTTTGAGATCCATAATGATTTGGTCTTGTCATTCCTGTGCCAGCTCCTTGTGGATGTTTGATGTCCTAGGGTATGATAAGCCCACTTATCTGTGTGCAACTAAACCCCATGCWGGACTATCATTAGATTTAGATGTTTTAAACTGAATTCCACCTCTAAAAATAGATGTATTAGTCTTGCTAATCTCTTTCCCTCTTATTGCACTCTTCTGTAAAATGATACCATGTATCAGTGACATCAGGAGGGTTTCTTAAATATGTAAAATGTTGTTATAACTTCATTAAAATAATTTCATGAAATCTGTCCATGAAAACGATTTGTGCTGGCTGAGGAACTGGCCCAGTAGTTGTGAAATGCTTTGAAACCATTCAGCAATGAGCACCATAAAGCTGCACAGTAATATCTTCTAACAGTTTTTCCTTAATTAGCCACTAAAACTGTAGAGTTAGATCTCCCCCCYCCCMAAAAAAAAAATCATGCAAAGTGAAACATTTAAATGAATTTGCCATTTAAACATAAAATATGCTTTGTTTTCTCAGTCAAGAGGAAGTCCCCAGGCCATTGAATTTGCTCTGTCCCTGCTTTCCAACAGTAATCGGTACAACAGTTATGGTGTGATAAAGTCTGAAGATATTCCTGAGGCAATAAATCGCAACAGAGCAGCACGTTCAGCTCACACTTAGTGGACATGATGACACTTATCTAGTTACAGGGAGAGATACATTATGAGTAAGCCTCATGTGATGTTTAAAAACTTCAACAGGGCTGTATTACACATGCAGGAGAAAAAAAAAAAATAAATTCCAGAGCACTAAAAAGAAAGTCGCATTTAAATATGCCATTTAGCTGTCAAAATACATCCTACTGATTGTGCTACCCGTCAACAGAATGCATAATTTGTACATATCATGCATGAAAAGCAAAATACTTTGAAATATATCACAGACCTACAGCACAGGCATATTTCCTCTGGAAGCAGATGAGTACCATTTAGCCAGAGCTCAGTTAATGACTTCTGTCATTGCACAAATCAATGAGGCTTTTACAATGGTTCATTTTATTTATTTTTCTTTTTAAACATGAGCAGGTATAATTGTATTCTTTAATTAAACCAATTTTAATTATACTTTGCATGCTTAAATACAACATTTTTGTACAAGGATATACAGCCCTAGACATGCAAATAATACTTAATAGTAGAACAAATGTCGTGTTGATTCCTCTGCTCCTTTTAGCTGTCTTCCARTAAAAGCTATTTGATTCGCCCAAGCTGCTGAAGACCTTTTTAATGTAAGATCCTTCTAGTCAGCAGTAAATATTCATTTCAACAGAAAAGTAACTGATGGTAATAATAACCCAAAGAAAAATTGTACTTGCCAAGAGGGGATTTATTTCTGTATGAGGGAGTCAGGCATTATAGATACGATACTACCTACATAATGAACCCCAGGCACTTGGCCTAAGATTGTGTGAAACACCAAACAGCTGAAACAGCACAGCAAGATCTTAAAGTACTTTCTTCTTAACAGCAAATCAGAATGTAGAGAAGAGTCTTCTGAACATCTTCACCAAATGCCATGCAGCATCAGATATAATATTTTTCTTCTTTACTTTCACTTACAACCATCTATTTTATTTTTAAGTATAAATAYATTTATGTATTATGTTTAATACATAAATAAAGTTTTAACTACATTGAAATAGAGAGAAAGAAATTCAGTTTTTCATTGTAATACCTTGGTTTGATTTTTGACTTAGGTTTAAGAACTTCAGTAACATAATTTACATGCATTGAGTACTTGCAACAGCGTGTTCATGCCAAATGTTATTTTCTGTTACAAAATTATATTTGGAAAAAAACTGTATGATAAAAATACAAACAACTCTGATGAAAACTTGCAATAAAATCTGAATTTTACGGTGAGTGAATTAATAGAGAATTATTTATATCTTCGTGCTGAACATGGCTTGAGTTTTTCACTTACAACTACCATGATTCCACTGGCTTACAGTGCATCTCCTCTGGCCTGATCTCTCCCCAGACCATAAATCACTGGAGTTTGTAGAAGCATTTTGGGGAATTTGCTACATGATTACCCTATTTTTCCAAATCTTAACCACATCTTCACTTTTCATTATAGTTTGAAACAGAATACTGAACTAGGCAGACTTTTGACATTACCTAGAAAGGCCATTTATGGGAAATCAAAAGATTATCTCATATCCCTGAAGTGAAATTAATTTTCAAATTATTTTAAGGATATTATTAACTGAGAGCATTGTGGCACTATCTGTCCTGCAGTTCTCTACATCTCACCCTGACAAAATGTGACCTCTTCTGACAGCACTGTGGAGGGTTCATCTATTCACTCCTGGAAAAGAATATTGCTACCTAGAGTTACATCCTCAATTTGTGCAAATTGTCATGGCTCAGCTGGAAATTAGTGCAACTACAGTAATTTATACCTGCTGAGCATCTGGTCCCTGGAGAGTGCTGGCGAAAAAATAAAAGTGAAAAGGTAAAAATCTTCACTGATGTCTCACATCTAATTTAGATTCTCATTTAGACCCTCTTGGCTAACTTCTCTTCCAGTGCTAGCTCCCTGAAATTAATGGAGTTATGCCAGCAGGGAGCTTGACCTGCTATTTTTGGACCAGAAATTCTTATTTTCCAAGAGAACAAAACATACTCCTTACCATTGAAGCAACACTGGAAGGCTTTTGAATTTGTGGCAAATTTCAGAAAGGACAAAATAACCTGGTGATAAAGCCATGACTGGTTATTGTTCAAATATAATTATAGTGCAGACCAGTTGCTCAGCTTTCCTGTTTCATGCTGAAAGCACCATGTTTCAGACAGGGAAAATCTCCAAGCTGGCTCCTTCACCAACCAGAAGATTTTACCAGGGGTTTACTTAGAATTCTGAGAATAGAATAAAATAAAATAAAGGATGTCAGAAGCCAGCTGCCTTTAGCATTGCACTACACACAACTGCTGCTGTTCTCTTATGATATTTGCCAGGGTTTCYAAGATACAAACATTTATTTAATTCACTGAACAGAAGTTCTGTGCAGATATGAAACAAGCCTGGTAAAGTAAAGCCAGACATTAACATTGGTCATGAAAGGACAAAACATTAGGTGCCAGTGTGACAAGCTATAGAAATACTCTGAAGTTTCTTAGAAGCTGACAGCAGGAGACCCTACGTGAGTAAAGTGACATTTACATGGAGTTTTAAGACTTAAATCAAGGGAGAAGGCATTTGTTGTCACAGATCTGACTGCAAGTTATTTGACCTTCTGGATTCAATTGCATTTTATTAATCATAATTTATGTTGATGTTACAGGCATTTCCTCAYGGTGTCTTAATGCAGTTATCACCTTCTGCTGAACACTAATACCCAGCTAAACTCCTGTGAATGCTTGCTAGATCCACAATACTCATTTTTCACGGCTGTATGGCTATGATAGAGGGATTTTTATGCTTTATTTAGGCAGGCCATGACAAGGTCTGAATTGCTGTGATATGCTGATTTCTTTTACCTTTTCAATGAAAAATTAGTTTTAGACAATTATTAATGTACGTGTGTGAAAAGTGTTTCAAACTTTCACAGAAGTAATATATAAATAATTTATCTTTAAAATTGTTTGAAGAATGGGAGGAATATCTGCCTTCCTTTTCTGCTTTTCAGTTTCTGCTGTGGCAAAGCTCCATTCACCTAGACATCAAGGCAAAACTACTGCARTTGAGTGAATTACCCTGCTGCTAGCTTTCTTTCTACAAATCCAAAATAAATAATAATTCAGAGCTACACCTTGTTTTGACTCAGCCCACCTGTCAGCTGATATGTTCTGATACTTTTGCATGTCTTTGCTCTGCTGTTGACAAATAACATTRATCACTTTTGATTTGTCAAACAATTTCAAGACTGAGGAAATCTTGAAGCATTATTTCTTTCAGACCATCTATTTCTCTCCATGTGATTTTCCAATACATCCGGGTTTCGAGCTCTTTTTACRCTATTCACATCAATTTCACTGTCACATCTCAAATGTGAGAGCTGCCAGATCCTCCTGAGGAGCCCTTGAGAGACTCAGAACACTGATGAGCATTCTCTGGGTTTTTGTCTGTCCCCTGAGTCTCTTTCAGTAGTACTGGAGTAAAAAAAAATAATATAATGAAAGATATTGAAAGGTTCATAAGAAATTCATACTCACTATTTAAATTAGAATATTATTAAAATCAAAGAAGAACAAGATTTCAAATCAAAATAAGTTACTTGTTGGATGCTGCATAATTAAATTAAGCAGCTGGGGAAACTAGGATCATAAATAGGTTCCAGATGAATTAAAAAATTTATGGAAGGTAGGTACATCAGCAACTTAAACATGATGATCTAAGAGCAAACTTTGTATAGAAACTCACAAACTTCTGCAGGCTGGAGAAATACACCAAAAAAATAATCCATCTGTCTATGTTTTTCTTATCTTTTTATGGGAATTGTACTCCTCACTGCTGTTGATCATCTGATTAATAGAATTATTTATTATATTTTTAGGTAAAAGGATCAAAATATTACCTGAGTCAAACACTACAAGTATACATTTTAAGAACTGAGTGTTCCCCTCAATTCAAGAGGAAAAAAAAGAGAACAATCCATACTGAACATTGTTACACTGTAAACAATATCTGTAAGGGTGGAMAAAATTTCAAACCCTGTGTATTTTAGCGATTAGTGATTGAATCTTAATATGAATTTTAATTTCAGATGCACAAACATGTCTTCTGATCATCAAGATTTTGAACTTATCCCCAAACATAAAGTTCCTAGAAAAATTATTTAATGTCAAGCTTTTTTCCTAATTAGGTTATTAATTATTGAAAATTACCTTGCTTCATCACAAGAAAATATTACTACATACCTTTGCAGTGTTTCTTTTATGCTAAACCCTTTATAGGTTTGATAAAATATTATTTRCAAGAAGAATAAAATGTTAATTRTMARTCTTTAGCTTAAACTACAAACCTAYATAGAAGCAACAGAAAACCACAAATGCTTGACACAGAGGAGAGGATCTATTTAATGAGACTTGATAGATTCTATAAATAATTGAATGTATCACAAAATCTTATTGTAAAAAGGTCGATCATTGCAACACTGAAGAAAAGTTGCAAAACTTTTTCTCAAGCTAAAAGTGTAAGGAAACTCAGTGCTCTATCTGAATAAACACATCATTAAAAATATTTGTTCATAGTATTTCACTTCTTATTCATATCATAGAAAGAGAAAAAAATAAAGGGTAGAAGTGGCAAATGAGAGGCAAAGAAGTCTTTTAATTTCTCAGTGACACCTAATATTTAGCCTTTATAAACAAAAATCCATGCAGCAGAAATGGTTGTGATAATTTACTTGCTCATATAAAATACATACCTGTCTGCTTTTGTAGAGAAGATTGACACAACAACAATAGATAATATTTGGTCTACTATTTTCATAATCCTATTTAGCTAGTCTAGTTTGYTTTCATATGAAAGGAGTAAGTAGGATTTAGTTCAGTGGTGTTTTTACAGGGGAGTTGCATTTAATTATWGAGTTGCTTTAGTAAACCAAGCAAATAAAATATTGTGACATACTGATTGAGAGGGAGAGTTGAAAAMTTTCTGCCCCTCCATTTTGTTTGTTCAGTATGTACTAAATAAGGGAGCAATGTGCTTTAACCTGAATAGTGGGACAATTAATGTGTTGTTTCTTACCTAAGTTCACAAGCTATCTTTAATTCCTTGGTAATGCCCCACTTTCAAAGGAAGCTAGCAATTATCTTCAACCCTGAAAGTCTGACCTACTCTAGTGCWATGCAGTGAATCCTGTCTTAAGCCATTACACAAGAGACCAGTAAAAATTGGCCACCTACCACATATGACCTTTAGCTAAATCCATAGAAGACTGCAGTAGAAATCTTGGGAATTACATTACAGTAATTGTTTAAGGTARGAGTATTTTCCAGAGGCAGCAGAGGATATGAATAAGGTTTACCTTTTTTTTTTTGGTTGAAATAATAATAGTGTCAACAATGTATTTTTAATAGCTGTTCTTTATAGAGAATGTTAAGTTATTTTCCCAGTGCACAGCCAGACAGCTTGCAGAGAACCACAGGTAAACTAAAAAACCCATTACTCTTCTGATATTATTGATGATGCTATCAATGCTTCAGGTACACTAAAAAGAGGAATTGCAACTTATTCCTGGGCCAGTCTCACTGCATCATCTCCTCTGGCAAGGAGCATATGGGTTGTTAAAATCTCAAAAGGCTTCATTTACACTGTAGCAAAAACAAATTAAAGAAAAAAAAAACCCACCTATGAATTATACACCTTATTTTTGTCAGAACTATGCTAAGGACATGTTTCAAAACTAAAAACTCACTGAGAATACCTCTAATGATTAATTCAAGAATGGTGTAAGTTTTGAGAAATCACATAATTGTTACATGACACTCTTACTCTCATGAATGCAGAAAGAGAACYACAAATGCAAATTATTTCTGGTGAAAAGACCTTTGAGTGATAGGTGTGGGATTTTCAGAAACAAACCTGAGAACTTTACCACAAGACTGCGGATGTGAGAGTCAGTGGACTTTTACAATTCAATCCTGTCATATTTTTTTGGTCACAAAGGAAGGTGTTGCACTAGATTTTGGCCTGGAAGAAATAAACTTCTTGTTGGAAAGTGTAAATGTTATGGGAGAAGAAGGATAGCAATAGGAAAAAAATCAGGACAGCAGAGGAACCAAGAAAAAGAGACTAGGAGAATAGAAGAAAATGGAGAATCAGGAGGAAATGATGGCAGAGCTGCTCATGCAAGTTCAAAGGTGTGAGTTCAAAGATGTGTAGAGTTTGAGTGTAAGGCAGTAATGAAATGGAAAGKCAGAGAAGAAAACTGACTCAATAAATCTTCAAAGCAGCGACACCCTGGTTGGTGACAGAAACTTTAAAATAAATATTAAAAAGTTAAATGAGCATTTAGTTCATCTCCCATCAAGGAAGATGGCTCCTGGAGTGAGGGCAAAGATATTATCAAGAGTGTTTGGGAGAGGTGAGACGGGAAGGTCCTTTCACATATCTGCACCAAGGTATATAAAGGTAGCAATGGAAAAGAGATTCTGCTATTGATGAATTCTTTCAACATGAGAAGGAGACATACTGGGGAGATGAATTGTTTCTTGGTATTGTAGTCCTGTCAGTGCAAGCTTTCTGAAAACATGCTGGTTTTAGACTTGCAGGCAGTGCCTTTAACCTGAGGACTGCTCCAGGGGTGATCTCAAAATTGGAAGATGAAATAAAACRTATTTTATCATCAGGTTTTTTGTCAGCTTTTTTTTGGTTCAATTATTTAGTTCATCATTTTTTATATAAGAAAAGAAACAAAACCTAGGTAATTCCAAGAGAAATAAAAATATTGCTGAAAACAAAGTGTAGCTCCTAAATACAACCATGCACTAATTTGCTGCCTCATATTTAAATTTCAAACTCTTAATGTCAGGGGAAYTAATGGCTAAAGATATCATAAGGCGTATGCTGAATATATTGTAGATGTAAGAGGATTATTCTGATCAACCAGATGGAAATGCATATTTCATCACACTACTACAGCTTTAACTCTGGCCCAAAATAAACAATGTTTTTCTATCAGTGATTTCAGTATGTAAACAGAACATAGCACACAACCCTGCTGAAAAAGAAACAGTTTTGGCTGAGATTTTCAAAAGCTGTTAGCAGATCCAAACCACACTGTGATTCCCTGAGCTTTGTAAACTCCTCTCTAAAYCCCTAATCTTTGTACACAGCTAAGATGTCTAAAATAAGAGGTAGCTCTGAAATGTATCAGTTCATAACACTGCTTTTCTCTTAAAATCTCTAGGCTCTCTTCAGCTGAGCWTGACAGTTTGTACAAGACAATAGAGTATTATCCTTTTTTTCTCCTGCTGAGGCAGACCTAACATTTGAATGTGTGAGGCATACAAAGACTTCCTGAATGAGGACTGAGGTGCTTTCTGGTTACTCAAGGTAGCCCTAATTAAATATTATTAATTGTGCCTGATCCTGATCCTATAGTGTTACCATCTTTTCTAAATTGTAATTTTCTTTATCTCTGATAAAATTCTAGACCATAAAAAAGTGAAACAAAATACAATTTTAAGAAAAGTTAGACAGAAAAGCTTCAAATTACTTAATTAGTATCTTACAAAAATGCATGTTAATATTTTAAGAGCCATTTTATAATGGATAAAATAAACTTTGCACCACCCTTTATTAAGTTAATATAACTTAACATCCTAAGACAATTGGTAGAAACTTCTCTGCACTTCTTTTCCCAATGACACTGTCTCTTGCACATTGCTGTCTGTTGGATCAGTCCAAGACTCATGAGTCATTGGAATGAATATTATGATTTTCATAAAGAATTTTTATTTTTATTTTTTTTTAAATAAAAATACTTGAGAGGAGAGATTCAATCTGTACTGAAGACCTTTCCACATCTATGGTTTCATCAACTCTAATTTGTTTACTGTCTTTTTCAATGTCAGTGAAAGKAGCCTCACTTGCCCTTCAGYCACTGAAGTTAGTTCAAAYACCARCATCTCTGTTCTSTTACTTCCAGACATATCCACAAAGRTTTGCRAGAGAATTCAGAAAYAGGAATGGGCTATCTTCTCCCTAATTTAATGAAGGGGCATTATTCAGCTGTTCTGGTTGAAAGTCAGGCCATCCAAACCGGTGATATAAAGCCAATCATCTGACATGGGGTTATTAAACAGGTTTGGGGAAATCTCTGCTTGTGTTCATTAATATCTTTGTGATTATTCAGGTCCAACTCTAACAAAGTCATTGCAGTGTCAGTGTTATTGCTTCCTGGTTCCTGTGGGTTTTGAAAATTATTCCCAGAGCAAATGAGAGAGGAAAGTGTACATTGAAGTCACTCTTCTGTCTCTGCTAGAAAAGAACATTTGCAATTTACTATAATGAAGGAATAATATTCTGTACACAGTGGTCTAATTAACAGCCTAGAAAAACACTTTGCCARGACTTCTTCATAAACATGTGGGTGAGGATAAGAATGAGAGGGGGAAGAGAAAAGTTGATTCTTGGATTAATATTCAGAAATGTAACAACTTTATGCAGGACTAAAATAGTAATTATATGTGATACTAAAGACAGTGGATGGAATTAATTAGCTTTATTTTAATATTGCAGTATTAATAACGTCATAAGTTCTTGCAGCCAGCTGAACTGATGACAATGTACATTACTCACTTTTCTTAGGAAAATACCATCCTTGTAGATGATGCTTTGTCTAATGCATTAACATTCCTCCAGTCATGACCACTGGCAGCCAGTTCAGAGGCAAGTTCCAAACCACYATGGCAAGCATGAACTTTATGACACATAGTGTTACAGTCTGTTTCATAAACAGAACAACCCTCTGAAAGAATTTGGAGACATACAGGTTAACTGATCGCTGATGCTGCTGGCCAGTTAAGTTCCCAGCCAGAAGTCATAAGTTGTATCGTCTTTCTATGCATTTACTTTTTAAGTGAAATTGTTAGTCACCAAAGCCTCTGTAATTAATTTTGCTCTCAGTTGTGGTCAATTGCAATATAAGAGCTGTAGCTCTGCTGTGCCGTGTGCAGTATGGACAGGGACTGGTCTTAAGCACCAGGCCCCATATTTCAGAAGCTTTCCTCTCTGCTGAAAAACAAAAGCTATAGGCTTCCATCAGGCAAGAGAAATAAAAATACCATCTACTTCTTAGGAAGTCTTCTATTTCAGAAGGAACTGATCCCCTGACAAGACCAAATTAGTTTAAGGAGTGTTTACTCCCAGAGCTTTGCGCTGGAGTAAGAGCTCATCCCTCCACAAAATGAAACCCCAGCTTGTTTTCTTTTACATTACTTTTACAAGTAATCTTTTACATTACTTTTTTATAAAACTTCATGTGTTACCATTTTCTGTGTTTACTCCRGCCATGCTAAAATGCTTCAGTGCTATGAGATTCAGAACAAGTAGCCAGAAGAGTGTTTGGGGATTTTCTTTTTCTTACGCTATAAGACCCAGAAACTCTTCCACCAGAAATGGGAAAATGGGGATTTTTAAGCTATTGTTCCCATTTGTTTGTGTCAGTTTTCTATTCCACAGATATTCTTTAGAGAGAAAGGAAGAAGGGTGAAGTATAGTGAGGCAGAGAAATTGGGAGATTTTTGATGATTAGCTGGGATGAGGCAGGAAAGAGGGTGGTTATTATGAGATGAATCATATCCCTAGGGCTTCACAAGGCTTCATGTATACTTCAAATACTYCTGGGCTGTAATTATTTCAGGATAGGTAAAAGAGGTATTTTTAGAAATGTCAATTTTCTTGATTTATTGGAATTTAAGAGCTCAGGCAGCAGATTCAGAAAATGGGACTTTGTGGCCCTGTAAAAGTTGAGGCACCAACCATTTTGCAGTAATAATCGGAGGGAAAGGAAACTCTTGATTCCTCTGTTCCAGGAAGTCCAGCAGACCATTTGAGACATTGATTTATGCCCAGTAAGTAGCTCTGATTTCCTCTTCTCTTTTTTTTTTTTGTGCAGTTTCCTCATTTCTCTTTCTGCCACCAGCTTACTCCTTAGGGCTTGTACTGTCTCCAGTGCATCACTTGGAAGGTTCCCCAGTRTCTCTTTAGCTGTGGCTCTGTATTCCCCTGTTCCCATCTCTTTAGACTGCTTCAAAGCCAGATTGTACTTTTAATCAAATCCCCTTATGTGTGTTTTCCATCTGTTTGTTTGTTCCTTGCATCCTCTGAGGCTTAACTGTCTCTGAAACAACTGCTTCCTTGACCATTTTTATATTTGGTAGGGGCTGAGGGTGAGTTTGTATGGAATGCAAACAGCGAAGGACAGGCAATGGAATCTCAGCAGAGAGACTGGAACCTGTGAAAGTCACCAAGACCTCTCTGCTGTGCACAGACTTCATTGCACTTGTGCCCCCAACCTGTCCTGCTGCTAAAAAGCAGCCAGGGACTTGACACATATTACATGATGCATTTACTGAGATTCCCTTTATTTTCTGGAAAATAGTCCACTTGTAAAGTTGGAATTGGAGAACTAAGAGAACAAAATTTCTGTCCAGCAAATTACACATCTGCAGTGTGACCATGTGCTGTAGGGAAGAGATTTCTCTCTACTCCTGGCTATTAACAGCAGGTTCCACAGCAGACAAAAGTATATAGCATTATTCATTTGTTTCAGGTGCAATTAAGTTATTGTTCTCTCTGGGTTCCCTGCTGAGTATTTATTCATAGTGTCATCTTGAGCAAATCAGTCAGGGCCCAGTTCAACAAACATTTTGGTGCATTTACTGTTGGGGTTTAACATGGCCAGAAACTCAGCCCCACTCAGCTTCTTGCTCAACACTCCCAGGTGGGATGGGGGCAGAATCAGGAAGAGTAAAAAAGTAAGAAAACTCATGGGCTGAGGAAGTTCAGTAGGAAAGCAAAAGCAGTGCATGCAAACAGAACAAAAGAAAAGGAATCATTCACCAATTCCAATGGGCAGACAAGACTTCAGCCATTCCTGGTAAAGCAGGGCCACATCCCATGTGATGGTGACCTGGGAAGACAAACACCATTACTATGAATATCCCCCCCTCCCTCCTTCTTTCCCCAACTTTACATGCTGAGTGTGACATCCTATGGTCTGAATATGACACTCTGGGATATTCTCTGGGTCATTTGGGGTCATCTGTCCTGGCTGTGTCCCCTCCCAATTCCTTGTGCACCCCCCGCCCTCTCACTGGTGGGGTGGGGTGAGGAGCAGAAAAGGCCTCGGCTCTGTGTGAGCACTGCTCAGCAAYGGTGAAACCATCCCTGTGTTACCAATGCTGTTTCCTGCAGAAATCCAAAACCCAGCCCTGTACCAGCTACTATGAAGAAAATTAACTGTACCCCAGCCACAATCAGGACACCAGGGACAAAATATTATCTCTTCAGATGGAATGCATCCTTCTTTTAATCATTTTTCTTCATAATTTAGCTGTTACAATCCAACATTTAATAACAAACAAATCCCTTTTCATTGCACAAATATATCTCTGCATCTTACTTTGATAAAAGAATGAGTGTGATCTGTTTTCTTCAGCCAGAAACCTACTACTGCTTTRAAAAGTAGGAGATACAAATGTTGGAGCATTAATGACCTGCTGCACCCCTCTGATGTGTTGTGCAGCAGAGCAGCTGAAGGCAATCATGTGCTGGACCCCTCTGCTGATRTTTAAATGGCTCCTGGGAGCCCGCTTCAATGTCATTTGCAAGTTTGCCAAGCAGACCTTTATTGATCAGAATGTCAATTACAGCATCTCATACGCTTACATTAAGTACCTTGTCCAAGAAAGTGTGGCAGAATGAAGGCCATCAAGGCTGATATTAGGCTGTCAGCCCATGAATTTGTAGCTCCTTGAGAGCACGAAGAGAATAATTTCTAAGATAAAAAAGCACTGAAGATTTTGCACACAGCAGCTATATATCATGTTCTGATGTCCAAGCTCATTCCAATATTTTCCTTTCAAGAATAACAGAAGTTCTCAGGCCTCATTAATGAAATCTATCGCCCAGTCTCATGTGCAAATAAAAAAGTTAACTCACAGAACTCAGAAAAGGAGCTCTGTACGAAGTAAAATCTCATGCAGGTAAAATCTGACACTGAAAATGTTACCCATTTTAAAGAACAGAGCAAAAGTTGCATTCTGGCATAAAATCTCAAATTCCAAACTAGTTTCCTTTAAAGAGATGTTTTAATTTTGTGTTTATGCTTCTGAATATATAATTCTAAACAGTTTAATGGTAGAGTACTTCTTAAGAACTTCCCCTTGTAAATGAATAAAGGAAAAATAAATCTAACAGCGAGTTTAGGAACTGCATTGCATGCATCTGATTATTTTTTTTAATTCAGTTTTATTTATTTTTTCCCTTGCCTAGCTCCAATTCAGTTAATAATCACAAGCACGCCTGTCTACAGCCATACCAACTCTGATTGGTTTGCATATAAGGAGCAACCTGACACACCTTTAGAGCACTCAGTTAATTCCAAAATATTTGTCAGATGAAATGTTCATTAAATCAGAAATTAACTGCATTTTAAAAGATTTCTATGAACTCATACATTTGGATTCAATGGCATCTTTCTAACAATCAYGTCCTTCTCACACAGTATATTCAAAATAAAGATTCAAAACTCCTTGCACAGAACTGATATTGAAAAATAACCTTTTATCTCAGAACATAGCAACAATTCTTTCAGGTATTTTAAGGCAGATGAGTCACTTTCTTTTCTGCTGTGTGTATTGTGTACACTGCCCAAAGCAGAGAAAATCTCCACACCCCTACCACAATGAAGATGCTGTAGAGGAGAGGAAGAGAATAAGAGAATATTGTCTTGTGGTTTCATCTTTAATTGARTACATTTTAACTATTGTAGAGAAAGTGTCACTTAGTCATACTCTTCTCTGAGGGAGAGGAAAGGGTTACCTCTAGGCATTTGCAATTTCTAAGACATTTCCATTTCCATTCTAAGAAAAGCTTCATTTCAGTAGAGTACAGCAGACTTTGAGAAAAAATAACTGTGGTGTTGATTGAATAGGATGTATAAGAAATTCTGCTTGGAGTGACTTAAAATGTCTGCTGTGTTAAACCATTCAAATAACATTTTAGAGTGTCAATGCTAAAAAGAAAAAAAA
>NW_026623266.1:2274368-2283088 GCF_030028575.1 Malurus melanocephalus
CCCAACAGCTCTTTTGGCTCTTTCGTAGAGAAAAGAATGAGGTGACATAAAGAGTGCAATGCATGCAACCACAAAATTGTCTTTATCTCTTTGCTCTTTCTGTGGTCTTGAGTTTAAAAACRTAGGAAGTGCTCAAAGAAAAATTTCTCCTCTTTCATAAGGAAGGGCTAAAGACTTACAGGAGTAAGATATATTTATGGGGGAAGGAAAAAAGGAACCAAGCCCCAACAGAACAAAGCAAAACAAATATTAAAAAATCCCCATATTAAACTTCTCATTTTTTYATTAAAAAGAGGAGCATAAAATCACAGGTCCAGAGCTATATCTCTGACTACAGTCTACCTTTATGGGCTTTTATGTGTGAKATACTGTTCAAACCAATATTTTCTGGACATTTTCTCAAAACAAGATATGAGCATCTTTAGGGGATCCTGAGGAATTGTTCACAGAGAAATTGTATCGTATAATACTAAATCAGCCCATTTCCAAATTTGTCATACTCTTCTATGTATTCTCTTTGGAGACAAATTGTCCTGTATGGGAAAATACAACAGAATATAGATAATGGACATCTAGAGGAGGCATTCTCAAGGTGAGTTGTGAGTCTCGTAGATATGTTCTGGATCCTGCTGGGTTTTATCACAGCAATTACAAAAGGTCAGCACCATTATTAGAAGTAATACTTCAGTTATGATTTCATGCACCATCTCCTCAAAACTGCTCCATATTCCTTCTTTTAAGGGATCTGTTAAACCAGCTTTGGTAAAATGACATGGTGGTTTTCTGGGTCACCTTGAACTAGCCACTTTAAAAATTCCTGATCCAGGAGAAATAATGCCTCTGTATTTTAGAGGGAAAATGTGGATGAATAAATCAAAGACCTTCAGTGAATGTTTAATGGTCATATGTCACYATAAGAGTCATTGCTTTTTAGGAAATGGGAGGATGCTTGTGAATTATATCTTTAAAATTATTAAAAASCACTTCAAAGGATTATCTCAAGAATGAAGAGGCTTTATTTACTTTTTGTTTTTTCTTCTGTACAGTTACTATCTCATAAGGGCATTAGGAAGATAGATTAAGAGGTTGGTGCCAGATGATCTTTAAGGCCCCTTCTAATCCAAAGCATTCTATTCTGTGATTCATTAATGTCTGTTGGACTGAGATACTGTGGTGATGAGAACCAGAGAAACTCCATTGAAACAATTAAGGATTTGAATAATGGCATTAATTAGGGTAGAGAAAGTTTACTGTGTTGAAACTGAACAGATGGGGTTTTTTTTACAAATTATAAACCACATTGTGGGCGGGAGCAGGGCAGAGGAAGTGGAAAATGTCCTGTTCTKGAAAAAATTTCCACACTGTTGGAGAAGCCTTGGAATGTCTATATGTCTGGTTTCTTTGTTCTCTATTTATATATGCATTGAGAAAGGATTCATTATCCCAATCTTTACTGTCATCATAAATCTTCACACAAAACCACCTAATTATATAACATTTTAATATACATTTATGTAACATTTTCCTCCATGCACATGTGTTCCTTGTTATCCTATCCAAATTTCTTCAATATCTGCATAGATGTCAAGTGAACAGAGAACAAAAGGGGAAAATTTCTAAATCAAAASACATGTGGATCTGTCCTGGTGAAGTGGAAATATCTGAGTTTTCACCTTCAGGTCATAAGTAAATTTGCATAATTCTTGTCCAGATAAATATGTGTGCCAGAAGAATGTCTTCACCATTACTAACACACACATAAGCACACAGATACAGAATCATACAGGACATGCATGCTTACTTATGTGCATGAGAATGTAGATTTACACACTGACATTATATATAATGACTGTCATGTGTAGAAATGTGCATGCACTCATTCATCAAATATAAGCTGAATTTCTGTCATTTTTCTAAAACTCTTTATTGTTGAGTATTTTTCAAAATAAAATACAAAAATCRATTATATTCTGTCAAAGAATTGCAAGAAATATTTTACAAATTAACTTAATTCAGATTTTCTCATTTTCCCCAGGAGTACACTCCACTTCCAATCTACAAGCATGCTGTTCAAGTCCACTGTTGTACCCATAAAAGGGTTACATTTATGTGGGCAAATGAGTGAGAGGCTCCTCTTTAAAACTGAAACGATACCTGGGGCACAAATTTATCACCAGTAACTGACATCTCATTTAGATATATGATCAATAGTAGTTTCAACTGGGTTAGAATTCAGATGGTTAATTTCCTTCTTAGCAGCCGGTATAGTGCTGTATCCCTAAAACACTTTTTGTTTCATAATTATGTCTCTCAGTGTCAATAATCAAACCATGCACTATGCTGGACAAACCTGTATGAAAAGAGATTACAGGAAAGAGTAAACCACAACCATTTGTGTTTTACGAAATCACTAGTGGAGACCTGCTCCTGAAGACCTGGTTCATAAGACCTGTGTCCTATTCCCAAACTCATAAGTTATTCTGCAGGAAAACAGATTTTTCTGCCAGCCTCACCTCACCTACTTTAGGACCCCGGGAGGATCCTACAGTGCAAAGCACATGGAATATMCACGATCTGGAGAGCAGCTGTTTTYGTCACCCGCAGCTGAACTGCCAAAATCCCTAATCTGTTCTGAAAATCTGTCTTGCTGTCTGACCTAAAAAGTTCAGTAGCTCATTAATAACCTTCAGAGCTACCCAATCTCCTCTGCAATCTGTGCATTGATGATGGATGAAGCACCCGAAGAAGCAGCTACAGCCTCAGAGAAGGAAATAAACAGGTTGGCACTGCCCTTACAGGGTTTGATTGATTTAGAGCATGTGCAGGAGCTGAGTAAAGGGTCTGCAGAGGTTTGACTAGAGTTGCCAAGGCAGTTGGTACTGCGAGAAAAGGTCATAGTTGGATTGTTCACAGATGTCTGATGTTGTCAGTTTTATTTGAAATAAATAAATACTTGAGTTTCAAGTGATGAATCAGTCAGACTACACCACTGAGATGACAGATCACTAGGATTTTGTTTTGCTAATGTTTGTGGTTCTCTTGGAGGCCCTCCACATGGGCATTCATTGTACCAGGAGCAGAGATTTCATTATCCGATTAAGAACAGAATTGAAGGACTTGAAGAGACAAAACTCATGCCACAGTTTCTCTGCTTTTAGCCATGTCTTCATTTAAAGTTCTGGCAGACAGCAGGATCTCTGTTCCTGTGCTTTTTGTGACTTATATTTGGCAGGAATGGATCCATGCTTTTACTCACCTGTAGGTTAACATGTCATTATTTCTACAAAATCTAAGTTTAGCATTTAAACACAAATGGACTTTGTCATAATTTCTCCATTTATATTCCCATTGCTTACCATAGACATTGTGAGCAGCTACACAAAAAAAAAAAAAAAAAAAAAAAAAAAAAAAAAAAAAAAAAAAAAAAAAAAAAAAAAAAAAAAAAAAAAAAAAAAAAAGACACTCACTTAGTAAAATATTTTCCTGCTGTTTTAAAGGAAAAGCAAACTATGATTTGCCTGGAGTTTTTATAGTGCCAACCACTGTGTACAAAGCAAATGTTCGTACCTGAAATATTTTCTTTGGGGGCAAAGTATTTCTGTTTAAAACAATTGCCTGGCTTCCTCATGGAACTAAAGCTCTGCTACCACAAATCCTTAGTCTTTCTTTAGGTTACTGTAAAATAAATGTGTGAAAACTTTATCACATGGAGAGAGAGGATTTTGAGCCAAGGTTGCATGGAAAATAAGTTTTGACATCTAACATCTTGGAATCAGACACATAACATTCAAAGAATCATGTCTTAWGTTCTCTCAGAATGAACACCCCAGGAACTAGAAACCTGCTTCACAGCATAAGTTCTTCTCTGTGTTTGAAGGATTTTCCAGAGTTAAAGTTTTCTTTTTGTCTGGTGAAACCAAGATGGCTTTACTAGGCAAGCTGGTGATTTTCTGAGCTGACAGCAGTCTTCTAGCTCCTGTCATATGATTGTTAATGAGGTCATGACYAGTTTTATGGATGTAATCCTTGTATTCGGCTGCGGTTTATTGCCATCATCAACTAGTGGGTTTCCTGGATGCAATTTTCTTTGTAAAGGTGCTTACATAAAATAGTGCATGAGTGCTCTGCAGCAGAAATCTTTACAAATTAATTGAGAAGCCTTCAAGGTGTTTCAGTGAAGGCACAAGTACTGGTGTTTTCCCAACAAAAYACAAACACCAGCAATGAAACCTCAGAAGTCCTTATTTCAAATGGTTATAAAACTTTGAAATGATAGGACTATGGAGCACATTGTCCTGGACTACCAGGAATATATGTATTTATCTTCTGAAAAGAGATGAAGAATGGACAGACTAAAATAAGACGGCATTTAGTTTGCCAGAAATTTTAGAATTGTCTTACAGCCAAGAATATGCTTAATTAGTGGCCTGCAATTATACTCATCTTTTCTATTCTTTTTCCAGTTTAGCAACACATTTGTCAAGGTATTGRTAGTAGTGCAGAGTCTTCTAGAAGACTTTCACAGTGATAATAAATGAACTACTGTCATAAGGCACTTGAATCAAAAATTTTCATGTGAACTATGCTGCTTGCATTTGTTAAAGTGATCAGGATTTGATGTGGTGCTGTGAATTGCCAYAGGTTTCCATTTTCAAATGTATGAGATGGCCCCAAGAGCTCCATCCTYTCTTTACAGGTGTCACTCAAGGCTGATGTTTCAATAGCATCTGTTTGGACATTCCTTATCTGTGTTGACTCAGAATCCCAAAGGTCTATAGTGATCTCTATGCAAATAATTTTTTACCTGCAGAGGAGAACTGGGCCAGCTGAGGTAGTTTAGGTGTGATATTGTTTAATAACTCATTTCAGGACTGACAAACTAAACTTGCCATAGGAAAATGATTATCAGAAGCTTGCGCTCATGGGTGAGTTTGGTGCCCTGTGACATTCATGTCTGACTGGTGACAATTTCCATGACATCTGTCCTACATGTTATCTTGCTGATGTTCAAGATACTTAACCTAAGAAAATGTMGTTGGAAGCTCAAAGCAAAACAATTAAATGGCAAACCAAAAGGCAGGCACTTAAATAACTTGCTAAAAAGGGCATCAGAAAGCACATGGTTAAAATATCCATCTACAGCAATGGTGAAATTTGCTTGTGATCTGCAAGATCCAACTCCCACATCCTAATGACTGTCCCAACAGACCTTTTCTGAAAATCGATACATGCCTTAAAAAAATAATTGCAAAAACAACATCCTGCTTTCTACAAATCAATCTGTTCCATTGAAACACAGAGTTTCAGTAAAAAASAGTTTATCTGCTTTCAGTGCCCAAATTTTCTTCTGTTTGTAAGCCTCATTGCTGTTTTAAGTCTCATTCATAGAGAGGCATCTGGTTTCTTTWCTCTTGCTTGTTTGATATGTTCTATGCTGTAAGTGCTTGAAGACATGAGTATTTCACATTTGTTTCTTTGATAGWCTTCAGTATTTCAACCTTATGGTTGCTGTCATCTTTAAGAATGTGCAAGCATCTGTACACATGAGCTAAAAAGCATTTCAGTACAATGAAAGATAAATTCAGTAAATAGATAAGAAGAACTTTATAGTATATGCTTKGAATTCACAAATAAAAATCAATAAAAAGCAGTAATCTATATTACTCTCAAGCTCAGTGATTTTCAGGGTTGTTCACGTTAAATAAAAATATTTATGGTAGTGCAGCTATAAAAAACWTTATTGAATAAGGGGATGTCAGTTCAGGAAAAGGTTTCAGGGAAACAAGGTGCTTTGTTTCAATTAAACAAATCCTTAAACTCATCATTAAAACCTCCAGGTAGAAAAAGGTCTTTATTCAACAGAAGACATTATWTGGTTATATGAAATTTAGAATCTCTTTTTAATAGAAGTCAGAGATAAGTGATTTAGAGGAAAATCCCCCTGCCCTCCTCTCTTTTATCCTGTGTCTTTTTTCTTCTTTGGAGAAGTACTTTTTGCAAAGGAATTTATTCACAAAATGTGAAAGGTAATGTATCGAAACGCTGTAACTTTTAAGTATTTCAGAGGAGGATGGAAGCAGAACTACACAGGATGCACATTTCAGTATGGATTTTCTTTGCAAGTAGATTTCTGTGTGCTGCTCAGTAGTGGAAAGAAAAATACTGTTACCTCACCTCTATTTGCTATAAATATAGTTCCCTCTATTTATTATTACAGGGATTTTGAGTCTTAGCAGCTCTTAGTGGAATCTGCTTTTTACATCACAACCTGCAAATAGATCCTTTTATATATCAGGTTCCTCTGCAAGATCTCCACTCTGGTGCACAGTCACAAAAATACTTCTTACAATCTAATCAGCAGTTGATGGAATCCCAAAAAGTTCATATTACAGTTTCTTATGCAAAAAGAGAGAACATACTGCTCACAYGTGGTTTACTTGCTTTAAAAATAAAAGCTGAGGAAGTGATCCCTTCAAATGTTCAAGGTCAAGTCGAGCCCTGAACAACGTGCTCTAGTGGGACATGTCCTTGACCATGGCAGAAGGATTCRAATGACATATCTTTGAGATCCCTTCGAGCCCAAACCATCCTATGATCCTCTAGGCTGATGATCAGCCTGATCCTTCTAAGGGAGAAATTTGCACACAATGTGATGTTCAGCATTCTTTTGGGTGCACCAGCTATTGGCACTTCACATTGTCTCCAGTCATGACTGCACTCTTTTTTCTGTGGAATGTATTGGGTATGAGGCATAATTTCCCCATTTTCTTATGTTTCCTAGTGTGYTTCTTTACAGAAGCTTTTATTGTCCTGTTTCCTTAAACTGTTGCCATTAAGCCTGGCAGTTCAGGTGGACTGAACTTCAACCAAGCATCTTTTATGTTTAACATGCCACTGCGCTTTTTTTTTTATTTTTTTTTTTTGTACTATCCATCACTTAATCAGAAATACCTTTATATTGTCATCTAAATCAAGACTAGGAATATTAACTAGCAGTGGAACAAGAGTGCTATTATTGGGTGACCTTGAGTTCTTCTTGCACAAAATTAACAATTGCATTTTGCAATCTGTTAGTGAATCAGATTTAATCCTTCTATCATAGGATTTAAGCCATCCAYCTTGCATTAAATTTAGCTTTTAATCACAATGCCATGTGAT
Organism: Malurus melanocephalus; assembly: GCF_030028575.1. Classification (NCBI taxonomy): domain Eukaryota; kingdom Metazoa; phylum Chordata; class Aves; order Passeriformes; family Maluridae; genus Malurus; species Malurus melanocephalus. Next base: position 2,281,527 of record NW_026623266.1, read on the forward strand.
AATATGCTAATTTTTCATATAAATTCAGCTATACAGTACCTACCACTATTGTAAATTTCATTTTATTTTATTTTAAACTTTTATGAAGTCTTCTTCCAGAATACAAGTGCTTCAGATTTGGAGCTATTTTGGAATATTGGTATCACAAATGGAACTGCTGGATGTAAATGAGCCATGCCATATAATTTAGAAAATGTTTTAATGGTTGCTGTTTCAGGTGATCTAATCCAACCCTAAATTATTTTGCTAATTTACTGTGAATGAAGGCCTTTAGATAATATGCCATCATTTGTAGATCTTAATCTTATATAAATCTCTGGTTTAGGTTTCTCTAAATAAAAATAAATATRCATAATGCCCTTTAAAACTGTAAATGGCAAACAACCATATTCCTTCCCTCCAAGGTTTCTTTTGCAGTTTCAGATAAATCTCTTTTTATATGAGCAGTATGGTAATAGGAATAAGTATTCAGTACTTTCTCCAAATTTATTTTATTCCTCTTTCTTTTCTCTTTCTCTTTCTCTTCTCTCTCTTTTGCTTTGTAGGTTTTATTAGTAACATCAGCATCTTATCTATATTTGTAACCTATCAGTAGCTGTTGCTCACTCGTACATTCTCAGTGATTCAAYATGAATTTTTCTTGTTGTCCTCATGGTTTAAGATAACAGCCAATACTAAAAACCTAGCTGGCAGTGTTAAACCATTAACCAGTGTTAGATGCCTCCAATACTCAAATTATAAATTCTTTTACCTGTACGGAAATTCTTTCTAGATACAGMGAAACTATTTGTGTAAAAAGTTACAGATGTCATACAGTGATGCAATTCGAGGAACAAAAGGACCATATGGAGAGTTGTGTAAGTCTGCCTAGAAATAGAAGTTCAGAACCTGTGAAGGTCACAGAGTCACTGTAATCCTCAGGGCTGGAAAGATTGTGCCATTTCACTCACTTTTGTACCTCTGCAAGGGTCGTTCCTTCTCATTAGAAGAGTCTTCATGGACACATTTTCTTACAAAGTCACAGGTGCTTCTCCATAATAATTGACAAATCAGCAGTACCCTCCTGTTTGAATCCTGCATTAATCCAGGAAGAGAATTTCTAGAAAAGTTACCATCAGATTTATTTCAGAGGAGAGGTCTGGGAGCAGATTTCTGACATCGAGTCAAGGTAAATCCACTTCACAACGTTATTGGATTAGCCTTTCATGAAGTTTAATTAAATTGGCTTTCCTTCTATTAACTGTTATAACTAGGAAAAGGCAGATGAGAATGAAACTTCATCTCATTACAGTTTAAAAAGTTAAATCCCTTCTTGTGTCYCTAATGCTAGGAAGTATGCATTATTTTATATTAATCATGCAATTGGATTTCAAGTTAGCAACTTCAGAATGTGTCCTATTGTCTGTGTCTCATCCACAGAGATTACCCACTTTTCAAGTGTTAAAACCATTATTGGCTTGGGTGATCGAATAGAAAGGAGAGAGGTTTGATCTATAATGCAGGCAATCCCAAAGAGAGCATGCCATACTAAGCTAAGCAAGAAAACAACAACAACAACAACA
>NW_026623266.1:2284033-2336856 GCF_030028575.1 Malurus melanocephalus
AGTGCCTGTGAATATTTCTTGGTGCTTTTAAATTTATTGATATAGATTTGGCTTCTGTCACTCATATTATGAGCTCTCTGGGAAAGAAAAGTCTCATCTTGCTACTTCTCTATACTGAAAATAATAGAACTTGGTCTTGTGTTKATCAGCAGGGTGCTTCCCATAATGTATATAGGTGCTAATAATGATTATTGTGATGGATTAAGAGAGAAAAAAACTTGTTTTACTGTAAAAAAATATCTAGTGAGGATGTAAAAATGTGGTTTTGGTTTTTTTTTTTCTTTTAATCCCTTGTGTTTAAGAACTTCACTGGTAATATTAGTGCTCACATTTCCGAGATGGCTTTCATTATTTTCTTTTTTTCCCCCAATGTGTTTCTTGTTTCTATGGTGTACTAAAAGACGTGCTGCTATACAGCTCTTCATATAAGTTATTTTGAGTCTGACTAAAATAATAATAGAWATTCCCACAATGCTTATAAAAGTGTTTTGTAAAGCAGAAGACTCTGATATGAGGCTGCAATGTCATTGGTTTATATTTGATTGAGAAATATCTAATTGGTTGACTAACAATCACCAGAAAGATATTTTATATTTTCAAGAATATGAAAATGACTGGCTTTCAATTTACTGCTCATCTAACCATTTAACAGCAATGCTTTGCAGAACAGATAATCACATAATTTACTAAGTAGGTTGTCCTTGCCCTTGAATTTTGTTTGATGCCAGTAACACCATGCTTTGACACCAGTAAGGTCATGCCAATTCGAACAAGTTCATCTGGCTCCTAATGCATTCAGTTGTAACAAAGACTTCTTGTGATGAATAAGGAAACCAAGACAGAGATTGCAGCTATCATGTTTTATAGTTGTCCAMTTATCTTTGTTAGTATGAAATGCAGCCTTGATGACAAAGTTTAATGATGGTTTTCTTATTTAGTGGTATTTCATATTCTTAAATATTTTTATTAAAAGGCTGCGTGTTTTTCTTTTTTTAATTTCTCTCTGATGTCCATATGCATATTTTTCTTTTTTTTTTTCTTTTGTTTATGCACTTTAAAAAAGAAAAAAAAAGTCTTAATTTAAGGTGTCTGCTACCCTGTCAGAGAAAAAAAAAAGCTATCCTTTACATTACAAATTGCCTCATTTGCAATAGACATGTGGTGTTAGACAAACAGCCTCAGTTCCTTTCTTCTCCATTGTATAAAAGGAAGAAGAGTTTTATTTTATTCTACAGAGGTGTAAGGAAGACTGATTCTATGGATTGGTTTGGAGATGCTATCTGAAGGTTTGTGCAGAAACCTTTGAAAAATGCTTGGTGTTCACACTTGCTGTAAGATGAGTTGTCACTATTTTTGAAAACATACAGAAGCTGTAAAATATTTTGGAAATTTGAAAAGCTTTCAGTGCACCGTGTATATTCTGCATTTCATTACTACTTAKTAACTCTTTTTTGAATGTGGCTTTCCAAATCAGAGTTTACCAAAAATTGTACAAAACATTTCTGAAATATCTGACAGAATTTTMTAATTAATTTATTACACTTCGTACTGCCTGTAATGAAAGAACAGGGCCAACAGGCTTTGCAAAGAGTAAATATTTTTTTATTAAATTCTCTTGAYTGCACTCTGACATTATTGAAAGGAAGAGAGCAAATACATGAAGTACAAGTCCACAGGCTGAATTTCAGCCAGCTGCCTTTTGAGGCTGTGTGTGAACGTTCTCACTAAGATTCTCACTCCACTGCATCCACATTTGCAGATGTAGTTCAGTGATAGCCACTGGACATTCCCACTGCAGGATCACTTACTCCATTAGAAAAACGAAAATCACAGCTCATTCCTGTGCTCTGCTGCATTGTGTGTGCCTGCAGTGGGAATTTCTAATGGGCTCAACTCTGCAGCTGACAAACCTCGGGGGTGCTGAGAGTCACGACTCTCCAAGCCAACAAACCCAAGGCTTAAGCACACCCACTGTGCTTCACAAGGCAGCTAAGGACATCAAACAGCTGAGGACATTTCTTCTTTCTCTGCTGATATTGCCACTGAATTGTACCCACTTCCCATGACACCAGATTAAGCTAATGCTACTAGTCACAGGACTTTAAAAAAAAGCAAGCCCCAAAAAACCAACCTCAAACTCTTTTGTATTTTCATATCAGATTGGCCACACAGTCAAAATACATTTACACTGTTGTCTTTGATGCTGTAGCCTCCAAAATTTCAACCCCTAACACTACAATCACACCAGTGCGGCAATGTTCTGTAAATGTTTCATCCTAAAGCTTGAAACAATCACATCCATGACACTGACCCTGCTAAAAAAAAAAAAAAAAAAAAAAAAAAAAAAAAAAAAAAAAAAAAAAAAAAAAAAAAAAAAGTGAGAATTAGTATTTCTGTAAGAGACAATACTAGCAGGGATGGACATGACAAAGTTGTAATATGTGATACATCTACAACTATATTTATGCAGTTCATTATGTTTAATATCTAAGCTATGATTATTCGGTCTCAATCTTCTCTTTACAAGTTATTTTTCATTCTGCTTTGGGGATTAGGACTAAGAGATCAGAAACTAAGTTTGTAGAAAATTATTTCTCATTGGGCACTGGCTGCTATAATTATTGAAGATTRACCATGGCATTCTTTTTTCTGCTTTACTGGGGGGGTTTGTGATTATGATTTCCTCACAGAATGAAGTCAACTACTTAAATTTTTCAAACAGGTTTTTTTTTTTTTTTGTTACAGTTGCTGTTTACAGAAAACATGACTAATCTACTAATTTTTTTCTCTTTTATTTTGTTTGGATAACATGTTGACTGCRAAATGGTTTACAGTTCAGAATCACATATTTGGTAAGGGCCAGGGAAGAAGTAATCACAAAATATCTGCCAATATTTGCACAGATAATGATCACCTGCCTCCACTTGGAGGACACAGCTCTTTCTTCAAGGACTGCTTAGCTGCGTCTTCTCTGTGTCCCAATGCATTTTAAAAAACAGTTATTGAGACGTGAATTAATCTGCTCTTAACCTGTCTCAGTCCAGATACAAAGAGGTAGATATTTGGGTTACTGTTGATGGGGATTGTTGTTTTATGGTAATTAAATATAAAACAGAATACTTGCCTGGGACCTTGTACTAATTTTATTATAATTTTCCTAAGTCACATTAGTTTAAGCTTTATAGAAATTCTGAAAAGCTGTTTTAAATGAAAGTCAGTTGAAACCATTTTGTTTTCTTTTTTTTTTTTTTTTGCCTTTTAAGCAAGGATTTGAGCCCATGTTGATACCTCTAACATGGGAATCCACATATGAGAAATCAAGATTATTTCTGTATTTGTTGCCAGCCCTGAATGGTTTGGGTTTTACTCCAAACTCAGATTAACTGGCTACATGGATCATTGTTTGAAACTATCTCCCACTTAGTTCTGCTTACAAACAGCTTCACAGAAGTGTTTCTCTTCTGTATTAACAAAGSTAAATTAAATATTCTGCTTAATCTTTTGTCCACCACCAATTATTTTGCTAAATTAGGAGCTCAGTAGAAAAAAAAAAACAAATTTGAAACAAAAATGAGGAAATGCCAAGTACACCAGGAAAGAAAAATATTTGTAAATTTAAAATTACAGAAGTAGTTAAAAGTTCTTTTGCCAGTTAATTAACCAGCTGAGATATACAGAAGCAATATTGACTSTAGAGCCCCATAATTACTCTTTCAAGCTGCTACACTATTGAAGTTCAGTTTATTTGTTTTTAAATTACTTTCTTTCAGCTATCTCCTATTTTTGAAGTGTGATAATGATAATATTGGCTGACATCACAACTTGTTCAAGATAAAAATTATCTGCTATTGCAGAAAGTGAATTTATCTGTAGCAGAATAATTCTTCAGCCAAAGATTATGACCCATTTCAAAGTTCAGTTGAATGTAAAATGTCTAATACTACTGTTGATTCTTGGTTTGTGTATGAGCATTTCCTTCCTGAAAAGATGTGCATGAAAGGCAGTCTTCACCCTAAAGAAGGAGAGATTATTTTCTTCAAATCAATGAAAGAAATAAAAAAAAAAATGAGAGTGAAAACAGTGGTACAAAGTCATTTGACCAGAGTGCAGTGCCAGATTAATCAGAATTAATGCATGGTGGCATAAACTCTCCTTAGACCACCCATTTCATCACAACTCTGCTGAGCCTTAGAATTACATAACCATTAATGTGGTGCATGCAAAGTCTACCAGCCCACATAACAATGGCAGCATGAAATGTTTTCAAAAGTGCTCAGACATTATTTAATCACTCTACAATAACATTCCAAGGAGTCCATCATTGTTAAGTAAAATTAATGTCCCAATGCATAATTTCAGTTTTATTGAAGTTGGCATTCATAGTTTGGGCTGTACCAGAAGTGAATCCATACATGTTTTAGCAACTCATAATCTTTTAGAGGMTCTTTCTTTGCCTCAAACTGAAATGATTGTAGAAACAAGCCAGATAATTTTAAACATAGAAACAGTTGTGTATAAAAGATTTTCAGAGCATGTTTTTTTTTAAAGATTTCTTTTTGTCTTTATCAATCTTTAGAATAAATCTACAGTACTGTGACTGTACCAGCTGTGGTAAATTCTCACAGCAAACTTCAAGACAGCCCAAGTATCTCACAAGGTTGCCTCACCACATGGCTCAAAATTGAGTGTCCATGTTTCAATGTTCTGGCTAAGAGCAGTAGAGAAAAAGGTAAAATGCATCAATTTTCCATAGATTCAAAGCAGTAAACATATTTCTGTTGCTCTTGAATTTCATGAATTCCTATTCCATGAACCTGCAAGACAGATAAGGAGTTAAAGTGAAGATTTTCCTCTAAGAGTTAGAGTGAAAGTTTGTCATAAAATAAAATAAGGAGTTAAAGTGAAGATTTTCCTCTAAGAGTTAGAGTGAAAGTTTGTCAAAAAAAAAAAAAAAAACAAACAAAAAAACCCCCACAAAATCAGCAACAAAAAAACAAACAAACAAAAAAAAAACCACAAAAAGAGCCCCTTCCATTCTTCCTTACTTAAATAAGAATCATCACAGGGAAATTATTTGCTTTTTAGGGTAAGATGTGTCTGTATTTTAACCAATATAAACTGTTTTAGGACAGTAAAAGAGTGAGCTATTTGCAGAACAGATCAGGTCTAGTTGGTCTTACAAAACTTAGGAACTATGCAACACATTTTGAAGTCCCATATAATTTACTTGCAAAATCTTTATGTCTGTGAATGGTTTGGTGTCTTTTTATACATTCTTATCTCTATTTATGCATCTGCCAGTGTCTGAAAGTTCTGATGTGTATTACAAAAAAAATTCTCTGCTTGCTTGTGCCTTATCCAACTCATTTATACAATAGATATTGCAGATGTTTCTTGTCTCCTTGTAAATTCAGGTAAAKCCAAAGGGGACTGAGTCAATCCCAAGTACTGAACAGCTTCCAGTTGTAAGCAGTGAACAGTCAGAAGGGACTAAACTGACCAGAGTTTTCCAGACTGGATGAGTCCAGTCTCACATGGAGTATGTGCGTGACAGAGTATCATGAAATCATAATGAATAGACAAATGCGGGTGTAAAATAACTAAATCTATTTGATTTTACCCAGTAGTCAAGTTCAAGAAAAACAGCTATGCCATTACAAAATATATAATATAGCTGTCGAACTCAGAAACCTATGCCAGTACTTACTGCTTTAAAGTAATTGAAAAAGCAATTAAATTCATAAGCAAAGGAGTCTCCAGATTTAATGAAGAAAAGATTGTATTAGCTCAAAAACTCGGCAAGCTATAGGTTATTTCAAATATCTAGGGAGATGTTCTGTGAAATCATCATCATGTACATCTTAGATTCATTTCAACACAGTAAAACAGAATTCACAAATATACAAACTTCTGCTCTTATTTTTAAAGGACATTCCTCACTTCCCTCACACCCTTTTCCTAGTGTTTTGGAGCTCTGCATGACTRCATAGTATCAGATAAACAACTTTTAAACAAATCAGTAGTTCTATTCATCTTTATGTATTTAATATCCATGGGACTCCCCTAGGGGGAGTGTTCATCGTTCGGCACTGAACAAGATGTGAACAATCTTTTGTAAGGTAGTAATAAGAATTTCACAGGGTTCTTTGCAGCATTTCAGAAGTTGTGAGGCTGTTGAAATTTCACTCCCTCTTCTCCTATGCCAAAGAGGTGGGTACTCAGGCTTAATGGGCAGTACTAACACAGCATTCTTCTGGGATAAGAAAAAAAAAAAAAATAGATCTAATTATCCTTGTCAAGCATCATCAGAGCTGAAAGTTTTCATTCAGAAATTSTAGTCTTGCACCTGTGAGAGCTCTGGAAGCATTTATTTGATCATCTCAGCTAAAGGCTTTGTGTGTATCACAATCAAACCTAGAATAGTATTGTCAAACTCAAATGTGTTTCTTTTTCTCACAGAACAAGGAGTATGCATTGCTCCAGAACATATTTTTGCCCATTTTTTTGATGTCCCTGCTATGTTATATTCRATGGGGTGCAATTTAACACAAGTACTGCGTCATTTTTCAGTCCATTGCCTTTCCATATCTATATTTTCAATTCTGCATGCAATAAAGATGATTCTTGCATTAAACGAGGAGAGGATGCTTGTAACAGTTTAACATGGCTGAAATAGCCTTGTTTCCAAACTGCTCAAACTGACACTTGTGAAGCCTCTGGTACTATCTGTAGACAGCTCTAKATCACTCTATCTGGCAGTTTTCATTTTACAGTAGGTGTTCAGTAGTTAAAACCTAAGAGAACTGCACTCTTCCTAGTGAAATGGGAAAAAGTTCTACTAGAACAAGGAAATTTTTTCTCCACAAGCGTATAGCAGAGAAAATAAGATTTCTCCTGGGTCAAAGTCACTAAAAAACTTCAGGTTAAATCAGAATCCAGGGGTACTTTAARTTACTTGCTTTGTTTATAGGAAACAAGATTGCAATTTCTGCAATTTTTTATTTGGCAGTGACTGCAGTTTTCAGCTCAAGGAAACTTTTTTTTCTAATAAGAAAGCTTTTAAAAYATGTTTTCTTTGATTTTCTAGCCTAACTAGTCCATTACCACACTGGGAAATTTTCTCAGGGCAACCCTAATGAGGCTGCTGCTGAAGCACAGACAATCTCTTCTTTAGGAGATCTTTTGGTTAAAAGGATCCTCTGCTCCATTGAGTGTCTGATTACACCCAGATTAGATAAAGCCAATTAAACATTTACTACTTAGCAAAATGAGTATCTAACCAGTTATGTATGAGGGAGTTATTAGAGGAAGTCAAAGGGTGACTTCAGTAAGCAATCTATGAGTACTTTTGCATCAAATCAAAACTGATGTATCCAATAAAAAAATAAAAAAGGGGAAAATAAGAAAAAAATCTCTATAACTATGCTAACTACATTCCTATTTACTGTCTGATTTATGAAATATACCCTTGAGGGAAACTTCAAAGAGTCTTATTTATTTATTTATTTATTTATTTATTTATTTATTTATTTCCCTCTGTTGTCTGTATATATTCCTTCCTTTTCCAAAATTTTGTAACTAAATGCGGCTAGTGAATAAGAGAATAGAGTTTTATTTTTTTTCAAATTATTCATGTTTCTATCAGTTCTATTTATTGCATTACTGTTGTTATATTAACATGATAATCCCTTATATTGCATTACTAATTAAAAAAGAAATCCAAATTTTCTTACTTTTCTACAGCCTTATAGCTTTACCTCTCTATTAACTCMGTCAAAGACATTCAGATAGTCCTTGCAGACAATATTATGATGTATATACATCAATACATTCACAATTTTTTCATTCATGTGAAGCAGATTTTGTAKACCAAACTTTTCATAAGCTAAGTAAAAGTCTATTTGTGCAGAAGGTAGGGGACTGTGTGAGGTAAAAGTTTGTACAATCATAAAAATAACAATCACAAAAACATCATTAGAAAATAAGTTGTTCTCCTACTATAAATTTTTGGAACACAATGTTTTCATGAGACTTTATCCAAACTTACTGGAAATAATGATATTTTCTTTGTAGCTGTGCACCTCCCTTCCTTATGAGGTCTAARTACAAGAGAAGATTTCAATGTTCTCTGAGGTGTCTCTTATTTTCTATTTTTCTTCCTTTGCACATGCATTATGGTGACTGTTTTCACACAAGAGATTTCCAAAACTCATCAGCCAGTTGTAAAGGCTGTCATGATTTTACATCTTACCTTCAACAGTCAGTAAACCCTCATTTCTCTTCCTTTCTAGAGAAACAAAAGTCTCCCCTCTAGAGCTCTCTGCTGCACTGGGAAGTTTTAAGAATACTTGTGCAAACAGTTTCAAAGTCACTTCAGTCTCCAAGGATAAGGACAATATTGGGAGGCTGCACATACAAACCAAAGGAAAAAGAAAAGGAAAAAACTAGTTATTAACTAGTTTTTAATCCTTGTCACTCAAAGTATTTGATTAGGTGTCACCTAGGAAAAAATAGAAGTCTCAGATACCTTGAAGAGATAAATAAAATTAAGTCTATTTTTTTTATCATATTCCTCACCAGCTTACAATATCTTAAATCACAGAATCATACAACAGTTTAGGTTGGAAAAGCAATCTAAGATCATCAAGTCCAACTGTTTATCCCTGCACTGCCAAGTCCACCACTTAACCAAAGCCCCAAGTGTCACATCTTCATGTTTTTAAATGACGACTCCATCATTTCCTTGGGCATCCTGCTCAAGTGCTTGACAAACCTTTSAGTGAAGAGATTTTCCCTGAAATCCAGACTAAACTTTGCCTGGTRCAGCCTGGGGTCAAGTGCTCTTGTTTTGTTATCTATTGCCTGGGAAAAGAAACCAACCCCCATCAAGGTAGATGAACTCACTTCAGATGGTTGTAAAGAGTGAAGTCTCCCTGAGCCTCCTTCTCATCAGAGTTGTGCTCCAGACCCTTCCCCAGCTCCAWWGTCCTTATCTGGACTCTCTCCAGCCCCTCAATGTCTTTTTTGCTGTGAGGGGCCCAAAACTGGACACAGCACCTGAGGCATAGCCCCACCACTGCCCAGTGCAGGGATATGGTCACTGYCCTTTCCTGCTGGACACATTATTTCTGATCCAGGCCATGATGTTATTGGTCTCCTTGACCACCTGAGCACATGCTGGCCAGCATTCAGCTGTCTGTCAACCAACATCCCCAAGAGATATGTGTTTTCTTCTTGGTTGAAACAGCAATTCTCTGTTCTTGTTTGTCCATAGTACTTTTTGTACATAATAGATAATAGAAGATTTGAAAAGAAACCTTGATACATGAAGGGTGAGGGTATATTTTGACAAATTTTCCAGCAAAAAGCTCAACAGATCATGTGTTCTAAAAAGTGCATTCACCAGGACTGAAATCAGCATGGTTAATCCTGCTAAATAACTTCCTTCTAAGATGGGACAGATTTTGTTATCAGATGTGAATACTTTTGAAACCAATTTAAGTACCTGCACGTCCTGTGCCACCTTYCTCCATAGCTGTCTGTGTCCTTACCAGTCATCTTGTGTCACATGCCTCAGTATGAATTTTGTTCTTCCCTAAAGCCAGAACTGGTAGGTCAATTTGCAATTTTCTGAATGTGCTAGCATGCATGGAATAACTTGGAATTAAGTTCATCAACTAGAAAAGCAGAAATTACCATATTCAGGGAGGAGTCAAAAATTAAGTGATATTCCAGGTCTTGATAATGAATGAACAAGAGAATAAAGGCTCTGGTCTATGTTAACAGACATCTGGGCTCAGGAATTTATTTTGTCCACAGTTTTTAGCCTGGATTGCTGAACCCAGTCTGTCCCAGAGCCCATCAACGTCTACAGTTATTAACAAAGCATTATAAGATATGTGTAATATTGTAAAAATATTTACTGAGGAATCCACCAGGGCTTTGTTTCAATCAATTCTTTTGGTATTTAAGTAATCTTTTCTATTAAACCATCTGACTGCACATGGCAGAGATTGACTTATGCTTAAATGATATCCCAATGAGAAATACAAAATGAGCTGTGATTCCATTTATAAAAGAATGCATAAATAAGCATACTTTGAAGAAATGAATCAAAGGAATATAAATAGGTTGCTAGTGAAAGACATTTTTTTATATTTAGAAATCGAGTTAAAATTCAGCATTTTCATTAGGAAGCTTTAAAAACTGTACAGTTACCCTGCATTTAAATCAGTGTAACTAAGATCAGGTTTTGATCTTCTGTATCTTTGCTCTTCAAATAAGTATAATCAAAAATGTTCAGAGAAAAAGGGTTGTGGCAAATGGCATCAATATTGACAATAATTTTTCACTTACCACAGCACTCAATTTTTGTTGCCATACATTTCCACAATTTTTCATAGTACAGCATATACAACATACAAGAAGATATATTCCTGTAGCATTATAATGTTGAGCATTTTCAAGTAGAATGTATGTGAAAATAAAAGACACAGAGTAAAGATCACAGAAGGGAACAGAGTTACAGGATTATTCAATCTGGTTGCCTTGCCATGCTACAAAGCAAAGTGAAAAAAAAGAGACAGAGGGGAATGAGTGAGAGATTTTTGTTAATGTATTCATCCTGCTGTATACATTTGTACATATCCATAATGGTAGATTTATAGGGATATTTATCTTACAGAGKTTTTTTGTTCCTAAAAAGCACGTATTAAGAAATCTGACAACTCACTGAAGTGATATATTTACCCTCAAACCAGTGTGGATTCTGATCAGAGCAGCACAAATTGTTGTGACTTTTCAAACCTGACTGATAGATCTTGAAAATWTATGATTCATGCAATCCAGATAACATGAAAAGTATTTTCCGAGCACTTAAATGTCCTTTAACACCAAAATAATTGAATCTTCTTAAATAGCTTTCTTGACAAGACCACAATTATTAGGCAAACAGTTGGGAGAAGTGCTTGATAAACGAGATGGTTGTGCTCTCCATCAGAAGGACCTGGCAGCTAGAGAAACAGCCTCACATAAACCTCAAACTCACCAAAGGGAAAATGTTAAACCCCAGCCATGAAGCACTAAAGAAGGTGCAGCCACTACCTTCTCAGTAGTACCATGATAGTGGACAAGAGAGAATGGGTACAATTTGTAATACAAAAATTCCAGTTAAATATGATAAAAAAACTCTTTTTCCCTTTTTTATTTTTTTTTTCATCTTAGTGAACATGTTTAGCATTGGTGCAGGTTGCCCAGAGAGGATGTGCAGTCTCCATTGCTGGAATTGCCCTGAGCAGCCTAGCTGACGTTGTCATGTTTCCAGAGGTGCCTGTATCTCCCATTCATTCTGTTATTCTATGAACAACAGGTTCACACCAAACTGCTGAAAAAACAAGGATGGCAGATCCTTAGGTGTCTACACAGAGAAAAAATACACAAAACAAATAAAAATCCTCAGTCTAACTACAGTGGCCACCACTGTAAGGCCTGCTTAGATAAGCAGATAAGCAGTGGAATTGGGAAAATAAYCTTATTCTTTTCCTCCTGGTTGCCTCTTTGGGAACTGTGCAGTGTGTGAKCTGAATCTTATGTCTCTTCTTTATTTTCACAAAATTACACTCAGCTCAAGACTTTCAAGAAATGTYATGATTTATCATTATGTTTACCTTCAGCTGTAATTATGCAAACTCCAACCATTAGAAAGGAAAACAAATAGTAAGTCAGTAAGATTAGTCTGGAGCATTTGATAGACCAGATGAGTTACTGAACCAACCCTACTAACACCTATTGCCTCACCCAAAGGTCATTTAAATCTTTTCAGAGGCTTCAGGGATTTTGGATCAGCTMACAAAAATGTAAGTTTTTTCATTTTCCTGAATAATTTAAAAAAAGACACAAACTCTTTAATGAAGGYTTTTGTGACAAGAAGAAGACAGACATGCTGCTATTTCTAATCTAGTTTCTTAGAAAATGATCCAAGGCTCCAGTTTCAAGAGACCTTTAAATAGTCCCTGCTTAGGGGCAAGCATCATCTACCAAACCAAATGCCCCATATATATTTTATGTATTGTAATAATTTWTTAAGTAGATATATTTTATGTATTTTAAGATTTTTCTGGGTAGGTCCAAATCATCTGCTTTTTATCATCAGATGAACACAATCATTTTGCTTTTGAAGGTGCAATGAGTAATTTTTTCTTACAGATGTATTTTCATTTTTTATAGGATCCAGCTTAATATTTAGGGTTTTTTGTTTGTTTTCTTTTCAAATCTTATATAAAATAAACTTTTACATCAGGAACCTTTATTTCAGTCAGACCTTTCAACAAATATTTTTCCATTTGTAATAACAATGCTTCAGCTTATGTTTAGTGCTCCACTGCTATTTTGGCTGCTCCATAAATATTCACAGCTTTAGAGAGAGGTGAAGACATTTTTTTAGGAACTCTGGCAGCTTCTTAAAAAATAAAAATGCCTGTCTCTCCAGCCCTCCACTCCCCATATCACAGATCCAGAGGCTTATTTTAATAGACTGTGTGTTTACCTTTAAGACATGAATATTACCAAGTGCACATTGTTAATTTTGGGGTGGACTTTGCTTCCCTCAAATGTTTGATTTGCAAATATACATCTCACAAGTTACAAATAAGCCATTTCTTTCCATGAGTGGTTCACTTCTAATTCTTGTTGAGTTACCAGTTTTTTTTTTTTGTTCAGTTTGTTTTCAACTCTACTTTATCCATCTCAGGAAATTCAGACTATTTTCCTGAAAAAGAACAAGTAATCTTTTATCCAACTTACATGGTGAGGACAGCTTGAAAGGGAAAATTTCAGGAGTCACCTGCATATTTTGCTAAATACTTAGTACTTGTTCAAGTAACTGTGAAACAAAACTAGAACAGTTGGACTCCAAATTCAAGACTGGGGATCACAAAAAAAAAAACAAAAACCAACTTCAACAAATCTTATTTCCACACTCAAAAATTATAGTGAATACACAGGACAAACTGAAAGTACATCAACATGACAAGTAATGGTGATTTCCCTGAGATACCAGTAGAGACAATCAAAATTATTTCAGGTCTTGACAAGTCAACATTTTTTAACTGCTAGCCTCTTGGGGAGATTTTTTTTTTCCTAAAGATACGTTGATAATTTTGGAACAAGAAAAGAGCAAACAAAGAGTTTTCATTAATGCTCAATTCTATAGTTTGAATCAGAATTGAATATAGTTTGAATCAARAAGCATTTCAGCTAGCTCTAGTTTACATGTTCAATATCCTTGTTTGCAAAGTACAAAAAACATAAGACACCAACAACAAACAATTGCTAGAATCTTTTATTCTTTGCCTAATAGCAATTTCCACTGAGTATGTATCAATTTTTAAACTCTTGGCAGACACAAAATACTTGCAGAGTAGAACTTCTAAGAAATTACTTTTCCTTCAGACCAATCCTTCCTCTCTTGAATAGGTAGCTATAACCCATCAGATTGCTGAGAGACCCTTTGATAAATTTAGAATGATAAATTAGAGYAATAATTTAAGGGAAATGGGAATGGAAAGAAGGAAAAGGTCACAAAATTGCAAATAGTTATTTAGGAAAGCTCTGGTGAATATGTTACAGTAGGAACTTGTATTAGAGTAGGGTTTGTAATCTCTTGTCAATCAGCTATTCCTCCTTATAAATTTTACTGTGAGGGGGTGTTACACTGGCACATGTTGCACAGAAACATTTTAGATAACCCATTCTTGGAAGTGTTCAGGGCCAGGCTGGATGTTACTGAGCAACCTGGTCTAGCAGGTGGTATCCCTTCCCATGGCAGCGGGGTTGGAACAAGATGAAGGTCTTTGAAGGTCCCTTCCAACCTAAACCACTCTATGATTCTATTATTCAATTACTTCTTSCCAACACCCGTCCCTGTCTTTTTTATCTCATAAATTTCTTTCCAGCTTCAATAAATCTAAAAGTTATTGTTCATTTTTACTTCTTGATAGAAGGTTTTGTGATAGCATCACGAAGACCCTGACTAGAAGATCAGTTTGTGTTAGGTTCAACACCATCCCTGAGATCTAGTTCCAGGTGCAAGGTCCAAACAGACAAAGAAATTGTATCAGTTTAGAGATAACATTGTTTATTAAACTTGTAATAAGTTGGAATTATTACCAGCAATAATGTRCTTGTATATTTTAATAAGAATCAGAGGTCTCCTGAGCTAGGCAATATACAGTAAAGAAAGCTTTCTTTTTGTTAGATAATTAATTTTTTTGTTGTCTGAGAAAAGCCTGCAAAAGAAAGAAACATGTAGGATGATGTTGCATCAAAAATTTGGAAGCAAAGAAAATTTAATTTATCTTCCTAAGAACCTGTATTAGGGTTTTCTGGTTGTTGTTTCATTTGTCATTGACAACAATACAAACATGTAGGCAAAGAGATGCATCACTTAGTACAAAAAATTAGCCTCTTTTCTGACGTAGGTATATATCCTCTTCATGTAACATTAACTGTCTAAATGAAATTATTCATTCCGGCTCTTATTTCAAGATGCTGTGATGAACTTGAAATACATAGTTCCTTTCCAGACCAGTTCAAAACTGGATTTCTGATTCACTCCCTTGATTATGGATATTTCTCTGACTGTGTCATTCCAGACAGCCATAGGGACTGAGCCAAGGGATTACCTTGTAATGAGTAGAGATTCAGCTTTTGGGGACCCCAATTTCAATCATGCTTTCGGTGCTGAAAGAATTTTTCATTGAATTTTTATCATACATTCTAACTCATTTATGTTTTCAGTCAGAAAGAATCATAGTAACCTTGTGTTTTCTGCCTACCCTTATGAGTGCAAGTAGGGAACACACTCCTCTGGACTGCCAAAAACCAGGATATTTTGGTTTCCAGTAAACTGAATATGCCCAGAAATGTTTTCTGACWCTGAGGCTAAGTACCATGACTTGGCTTTAGATACAAGGAGGCTGTGTAAAAACTGAYTGTTGGGAACTGCCTTTAGAATATTTTGATAGCCAAACTCAATCTGGGAATTATACAGAAAGGCTGGCAAAATTCATGCCAAAGAACACATTAACAGCTTAATGACCCAGCAACACACTCCAGTGCCTAGGAACCTTCCCGAGTCCATGGATTTTACTACTACGTGGAGTCTTTGTGTTGTTTCCATCTGGAAATGGATTCAGGCACATTTCTGGAACAGGCTTAAATTATTAGGAGCTTTTAACATTTTTATCTCATTTTAAACTATTTACAGCTATGACATTATATTGTAAATATGGATTTCATGTCTCTGCATAGGTAGAACAAAACTTTATGAACAACTCAAACCCTGAAGCGAGGAATATGTAGCTCCATCCTAAATAATATTAAGGTTATGAGAAAGACTAACTGCTAAATCAACCTGTCCATTTCAGTCTCAGTGAGCTCTTTGTATAGTTTCTGAAGACAGAGCTTTGCTGAAAGATACATATTTGTTTTCTACCAGTGCCAATTTAAAAAGTATTTTGCTTTGTTATAAATTGGAATAAAGCAGGAAAACAAGATTGCATTTCATCATTGGAAGGGAAGAAACAAGATTCATATTTTCAGCAGGGAAAACATATTGTCAGTTTTGTTTCTCTCCCCAGGATAAAGTAATTTCAGCCTGCTACTCTGTTTTGCTTTCTCTGGGAGAAAGTTCAAGGTTTTTTTTTTTGTTTGTTTGGTGTGAGGCAGATTTTTGCTATTTTGTTGTTTGTTTGGGGGTTTTTAATTAAAAACTCCTCTATTATGGTTTTTTTTTTTCTCTTTTAAGATGGCTTATTCTAGTAGAAGAGTTGAATAGGAACTTCCTAGTCACCTTCAGTTTTCCCATTTCTGCAAAGTGACTGAATCCCACACTGAGTTCATTACTTTCTGCATTTACTATTCTGATCAAGATTTTACTAGGTATTCAGAACTAAGCCAAAAGAGTTTCTTGAAAATGATTATTCACTTTAACTCAGTATAGATGCATAAAAATGATAAATCAGAGTGGATCTACTAAGGGGTTTTTTAGATTTTGTAWTTTTTTTAGGGTGGTACTTGCTTTTTAGGAGAAATCTTTTCATTTCTAACATGAAATCCCTGACCAGGATAGCACTAATTGCATTGCTTAGGCACATTGAGTAGGGATTTCATTTCACACATCACAAACTATCCACACAACCTTGTCGTAGTAATATTTCATACATTTCATATATTTTTCCCAGAAAAGTCTAATCTCCCTATCCTAGTTTCACAGTCCACTACTCYGAAATAAAGCTCAGTTAAATCTTAATAAAAAAGAAGAAAAATTAAAAAACATCAAAAGGCTCAATGATTTCTCTCAGGCCATCGTCCCTGAACTTGATAAAGGTTTCTGCAGCCTCAGCTGGGCCCGAGGGACAGGACTTTGGTGCTCATCAAAGGAGGGTATTGCTGATACAGCACATTCAAAGAGAAGGAAAATTAGGTATAGAAAGACAAAGAATACTTAGGGTTAAGGGACCTTTATAAAGTTTAATATTTTTTTTTTTACAAACCTTTTCTAGGAATTAAAGATTCGAAATTCAAATTATATTTTTAATTGATACAAATTGCTTTTAAATCAAAGACAATTAATTTTAGTGCTTTATCTTGAGTGGGTATTGGATGGCTGCTAATTGTTCTCTATTGATTTAATGAACCCGTTTTATGTCAAAACCATACTTTTCAATCAGCAATATGATGAGAATAAGGGAAATTTCCATTTGTGCACATGATATTTCACTAAATGCAGGCCTTAAATCTTAGATCTTTTGAAGCACATTTACAGGTCACTGTCAAAGTCAAAATACTAGTTGGTCCATTGACCTGCTATGGTGTGTGCTCCTGTATATTGCTTTTCACCTCTGTCTCACAGGTGCACAATAAGGTGAAATAATGGTAACTCCTCCTATTTGAAATAGGGTGTTTACTGTTCAGAAAATTGCTGTTCTCATGAAGTTATGTAATTGTTTGTTGTGATTTCAAATTCAATCTTGCCAATAAAAAAAAAGAAAAAAAAAAAAAAAGAATAAAAAATATACAATTAACCAGTCCTCAGCTATGGTAAGTTTATGAAAGTATGATAATTATTGAAACAATTGGCATCAAGATTGCAACAATTTGATGAAACGTTTGCATCAACTCAAAACGATTTTCACTAAGCAAAGGTTTGCTCCTCTTTTGATGTGTTAAAAAGCAGCTTTAGATTAAATATCTGATTATTAGAAGAAAAAAAACAGGTATTTAAAAGTGTTCATGCAGAGGAAGGTAGATTTTGTTGCAAAGTCAGTACATCTTTACCTCATTTGGAACCAGAAATACAGAATATTAAGCACACCCTTTTCTCACAGGAACTTTGGGAASACCTGGACCAGAATAATTTTTCTCTCTATGTGATTGTTTTAAATGGGTCTTTTAGAAACTGCCATTTCCCTCCAATTATTTTTAAGAGATTCTGAAACATTCAAGGTGTCTTTTTTTCTCTCTATTTATTCCTCTGAAGGGAACATGACTGTTGGGATAACAGTCACTGAAAACCCCGTTGCACAGGCACACCATTAACTTTAGCAGGTATGCTTTCACAGTATAGGAAGAAACCTGGCATTTTCCTGCAGTCCAATGAACTTTTCTGATTTGTAGAGAAATGTAGTAGATTTAATGTACTTGCTTGATTTGGCAGTTTTTAAGTGCCTGAGCCTTTGATGAAACTTCACAGACATTTTGGCAGTTTTGCAAAAAAAWTCTGCAATTTTTTATTCCAGGTATATACTGTTTTCTGTTTCAATGTACTGAGATAATATTTAATGTCCTAGAGAGAATTTGTTTCTGATAAACAAAAACCAAAATTTCATTTATGTGTTGGTTTGTTGTTTTTTTTTTTWWAAATATATTATTTTTTCTGCCACAACTTGTGTTTTTCAAGATTATTAGACAGGACATTTCAATTTCCTTGTCACGGCAGCAGAGTACTATAGGGTGCTAGTTCAGCAGTTCAGGTCCTGTTCTGTGGAAGGACATGTCTGCATCTTAAAGTGTGTGTGCTCCTCTAAACTTACAGTGCTGATATTTCAGGCTTTTCTGATGTAAAATCAACCCTGCTTCTAACAAATTAAARTATGCTTTCATTGTAGCATATTTGTTTATGGTATCTAACAAGCTGCTCTGCCTGAGTGCCTGGTACAGATGAAACCATTGCCTTCTGCTTGGCAATTCAAACAAATGCCACTATAGGATGGGGAAGCTCTGATAAAACCATACATAAAAATCTGTGTTCCTGGACTCCTCTCTTCAGTGCATCTGTTCCAATCCCCGAAGCGATGAAGATGGAATTCTTCAATGGATTTCTATGGAGTCAGTGGCTTTTTTTCTGATGTTTGTCCATGGAGCCTRCCCTTGGCTAGAGTATTCCAGAGAAACAGCAAACACCCTTAGCTGGCTAATTAATAGAAATAGAAAAAGCTTGCTGCCAGGGAATAAAATGCTGGCAAACAGGTCCCTTTAGGCTCTTTCTGAGAAGGCTGGCAAGTGCAAGCTGTCTATGCATTTGGCTTGGGATAAAACACAATGCTAGACATGGGCTCTTTCACTTTCTTTTTTTTTTTTTTTCTTCCATGTAAAAAATTCTGCAATACCTCACATGTTTTAGATTGACTTCAAGGCAATTATGCAGGGTGCAGGCCAATATGGAATTCACTCTGCACAATCATATGTTTCATATTGGGTTGTCATTCACTTCGTTACTCCAGAGTATAACTCAGGAATGAGTCCGCCAAAGACTGTGGAGTTACATTTTGCTTTAAAGCAGATAAAAAAGTGAGAAGAGAATAAAGCCTATATTGTGAGGCTAAGAGAGAGAGAAAAAAGACCATGGAAGTTGAGTGGTATGGTTTCAAAACCGCATGTTCTGAAAAAAACCCAACCCTCTCTTTCCCAAGGAGATAATTCTTTAACATGGCTCTCAGCTAACCCTTGCTTTAAGTCTGAAGCTCTGTCTCTCACCAGAGGTGAGAACCAGAAGAGCTCACATGAGGTTTTTTTTTACTTTTTAACCCACAAAATAAGATAGACATGTATCTTCACAGCATAGTACTGATTTGGTATGCAGAGATTTATTTTTCAGAGCAGTCAATTATGCTCATTTTTCTTTTACCCGAYGGCTGTGATACTGAGAAACTCTTTGGAGCACCCCATCCACCTTGCTGCAATCCTCAGCTCTAACTGACGTAAAATGACCTCACGGAAATATCTGCCAACACTGAAAGGTTATGGTAGCTCTTCACATCTAGAAGTGAGATGATGAATCTGAATAAGAGAAAAATAGCCCATTTCATCATAGCTGACATCTTAGATGCCTGAATATTTCACTGGCGCATGGGCTATGCCCCACGTTCATTTATCTGATACCAATTATCATAGAATCAGATGATTTGGGTTGGAAGTGACCTTAAAGACCATCTGTTTCATCTTCTCTGCCATGGGTAGACACACCTTAACTAGGCTGTTTAAAGACTCTTCCAGCCTGGCCTTGAAATTCTGAGGATGGRGAATCACCATCCTTGTAGTAAAGAATTTCTTCCTMGTAGTTAATGTAAATGTACCCTCTTTTATCTTAAGGCTCTTTTCCCATCACTATGTCCCCTGGTGTAAAGTCCCACTCCAGCCTTCTTGTAAGTTTTCCTTTAGGTACAGCAAAYATTTCTATCACGTCTTCTTCCAACTTAAATGCTTATCTCCATCACATGGGATAAGAAAAGTAAAATGTGCTTCTTCTCTTTGTATAAGACCTTTCAAAGCTCCAGGGTTGGGCCACATGCAGCATGGAGAAATCTCTGGTCTCAGCAATTTCTGCTGCTGTGAAATCTGATATTCAGCCAAGTCCCAGTGGGGACTGGTCATGCCCTGTCATCCCCATTGTCAGCCTGTCCCAGCTGCCCTAAGCATAAACCTTTGAATATCTCAAGGTGGAAGGCACCCAAGGAAGGGTTGGAAGGATTCGAGTCCCACTCCCTGCTTCTCACAGGACTACGTAAAACTAAACTAAATAACAAAAAATATCCTCCAGACTGTCCTTGATATCACAGTAGGATTACACCTTCACCTTGACAACCTCACACCCACTGTTACAAATCATTCATTCCCAGGCAAACAGAGCTCAGGGCTCATACTATCTTAAAAAAAAAACCATTTTCTCTTAAAATTCCATAGACTTCCTAAACAGGAAAGTAGTGAAACCTACTATGACTGCAAATACTCTTTTACCCTCATAATGACCCAGTAAAAGTCAAAATAAATCAGATATTGCATTCAGTTTTCAGTCCAGCTCATTCACAACCCATTTTAATCTTGTACGCAAACACCATCTTCAGTCTTTATTTTTTATTTGCTCTCAAAGTGTCTTTTTTTTGGTCCCATGGTGATTGCCACCTACTGCTGTTGACAATCTGTAATGTAAATAAATTAGAGTAGACCCTGGCAAACTGTTCAGGCTTTCAGATGCATGTTCGCAGAGAGTAGGCAGGCATTTGGAAGAGACATTTTCTCTAAGTGGCACAATATGCATGTGAAGCTGCAAAATCAGTACACCATTCACTGAAAAGGAGTTGATTTTCTGAAAAGTTTTCTTGATTGCCATGGCTTTAAAATGCTTTTTTTTTAAATAGCCCTAATTGATTAATAAATTCTCTTTCATGAAAATCATTAATTWAAATGACATCACACTCACTTATAACTTGTATATAAAATGAACAGTAGGACTATGTTCTTGTAATGAAACATTTGATTAGAAAATAGAAAGAAGAAGTATGGAATTCTGCTTAAACATATTTTTGTCAGGCAGGCGCATATAAAAGATGACGACTTTCATTAATATTTGTCTTTAAGAAAATAACCCAACCCATGAGTCTTCATTTGATCAAGGACTATGTCAAAGGGGTGCTATTTACAATACCAATTATTAAGTTACACACAGTTGGAGCACTAAAAATATTTTTGTTTTACAAAAATTACTTACTCTCTTGCTTTGTGGCAGTATGGAGCTTGTTAAACCTAATTCCTAATCTTTAAATTCAGATTTCTCAGCTGTTGAAGTGTTGTAAGTTTCCTAGCAGTTTGTTTTGGTAATTCTGGTATCTGGAGCAAGGTTTTGGGAATAAAGAACAACTGGGAGTACATTGCTCAGAACAGCTTCTCCCACAATGCTTGCAAAGGAGGAATTAGCTATGGACAGCACAAGCTGTTATTACAGCTCAGGGGAGTTCTCTGCAAACTACAAGCCAATAAACTCATGCTATTCTCTAAGCTGCTTTAGGTCTCAGTTTTCTGGGGAAATGCTTCTTTCCTTCTGTGCTGTTGAAGGGCTGAGGGGGCAGGTGATGACAAATTCTCAAAAGAAGACTCTCCCCTCTGGAACTAATTTCCACCAGTAATGCAGCAAAACCTGAAGGCATAGGGAAAAACAGAACAAAACAAAACAAAGCAAAAACCTGTCCAAACAGGCTTTTGCCTGAGGTAAATTAGCACGATATTTCTGTCTGTCCTTGGTTTCTGTTTGAGGATGTATCTTTATATTTATGCTTGCTGGGTAGTACTCAAAGAAACCTAGAGAAAGTTGCTAAATCAGCCATCTATTGGTAAATAATTTAAAATGTTGTTTCTATATTTTATCCATTGGAAATAAACTTGGACTATTAACAATGGAAATGTGTTGTATTTATGCCATCAGAAATGGCTCGCTGATTTACGTTGATGGAAACATGACCTAGAAAGACAGAAAGAGCCAAATATCTCTCAACAACTTAAGCCTAAACTAATACTTTTATTATGAAGGCTGGAGATGAAGATGATGAATAATTTGTAATTACTAAGTATGTAGCTTTCTGATTTTATGTTCCATATTTTATAGCCACTACTGTGAGGATATGAGAATTGATTCCCATGCATCAGATTTGCAGTTTAGTGCTTATTATTACAGCTGTGTCCAAACAAAGGTGAAGATCACTTTTATGTTTTAAATTCTCCATATGCTAAAAATCAAACAGCACAATAATTTAAAAAGGATAAAAGTTCAGTAAGAGAGTGAAATGTTGGTGTGTTAGAGCTACAGGGAGTTTTTTTGGTTAGTGTCTGCTTGGAGTTATGTTTCATTTAAGCGTTGAGAATCCCCACATAGAAACTACTCCCAGTGTGTTGTTATGAAGAGATTAAGTGCTTGAGGAGCACTGTGAAACCTTGATTTCAGACAAAGGATGGAAAGTGGGGAATACTGTAACCCCCAGTTTACAAAAGACACTGATTTAAGCAAAGAGAGATAAATCACCTGTGAGGGAACCACCGCATTTTGTAGGATCATCCCTCTCATATGTCTCAGAGTTCACGGCTGGGARTACACAGCAAGTACATAGCATGTGTTTAAACACGTGAAAAATCAGGCACATTTATGATTCCCACTGATATTAATGGACTTTCACTAGTCTGCATGCTTAAGTGCTTTTCTAGGTCAGAACCCCTCTAAGCTGTAGTGCCCTCTGTATTAACACCATTCCTGTGCCTGAGGCAATGTGGGTATTTGCAGTCCCTTCAGAAAGATGAAGGATGGCATATACTGGTCAAGTATCCCTTGTTAATAACTCCATTTTTTCATATTCAGTAATTAAATTGCAATATCAGAAAATGAAATATATTTCAAAAGAGTGTATATTTCTGACAGATACTCAGATCTATTTGACCACTCTGTCTTTCATCTACTTTTCTTTGCCCCTCAAAATTTTTCTGAGTTTGGCTTTTTTGNTTTTTTTTTTTTTTTTTTTTTTTTTTTTTGGCTCACATGTTTCTTAAGAACTGGATCATTCCCAGTAATAGCATATATGCTGGAGTATTACTAAATAGGGTTAAAATCAGCTTGGCGTGCCAAATAGTTTTCATCAATTCTTCAGTGCTTGTTCAGCAACAGCTACCAGGGGCCTTCCTTCTCCTTCCCATCTTCAAACTTCTGAGRTAAATCCCAACACCAGACAGCAGCACAAGTAAGGGTAGTGTGTGACCCACSGACCACATCCAATCCATGAGCAGTGGCACAGCTTCAGAGTTCTTCAGAGATATCCCTCTCTGAYGATATCTAAAACTCAGCTGGACACAGTCCCAGTAAACCTGGGAAAGTTTGGGATTGGAAGAGACCTAAAAGATCATCTTGTTCCAACCCTTTTGYCAATCTTTGTCAATCCACTTTCCTCTACACCAGGTTGCTCAATACCCCATCCAACCTGGCCTTGAATACCTCCAGGGATAAGGCATCCACAGCAACCTGTTTTTTCTGAACCTGCCTGAGCAGTTAGGTTGACTAGATGATCTCAAGAGATTTATTCCTTTTCAATAATTTTTTATTAATAATTATCATTATTATTTAAATAATATTTTTCATGATCATGCATATTCAAATTTGAAAGTCAGATTTACTATGTGTGTGAAGATCAGCATTACTTTTTAAAATCATAACTGATAGCAAAAACTCTCACATATCTGTAAATTATAAAACTAAAGCATAATAATCAGACTAACTAAACCAGTTCAAAAGAAGAGAAAGAAATATTTCTGGAATCTTTAGTGTTAGAAGATTTAATAGTTTTCATGTGAGTAAGGACCTCTGGCTGCCCTGTTCACATCTTCAATGTACTACTGAAAGCACCAGTGCTCCAAGATTTGGAGTTGGGTGTAGAAATGACACGACTCTCTCTCTCCCTGGGTAATGCAGCTTTGTTTATGATCAACAATTAAATATAGGGAAGATAAGGATTTTACTTCAGACACTCCTTGCTGCTTTCAGGATTTGGGTTTCAATAGGTGGTCCACCCATTCCAGACAGAGTGAGGAGGGAGTGAGTTGCTTGTACCTTGTTCAGCTAGGTTAKAACACTGAATTCCAATGTCTCATTTTACAGATAAACAGGTTGCACTCAGCTAAAATTTCTCTTTCAGACRGTCTTTGATCTTATTTTTCAGGTACTAACTGAGTGACTTGTGCCACTGACTTGGATTGAAATATCTGTAGGATTTGCAAAACTAGCCTGAAAAGGAGACCTGTTAAAATGAAAGTATCGCTGTCTGTTCTGCTACTGTCTTTTACACTGAATACAAATGACAAAATCACCTTAAACCAGTTTCCTTCCWTGAAAATATCTAATGACACTGCAGTGAAATAATGGCATTTTAAAGCCTTTTTGATAGATTCAAAGTCAGTCATTACCTTTCCAAAACCTGTCTCTCTATTTGCTAAAGCAATACAGATCTTTCACAAGGACTGTGCTGTTGAAATTGATATAGTTGCTGACTACAAATAAAAATGCTTTCTAAAGATTAACGGGTTTTTTTAAAAATAAACTTATTTTTTGCTAAAATTTCACTTTTTAAGATACTCTTGGGCACAGTAAATTGAAAGTTGAAAAATATCTGTGGCATGCTAGAGAAAGAATAAACTCTGACTCTCTACTCATTCTCAGTGAATGAATTTCCTCACTCTGACAAATATACTTTTTTCCTTAGATGTTTGCACTTTCCAAATATTAAAGATCCTTGCAAAATTCTCATTCCTTCTGCATGAAGAAGGTGTCACCAGCTTAAAGCATTCCTCAAAATAACAGCAGGTTCAGGAGGCAGGTCTGTGGGCACCCAATATACGTAGTGAGTGGAATGATTACCTCAGAGAGCAGAATCACGTTGATTTTTGAGATTAAGTACCAAGAAGCCAGGGCATCCATAATGAATTATCTCTTCTGAAAAGTAGACAAAGCACTCCTGACTTGTGTTTAGCARATTAATCTCCTCCAATTCACTTTTCTACATTTCAAATGTCCTGTGTGTCCTAGACCAAATGGTCAGTCTGKGCTCCTTTGGATCTTTTGAAAGGAAAGCAGCACTTGTCAGGATGAAATTCACCKGACCTATTTTATATGTCAAATGGAGACCCCTGGAAAGGAGACATTGTCCCAGCTCTAATTTTACAGAAGTCACACTGGATTTACAGGAATGCATGCTCATTCTGGAAACTGACATTTAAACTTGTGAGATCAGAGTAGCAAAATAAAATCCACAAGAAGTGGAGTTTTAAAAGATTATTTTGGATTCAGCTGGCTAAAGTAAATAAGACAGGCTACTAAAAATCTATTTTTTTCTTAAGTTTTCCATCAGATTCTATAGCAATGTTGCATTTCTCAATGTCTTTCTATTCTTTYGAAATTGGATAATGGATTTTTAATGTCAAAGTTAAAAATACCTATCTTATTAAAGACCATAAACCCTTATGCTTTAAATAGTTAATGCATAATAGGGTAAATTCAATAATACTTACATCAGTGACTCATTTCTCTGTGTTTCTTAATGATACCTGCAAATTTGATACCATAATCTGATACCTGCAAACTGGGACTGCTTTTCTGGTATCTTACTATTTTTTTTCACTCTACAATTMAAAAAATACAATTAATTAAACTCAATATAAAAACACATCATTCAAGATTCTATATTATCTTTAAGCCCTGAAATCTGTAGAAGATTATTCAGTTTATATTAGTCTGGGATTAGAAATTTCAAGTGTCTTRATCCAGCTACCCAAAAAATATATTAGCAAGTGAAATGATATTATGAGATAGTTATATCAGATCAAATTTTATTTATTAAAGTTGTTCTGAAAGCAACTCTGGCAGCCAAGAGAAAAAAAGCAAACTGAAAATCCCTAATATATTTTAAAGATTCAAAATAATTTAAACTGTATTTTTACAATTAACTGATTTTGAAGCTGGAAATGGGTGTGCTGCTGGATTATATGGATTGCACAGGAAAATCAGAATTTAAGCACACTGACATAGGATCTTTTTTAAGAATAACAATTTGAAATGTGCTGCAAGGTTTTTGCAGAAGGAAACAGAAGATATCAGAGAGACAAAAAGAAGCA
The DNA here is from genome assembly GCF_030028575.1 of Malurus melanocephalus. Taxonomy (NCBI): domain Eukaryota; kingdom Metazoa; phylum Chordata; class Aves; order Passeriformes; family Maluridae; genus Malurus; species Malurus melanocephalus. The sequence goes on from NW_026623266.1 coordinate 2,310,011, forward strand.
AAGGATTTTCTCTACTAATGAAGCACATTGTGTTTATGAGAGTTAATCTGGTTACTGAAATTTGTTTCACCAACACTGATAGATGTATGGAAGCTGATGAATACATGCAAAATTCTGGATGTCTCTGGTGGAAAGTAGATGAAAAGGGTGTAGGCAAACAGGAATATGAACTTCCCTAAAAGGCTGTGACAGGAGTGAGATGGAAATTTTCAGGATGTTCTCTGAACACATTTAGTAACAACCATGATAGTTACATCATGGATAGGATAGGATAGGATATGATAGGATAGGATAGGATAGGATAGGATAGGATAGGATAGGATAGGATAGGATAGGATAGGATAGGATAGGATAGGGTATAGTAGAATAGAATAGAATAGAATAGAATAGAATAGAATAGAATAGAATAGAATAGAATAGAATAGAATAGAATAGAATAATGGAATGGAATGGAATGGAATGGAATGGAATGGAATGGAATGGAATGGAATGGAATGGAATGGGATGGAATGGGATGGAATGGGATGGAATGAATAGAATAGAATAGAATAGAATAGAATAGAATAGAATAGAATAGAATAGAATAGAATAGAATACTATTCATTATGAAGTGACCTACAACAGTCCATCAATGAATTTTTCATCTGCACATTGCAGGATGTAGCACACTTCCTGGGTAGCAGTGACCTTGTGGCATCAACACAGGATAAGCCAAGCAACAACTGCASAGCAGGATAAACTTGTGTAATCAGTCAAGAGTAGAAACACCCCAGCAAAAAAARGGGAACATTTACCGAACAGTCACTCCCTCTCTCCCAGTCCTCAATAAAGATTTAAAAATCACTCTGAAATGAAGAGTCTGGAATATTCATAATTCTGTTCAGGACCAGATACAATGAGCTAAATAGAGATTTATCTTTTCACATATTCTGTTCTGCTTCCCCTACAGAAACAACAGAAAATTACTGTCTTTCTGTTTCTCATGAGAGATAATTATCCTTTGTCCCTACTAACRCACTCTCAGGTCTCTGCTGGTTTCAAGGATGGCCAAACATAAGTACATTGAGCATTTTTTCCTTAGTCCTAGCTTTGAGGTTTGATGTTTGGAAGAGGGAAATGGATGTCCAATACTTGTCTATTTTTTCCACAGATATGATTCATGTGATGACAGGTGCTGTCTCCATTTAAAAAGTTCATGTTCCTTGCTACTTGAAGTGCACAGAGATGAGAAAAAAACCCTCAAAATTGGGTCATTAAAATTCATCTCTTCAGCAAATTGTGACATTGAAGATCCAGCATGCAGYAACACAGGAATTTTATGAAGATGTCTAATCAACAGACACATCTCTGAGAGATTTTATCCAGAAAACCTATTTTGCAATAAATATGCAAGGAATATGGGCCATCTTTGGAGATAGTATGTCTGAAACCTATCTTTTTCAAAATTTGAGACCTCATGAATCCTCATGCTCTCTGTGCCCTTTCTGCATTGTGATTCCACTTAGCTCATGCTCTCTAAATGGGGAGGGATGCAAAGAACTTGAATAGGGCTCAGGAACTTCATTCCAATGTTTAACCAGCACAGTTACATCTGTTTAATAATACATTTTAGCAGGATCCACTAGTTTAAATGAGTGTATCCTTTCTGGAACTGTATCACCATGGAAACAGGAGAAGATCATGGTCTTTACACAGTCCTTGTCTCTTTGTCCTTTCATATTGAACTCCACAGGGAAACTTTCAGTTGTCTTTATTTCACAACATTTTACAGGGTCATTCTACAAAAAAGGAGCAATTAACTCACCAGAAATACCTCTAAGACTTTCAACAAAGCAAGTTTTAGAATTTGGCATTCATGGCTGGTTTTCTATAGGTATGATATTATCTTTTGACTCTTTTGGAGGAAAATAACAGAAGTTAGGGTTTCTGTTTCTCAGATGTAAAAAACCCCCAACTGTTTCAATTTCACAATGCTGAGAACTTTTTCCTGGAAACTTCTATGTCTTGATTACGTGTGAGAGCTGATCATCAGTGATTAAAATTTGGAGTAGCTCTTTCTAGATGGAGCTGTTTCACCAGTTTTACTTGGACCTCAATTGTCTTTTTTTGAAAAGATTCCTCATGGGGCAGAACTTTTTGACAAAGTTAAAACAAAATAGAAACCACCTTTCTCGTCTGTGTTAGAAAAAATCTATATATAACTAGGCAAATTGCTTCTTTAATACCTAAAGTTTTCTGAAATTTCTTATCCCTYATGTCTTTACTTCCAACTTTAAAAGTTTTTCTCGATTTAAGAACTATTTAAATTCTCCATCTTCCCAATTAATTTTATTTCAATGTGTCATTCTCTCCCAGATTCCTAATATTTAAGAGCTGTCAAAATGACATCTATTTGACTGAGCAAAGAAAACATTTTTTCTATGTTTTTTTTTTTTTGTTTTTTTTTAAACCATGCTTGGTTTATACTACTGCATCTGTTATAATTCAAGGACAATAMAAAACCTAAATTGATAGGAAATAGCATTGATCCCAGAGGACAATGGAACAGTCTCCCTGGTTCTAAAGAAACCATAAATTACCCTAGCTAGAAAAATTAAACAGCAAGCTGATCAAGGCAGGTGCAGTTATCTCAGGCTTTTCTGTCTCAGTTCCTCAATTTCCCTTGCCCCATCAACATTAAGATTTGTTTCTCTCAGGCAGTCACTTTTTTCCTCTGCTCTCGGTCTCCTAGCCTTAAACACAGCATCATTAATGTGTGACTCAGTGGATGTTTCTTGCAGCTACTTTGGATCACTTCAGCTTGTACATGTCCTGTTCTGTATTTTAGCTGTCACATTTTCCCTGATATGTCGTGAAAGTAGAATGAAGATCAGTCAGACTACAGKGTACAGTAGGCTCTACAGAGCAATGGATTCAATATCATTGCTCTTGTGTAATTAATATCAAGAGCAATTCACTGTGAATAATATGAAAATAAATTTCTACACCAACTTTTGGCTTGGAGGGTATTTAATTAGATGATACACTAATATAAATGAGCAGGACATATATKTTTATAGTCTAGTCATTAAATTAACAAGACTGGGTGGTTTTGGAAGCCAATGCWATACATAAATGGACTTAAATAAACAGGTGTAGTTGTCTTGTCTCATTCCTTGTTTTAGATAGTGTTTTAATGGCTTTTAAGGTTGTTAATATGTTACTTAAATAATATAAGTAGTATTTCATGCGACAGAAGATAGCTCAGGAAAAAGATAAAAACAAACACAAGACCCCAAAGCTGGCTATTGAGCTGGCAGTTCTTTGTTGACAGAGGTATTAAGGGCTGAGGTGTATTTAATACTTGAATAGAAATCTGTCAGAGATATAAAAATGGACCACTAGTATTTGTAAATAAGATTTTGCATTTTGTTGTCTCTTCCAAGAATCCATCCAACTTGTGCAGAGAATGTGCTTAGCAAATAAAAGCTAAGCCATTGATTGCTCAGGGATGTTGATGATGATAATTAAATTGGGCCTTGTACTGTCCTCTGCAAACTTCTCCTTTCATACTCCTGTAAACAAATCTATCTCCAATTTATTCTCTGATATATTGCTATGTTAAATCTACAGCAACCTCAATGATCTCTAAGTGTCAGAACATCTACTCAGTGAAAGTTCAGGATAAGTTCATTGAAGTCCTTGGCATTGTTTTGAGTTCCTACTGGTAAAAATTTAAGTCAACTTGATATAAAAATTTGCCTTATTAGTAGAAATAATATGAAAGATGTCCCTTCAGCCATGATCCAAACAATTTATAGATTTTATTTTTCATTGCTTCATTCACTTTAAACATGCCAAAGAAGTCAAAGAAAAGCTATGATAGAGTTTAAATACAGAAGGAAGGAAAAAGAGAAGGGAAGGGAAACCATGCAAATTTCATTTTTACTAAAGGATGCAACTATCTAAAAGAAAATGTGAGAATGATACTGAATCTAGAATCTCAGGGCTGATGAAAGAAAAACAGGAACTGAAATGACCGTTGATGGTGAAGGTCACACATCTCCTATCATATTCTAGTGTTTGTGGTGGAAAACTGMATGAATGCAATGAATTTTGCAATATAATTTCAGTGGAATATTACTTGAAATACCATCGTTCTCAAGAAATTAAAAATAAAAAAAAAAAAATTAAAAAATCCAAGTCAGAAATGTCCAATAGTGGTGAAAAATATCCTCTTTATTCTATCTTTAGCTTTTCTGATGTTTCAAGTGCAATTTTATATAATTAACTTGAAGCTACTCTTAAACAAATGTGTCCTCCTGTTTAAATCTTGCTCGGGTAAAATATTCATGAKGATATGGAGTCTGGTAAGAAGCAAAGCTGAAGGGTGAGAGAGAGTGGTATAAAAGTAATATTCTTCTAGGGGAGTTATGTGAGCCATAACATGAGAACACTTTATAGGGAATCAATTCGGTGAGATTTGTGTCCATTTGAAAATGCAGCAAACACTGGTTGACAAAAACCAAACTGAATTGAGTTCTTCTACCTTGTTTCTTTAATAACATCCTTTTGTAAATTATCACTGTCCCTATTTCCTTTCTTGAGGGACCATTCTGTGRCTTTGTAATTAAAAATGAAACCTTTATTTTGACAAGGCAAAAATATAGTTTATCTGTGGCACAATTCACAGCAGTGTAAATTTCAAGCCTGATCAACGATGTAATTTCACATGTATTGGGTTTGTGTGGCAWGCTTTTGGTAGAGAGGGAATACWKGGATGGCTTCTGTGACAAGTTGCTCGAAGATTCCCCCATATCCAAGAGAATCATTGCCAGCCAGCCCCAAACTGGACCCACCTGAAACACTGCACCCCTTGAAAGGGACTCATGCTGGAGCAGTGGGAAGGATTCACATACAAGTTCGTTCAGGATTGTCTTTTGTGAGAGGGACCTCATGAGCAGGGAAAGTGTGAAGAATCCTCCCACTGAGGAGGAAGAAGTGRCAGAGACAGTGTGATGAACTTACCACAGCCCCCACTCCCTTTCCCATGGTTCAGATGTTGGGAGAAGGCAGAGAAAATGGAGAATGAAGTGGAGTTTGGAAAGAAATGTATGTGAGACTTTTTTCAGTTAACATGTCATAAGCATCTCTTGGAGACAATCTAAAAGAAAACAAAAATTAGATTAGGTCATGTAATCATTGATTATTTCCAGCTCTACCAGTTCTGTCTYATTTATAAGTGCAGCAGAAATCTGGGGTAAATTACTGCTTATGCATTGTGTGGGTTTGATCATGTATGCATATGGCCATTCTTTCAGAAGGGCTTATATCTTTGCAGATGCAAACTTGAGCCAGAAATTGTTGTAAAATGATGCACTGAGTTGGTGGGAATATGTGTGGAAAAGAGAAATGTTGCTCTGGGGTGTTTTTGCAACCAGATGTTGATATTTCTATCAAAAAAATCCCCCAAACTGCAGAATTCCTGGAAGGGACTTTTCATGCAAGTCTTCAAAATGGAAGGAAAATTTAGGGTAATTTTATGTCCTCAGAATAATTTAATTATTTCAGTGGCAAATGGACTTACAGTTGGTGAAGTCCAGGCTTCCACAAACAGCAAGGTTAACCTCAAAATTAAATAAGAATGGTCAGATCTTTTTCAGCCAAGTTCTGAATATTTCTGTGTCTGGAAATTTCAAAATTTTTCTTGTCCCCCTTTCCAATCGCTTGACTGCTCTCGTGACAAAGAGGTTTTTCTGTATGTTGATCCAAAATTTCCTGTGTTCCAGCTTGTGTCTTATCCTATAYGTATCCATTTGCTAGCTGAAGGTGGCAACAAAATCTCTTTTTAAATTCAGAGAATAATTTCATTTGGAAGGGACTTCCAGAAGCCCTCTAGTCCTACCACCTGCTCAAAGAGGTCTCATTAGAAAAATAAAAATCCTTAACTTATTGGAATTGTATTTTCTATTGTTGAACTTTATGGGGTTTCTGCCAGTTCACTTGATCAACATCTTGAGTTCTGTCTGAGAGTGTTCAGCTGATAGATTTACACATTAACATGCCTTATCTTTATTAAGAAGCCTCTAGTTCTTGCCTTCTTATTTGAGGTAAATTTATCTCTAAATGTATCTCAAAGTATCTCAATCTGGATAACGCAAGTCTCTCTTCCAAAACCAAAATGATGATCTTGACTCTATAAAGCTGAATGTTTTACCCAACCAATTTCCCCTTGTATCTTTGGTCTGATCATTCTAAATACACCAAAAAAAAAAAAAAAGAGAAGGAATATTTGGGTTTACCTTCTATTGTTGGTTCTTAATTTCATTAGCTCCCATTCATGGCTAATGTAATTTGCAAAGATTAACAATGAAAATGAACAAGTAAAAGCATGATGCATCTCTAATTTAATTAAGTGAGCACCCTGACATTATGACACTTGAAATGTAATAAATATAAATGTAAATATTTAACATTCATGCATAAGGTTTGAGACTTTTTCATCTGTTTGTACAAAACTGCATAAAATATTCAGAAAGCAATAATGAGGCACTCGGTATCAGCAAAGGCATTTTTACAAAGGTAACAATATAGTTACCACCATGCCATGTAGTCCAATTGATAGCAACACTCAAAATTAATGGACTTTGTAGTGCAGTGGATTAATGCAATCTGTGCATATTACATAAATTATCCTGTCTGGAATTTCATATGGAATCGAGAACTAGACCAAATGTGAATGGCAGAGGAAGATTTTTCAGTCTCAGGGCTGTAATGAAAATTATACTTTGACATCATTAATAAAGAAAATATATAAGCAGGATGGGTTTGTCTAGAATTTAACTGGGTATCCTAAGAAAACAAAAATATATGGCAAATAAATTTTAATGTTTTTCTCATTAGTCTCAGTAAATAAGTTCTTGTGTATCTTTTATGAAATGTGATCCTAAATGGTTAGAAGGCTTTAGTTTCAAAAGGAATGTGCTTTAAAATGTTGATTATTTTATTATTTTCTCCGCTATAGTCAGTAATGCCTTGACCTTTAAAAAATGGTTGAAGCCTGGAAATGTATGAACCAAATTCKGCTCTCAGAAAACCATGTAAATGCTCAAAACAAATACTCAAATAATTATGGCTCTTTGGATTTATATAGYTATGAGAAAAGTCAGAATTCAGCATCACATTTCAATTACTGCAATGGGAAACAATGTGAATTCCACAGAAGAAATAATTCCTATAAGTAACACAGATAATTTTTCTGTAGCATTATTTTAATAGTATTAATTTATTTTTATAAAATTTAAATGCATCCAAAACTCAGTGTTTGTTATGAGCTCTTTTTTTGTTACGGTTTTGCTTTTAAAGAGGGAAACTTTTTCCACAAACCCTATGAAATGCACATCTGTTTTCAATATCTCATTGCTCAACATATTTAGGTACTTATGGGGAGAGGTGATAGTCGTCTTCATTACTGTCAAAACGAGTATCCATTATAATGAGCTATTTTAGCTTCCCACCCCTGCCCTGGAAATGATCTTCTCTTCAGTACCCTGGAGCAAAGCCAGCCATTCTTGCTTTCTCTGCCAGCTCAGATTTTCCTTACACAATGAGAATTCCCAGGAGTTTTACTAGCTCAGCATTWAGATAACAGATCAGTGCAAAGGAGCTGTATCAGGAGCCGAAGGTTTAGATCAATATAGTTTGTATCCCATCACATTACTGGTAATCTTACTTGCAAATTGTCTTCTCAACTCTTTKTTTYCYTTTTTYYTCYTWRKTKKSKWAAMMWKRWTWWTTTTTTTCCCATTTTAATAGTGGCTGAAGGTTTCAGAATATTGTTTCAGAATGAGGTTCTAGTTAAAACAGCCTTTTTACATGTTGGAAAAAAATTAAATCATTGTATTCAGCTTCCAAGTACTGTTCTACTAACATTTCCACAAAAAAATTTTAAGAAATTTCTTCTGGCTGCTGCCTCCTGCTACCAGGATGCTATGCTTCACTCTCCACTATTCCATTCTTTGTTATGTAAGTCAAAGAATCATGGAATTATTAAGGTTGAAAAGACTCTCTGAGATTACCCAGTCCAGCTTTCTACAGGACCAGCTTCAAATTCAGACCAGGTTTCTCAGGGATCCACAGAGACCCTCAACAATGATGGAGACTCCATAGCCTCTCTGTCAATCTGCTCCAGTGGTAAATTKTTCTCATCACAAAAGCTATCACACTAATATCCAACATGAATTTCCCTTTTTGCCTCTTTTATTTTTATTGTGAACCTCACAGGTGACCTGTCTATTCATCCTCCAGCCTGTGCTGATATTGGGTGTTGCCCTGCACCACCCGAAGTATGATCCACTTGGTCATGGCACCAACCCTTTGAGGCAGTATCCCATGGGATTATGCCTTACAGCTCTCTTAGAAACTGTAGTTTTATCTCCCGAAGTCCCTAAATGTTTCAGTTTGCCACTCACCTTTAGTTGTATCAGGATTTTAAATGTYRTGATCTCCAGGTCAYTGCAGCCAAATGTCACATCCATGASWWKTRTTACATTTGTTACATTGCATCYCTGAGCTGGTATTACATTTATGACTAACAGATCCAGATCCCATTTATTTCCCATGCCATGCATGGTGGTGCAGAGGAAAAGTTATTCCATTCAAGCCACCAGTAGCTATATTTAAAAAAACCCTGGAAATTTCTGGGATTTTTGTGCGACCATTAGAGCAAATATGGTTAATGCCTTCCAGGAGAACTCAGACTGGTGACTGGAAGGTTTCAAGGAGGCTTCAGTCACTGTCTCTTTTTGATCMCACTGACCAGCAGAGGCTCTCTACCATGACCTCACCTCTCATTCTGACTCACATCATCTCAACAAACTTTATTGCCTACTTCTTTGCATAACTCCATACGAATTATCCATGCACACGTTGTCCATCCATATGCGTCATACATGTGCATTATCCTTGTATTTATCTATCACCACACTGCTTTTGCAAGCTGTCCTGCCAGTAACTGCACAGTTCTGCAATTGTCTCTGCACAAACCTTGAGAAAAACCTTTTCTGTTATTTCTATATGCGCATTGGCAGGATGAGTTTGGATTAGCTGTTTCTTACAGGCCATTCCAGTTGTCTGAATTACCAGATTATTGACATGTAATGTTCTGGTGGTGAATGAGTATCATGTTTTAACTTATTTTCCACTTACTTTCATGCCTTTAAATATTCCTTCCTTCAGGATTCAGCTTTCMAAAAATTGGAGTTAAAGACATTTAGTTTTATGGAACACTTCTATTCTCCTAATTTTAGCTATTAAACTTGTTTTTTTTTTCGGTCATATGTTACCTCCCTGTATTGAAAGGTTTGTTCCAATCCTTTTTCCTGGATTATGCTGCCATATGAAGGAGACATATGGCATCACAATCTGGGAACGGGATAAAGACCACCAGATCATGTCACATACCTTGCATACCAGCTTCTAGTCACTGATAACATAAAAGTGAAAAGATCTTCTAATCTGCTATAAGTACTTCAAGCCATTCAGTTTGTGCTTGGTACTGCTTTACATCCCATTTCATTTTACCTGATAAAAGTAAAATTTGTGCGGAAGAAACTGAAATTTTCAGTTGCATTATATTTGCATTCTGTGGCTGGTACCCTTTCTAATGTTATTATATCTGTGATATATAGATSTATCACAACTTCTGTTACTGTGCTCTAAATTTCAAGACTAAAAAAAAAATGATGAATGTAGACATTAGCATTCTCGTGGGCCTGGCCATCAATATTTCATCTTAGGTAAACAACAATTTTGCCTAATTTATTGGTTCTCATTATGTCTGGCACGTAGAAGCAGAATTCTCCTTCTGCGAGGGAAATTCCCCATCTGCCTGGAAAATGACCTTTTCTGCTCTGCAAATCAGTAGGGACACAAATCAAAAGGGACACAGTTGGTTAATATTGTAGAAAACCAACTTCATTTGTCACTAACAAAATTGTCATGAATTTGACCCATTTTGAGATTAGTTAACATTTGCTTCCTTTCTCGTGTTTCATGCATAATTCATTTGGATTCTCGCTATGCTTGCGCTATGCTACTGGAGTGGGGATGTTTTGTGTAGTCAGTCTTAGGAGCAATAGTAACAACATTTGTCAAAGTGTCATAGTGAACAATGAAACCTCATTACATGTCACTCAAAGAGCTGAATGAAAAGTGATGCTACATCTAGGCTATTTTATATCCAAATCTTGGAAGGCGAAAGACAGAAAACAAGTTTTCGTTGCACTGATTGTCTTCCAGTTTCATTTGTTCTCTGAGAGCTCCCACAAATGTCAGTGTTAAAATTCCTGGTCTGGATCCTGCTCTGTTGGAGGTGTTGGGAATTTCACCAGTGATTTCACTGTGAACAGACATAAACTGCAAGTGAATTAAAATTGCTCATGTGTAAGAGTTTGCAAGATGAGATCCTCAAGGGCAGAGACTGTCAATTTTGTTTGCACTGCACAGGTTGGAAGATATTCTTCATGCCACGCTAATAAAATACAGAAGGGTTGAACACTGCATGCCACACAACATTGCTGTACTGCAATCCCCACCAACAAAGAGGTTAGTACTCACATAGGAAAATTAGGCAGTATGAACAGTTCAGTTTGGCTACTGAAGTGTACATGGGAAGCCATAATTTCTAATTAAAACACTCCCAAACTGAACATTTGCACCCTGTCTTTGGACAAGTGTCTTTTTCTGTGCCTCTTTCCATTTTACCTTGTCAAACTACCTGGATATATRGCTTTTTCTTTGCTGCTCTGGTGAYGAAGTGCCTGTGCCCACTTATCCTGAAGACAAACAAAAATAATTTCACCATGTATAGAGCATATCCTAAATATTTAAATTCCCTGCAGCATCACCGCTTTTCTCAAAGTTAAAATTTAGTCATATTCCATCAAATCCAGACCTTTCATAGAAAAATGAGTAGAATCAAATGTTCATTATCAACATAAAAGTTTCAACAAAACAGGCAGTATAAACTAGACTTTTGTAAGGTGAGAGTATCCTTACCATGGAGTAAAGGAACAGAAGAAGCACCAGGCTTTACTATGTTTAACTGTCTTTTTACCCAAAACCCATCTTTCCCTAGAACAATTTGCTTCTATGGGTGTGGTGTGAATCAAGGCTTCTCACCAATATGAACTGTCTCTATCTAGGAGTTTAATTAGAAAAGTTCTATGTGATCAAAGATGACAAAAACCCAGGAGTTAATCCAAGGATTACAACGTAAAAACACAAGCATAAGCTTTGCCATGTCTATATACGGCCATGCTGTCAGTCAATGTCAAAATTATACAGCGGAGCAGCACATCACATCTTTTCCTGTCAAAATGTTCCTTCTGACAAAGGTCAGTGCCTTCATGACATAAATCTGTTATCCTATTATYGTCATAAGTACCACAAGAAGAAAGGAGTCAAATGTTTGGAACAGAGAGAGTCAACGCAACTTAATTCAGGAAAGGGCCATATTTTCCACTTTCCTCTGTCAGGCTGCCAGCCATCAGCATGARCGTTCCCTCTCGCAATCTGTTTGTGTTCCAGTGAATAATAGCTTTTTACTGGCCTGGAAAATKACTATCCTATTACTAGCAAAGTGCATTCATAGGATCAAGAGCCTTTTGAATAGTTAAGTACATTGTGCCCTTTAAATAGACCAGACAGCTTCAGATGAAACCCTTGAAACTATGGCAAATCTGTTAGAAAATTAAAAATATAGTAAATCTAGGGCTGAAACCAAGCATATTTATGAGCAAATAAATATGCAGCCATTTAAAATAGTTTGTTACTCAGTGGAATTTATGAGGGTTTATTTTCTTGGTAAGAACCAACATCTCCAATAACTCATGGACATTTGTAATTGATGGAAAAGAAAGGAAAAATATAATATCTGGCATTAATTATGTCAAATTTATTGCAGCAGTGTTTAGTTTCACATCTATTTGAAAAGATACCAAATCTGCATAAGAACTGTGTGCATGACTCTTTTTCTCAGTAATGCCAATGTGAACTGGGAGTAAATAGAATTGAAATCAATAAACACACACGAATTTAAAGCTACAATACATAACAATATTGAAAATACTGGGTATGAATATAAATTGGTTAAAATATGTAGAAACATGCATAAACATGTGTGAGGAATTGGAAATTATAGGTATCAAGTTTCCTGGGTGAGACTGGCATGGTTCATACAGTCACAAAGACTGGGCTAAGTGTGCTGCCCCAAAAATATGGCTCATAAATTGTACTCACAGGATCCGTGTGACTTAAGATTTTATTTTGACATRGTGATAATGTTATAGCCATGCTAGCATAAACTTCAGGAAATGGGGGAGAACAGCGAGTTGGAGTTTACAGTCTAGTGTAAATTGCAAAGCAAATTCTAGTGTAGAGTTGGAAGGATCTGATTATTCAGCCACGGAATACAGAATTGCAGTGTTGGAGGACTGATTGGGCTATTTTTCATCTCTTACTGGTTAACTTTGTGATCTACACAAAATTACTTTTTTCTCCTGTTGAAAATCAAACAAAAAGCTTTGCAGTTTTGATACATAAACCACCTGCTAATACCTCCTCCTGAGTGAAAGGACCTCCAGGATTTACAATTCTAATAAAAAAAAATGATAGAAAAAGTTTATTTTTTCTTTGTTTGTTTGACAGCCTATCTATTTTTTTTTAGAATAAAAATGGAAAAAAAAAGAAAACAAAAAAAATCAGAAACTGGAAAACAAACAAAATTGCTACCAGTTTGGATAAAATAGAGAAAAGGTGGTCAATCCCATTTTTACTCCCTAGAGAAATAAATACAGAGTTTCATTCCCATCCACTTTTGTTTCAAATACCTCAGCCCTGGTCTTGCCTCCTCCTGCATTTAGTAATACTGGAGAAACTTTCCTGGTGAACGTCACATGGCTTTGCAGTTTTCAGAAAACTAATATCTGCACTTTACCTAAAACTTCCTTCCTCGAGATATTTTATGGGTTTCCCCTGCAGCTCTAATGCCCTCTTTACTCATGCACCCTGTAAGTGCTGTTTCTCCACGGTGTAGTTGGCAGATGTCAATGCCTCAATACACGTGGTAACCAATTTAAGGGAGCAGCAGGCATCACAGGCTGGTGCAGGAAAGTATAGGATGGCACTAGTGGGAAGATTGAGGGAGGCCTTACTGAGGTGTTCAAAACCCTCACAAGGAAAAGCAGAGTTGYAGGTGCTGATCTTCTCACTCTCATGACCAGAGACAGGGCTTGAGGGAATGGTATGAAACTGAGGCAGGGGAGGTTTAGGTTGGATAACAGGAAAAGATTTTTCCCCTAGAGGGTGGCTGGGCACTGGAAGAGGTTCTCCAAGGAAGTGGTYACAGCACCAAACATGACAGAGCTCAAGAAGTGTTTGGACAATGCTCTCAGGCACAGGGTGTGACTCTTGGAGATGGACCTGATGATCCTCATGGGTCCCCTTCAACTCAGTTTATGCTGTGATTCTATGGCTGTATGAAATCTTTTCACTGGGGTCTTCAACTCTGCAGAAAGGTGCTGGTACAGCATTTCTGAATTATACAATAAAATTAAAGCAAAACGAGATGCAAAAGGTGAAGTGGGAACTTGGATTTGAAACAAGGAGCTCTATTTCGGTGGGAAGAAAATCTGATGAGAAGGTCAAGACTGACCTTTGTTTTTGCTGTTAGCAACTAGGAGGAAATGTATTCTAAAAGGATTTTAAAATGGGTAACTTAGGTGCTTATTCTGTAATATCTGGGGTGGTAAGAATGGTTGTGTTGAAATACAGCCTTTAAAGACATAGCTGCAAAAGGCAAATAAAAGTAAATCAATGATAATTCAGCTTCTTAYTTTCAGGTTCTTTCATCTCTCCCAGAACAATTAGTGATGCATTCCTGAGTTGCATCACTAAATGTCCAAATGTCCAAACCTACCCTTATACTACTTCATTTGGTGGTTTCATCATAGAAATGCAGAGGCTAAGGGAGTCGAGTGAGAAGTTCTCTGATTAGAACTAAAATAAATGTTTCAGGGTGCAGGGCTTAAAGCACACTAATTTTCACTTTTYGGCAAATTCAGATATGAAGCCTCTTTTCTAAGTGCTTTCAGAGGCTACTTCACCGGTATCTTATAGCAATGAGTTTTAGAAACTCAATAAGAAACTTATACAGAAATAACCTTTTCTTAACAAGCTTTGCATTTTTTTTTCCTTCACATCTATTCAATTTCCCCTTCCACTTATAACTAAAACTTGAGTAGTAGTGCCAACAATTCAATCTTTCATCATTCTTGGAATGATATGCCTTTATTTTTTACTGATTGTCTTCAAATTGCATGAAGAAGAGTAAGATAATATAATTTTTTAATRCTTTTAACTTATATTAAAATCTGTAATTTTAGTTTCATTAATCTCAGATCTCAGTTAAATATGAAAAGCAAATAATGATAACCCTCAGGAATGATGAAAGAAGCTGTGGAACTAAAAAAAAAAAAGTCTTCCAGCAATATGGGGAGAAGTTCAGCTATTGTTTTGAAATTAGTTGTTTYATTACTCATCAGAGATAAGACCAGAAAGGATTTCAATCATTATTAATTTCCTCTATCATTTCTGATGTAATATATAGGCAACTTTCATATGCTAATCAGACTCGGGACAAAAAAAATTAGTATTAGCAGCAAATAATATTATAAATGTTTATTTAATAAAAATTTAAATAGTAATCTACAGTTGAGCTTAACCTAATGCTGGGGAGAATGATGGGTATCTTCATTTTTTGCTGGAATGTGAAGATCTCAGCAGACTGTTTGTCTTCATATATTCCACAATGATAGTTTTGATCACAGKGTTTATTTTTATATTTATACATATATTTTGTTTTTCTTCTTAGGAAGTTGCCTTCATTTTAAGAAGATTTTTTTCAGACATCCTTCTGGCTTTATTAAGGTAGGAGTACAAGATATGGACTATATATACTTTAAAACTACATGTCATCAACTTTGATGCACGGCTAAGTAAAAAATCARTTAAGAATTGATGAAAGGTAAAATGTGTCAGAGGAAAACAGTGTTGTCAAATGAAAAGAGTGCATAAAGTTATTAATTTTCTGCTTTAATATGGTACAACAAGGTGAGCTGGTTTTGGAGGATTAAGTCACCTTTACCTGCACCAGTTTTGGAGTGTCTGTAYTCTGTGCASCCACTGCAAATGAGAGARGGAAGGAYAGAGTTCYTATATCCACCATTCTCTTGTATTTTGAAGCTGTTCTGCTCCTACTGCCATGACCAGATTCTTAGYACARAATATTCTGAATTGGAAGGAACCCACGTGGATTATCAAATCCAGCACTTGAATGACCCTCCTGGGAATCAAATCTGCAAACTTGGTGCTTTCAGTACCATTCTCAATGTGTTAATTTGTTGGTGCTCATCACAGTCAGGGCATGCATCTGTGGAAAAGCTGCTCCAACACCAAAAACCCCAAAAAAACAAACCATGAATAAGTGGAAAGCAATAATTTAATTTCTTTTTCTTTCTCTCCTTAAAACAACACCTCTCCTTTCTTACCTATTAGACGTGATATGACTCAGGTTATGATTTGAGCACCAGAATTTGTTTGACTTTTARATGGATTTGTCACAGGTTCTTTTGGAAATCATCACTTTAAACTTCTGCTAGTTTTTCCAYCTCAGGGTGGGAAAATCTTTGTAAGGATCTGGCAGCCTGGCCCATGCTGCCATAAACAATCCACCTACCTTTTTCTGATAAACATAATTTATATAATATATCAGCAAACTTAAATGACGTATGTATTAGCATGTGTGATATTTTCACTAGCCAGGTTTGGCTGGATCAAAAGCRGCATTAGACACTTATTTTCAGCCTTGAAAGGAGATAAATGGTCAACATTTTCAACATTTCTCATCAAAGTGCAATAAGTCCAAGTTAAAATCTGAATAATCTCTTTGTAGTTAGCTGTTTGTGGTTTTGCCTCAAGAGGATTTACAGGTCACTCTTGTGAATGAAATAGCTGGGTTAAGAAAGCTGCATATTAATTATTAGAAGCTAATMAAATATTTCACARTGAAACAAGATGGGCTTCYTCTCTCTATCATGCAGTCCTGGATRAATATGCTGAAAAAGGGACACMTATAATTTCCATACTTGCTAATTAATTCTTCTTAATATTTATTATTTCATGTTTTGCTGAAATTATTTTGAACTCTTGAACCAGATTGGAGCCAATGGAAGATTTTAATATGGTCAGAAAGATGATGTGTATGTATGCTCCTTTCCTGCAGAAAGGASTCACCTCAAGAAGTCAGGAAGATGGATTGAGCAGATTATCCCTTAAAATACAAAAGAAATCAGACTAATTCAAATCTGGTTTAAATATTAAGGCAATTCTTTAAAATATGCATTTTAACTTTCATCTTTCTGGTTTGGTTTGGTTTGGTTTGGTTTGGTTTGGTTTGGTTTGGTTTGGTTTGGTTTGGTTTGGTTTGGTTTGGTTTGGTCGGGTGTTTGGGTGTGAGTTTTGCTTTTCTTTGGTTTTTTGGTTTTCTTTTTTATTATTTTGGTGTGATTTCTGTTTGCTCTGTTGTTGTTTATTTGAACCTATGTTATAATAAAAAAAWTAGCTTTTCATAAGACTCCTGGAGCTACAAATTTTAGAAAAAAGGCAGAGAGATGTGGACAATGAAGTAAACCAAAGAATATTTATTGGAAAATTTTTAAAACTGTSTTTAATTACACTCATTATTTATACTTTAATTATATTTAGTTTTTACCTAAGCCTTTCACCTATTTACCCAAGTGTCCAAGATGCTATTGGAATCTCTTCCTCCCCCTGGCCCTAAGATGTTGCAAATTTGACAAAACAATATTGTATAAAGGGAGGGGATCTTCCTGTAATCCGTATTTTCTCAAAAAACCTTCAATGGTTTGAATTTTTTTTAATGATGCATTCCAGATATGTTTTGCATTAAGTCATAATTTATGACCTTGGACAAAATTGTTCAATTCTTTTTGTTTATTTATTTCTCCATCATYCACCAGACAGCAAAGCCATTGAGAAAAAAACGTGTAACATCCCTGACATTTAGAAACCTTAGCAGAAAAAGCATGTGCTATAGCTACCCGCTCACTGAACATATGTGCAACAGTTTGTGTKTAGAATATAGTGTCAAAAATGAAATCCTCGTTTTTGGCTACTGCATATGCAGAAGATTCAAGGTTGTGTGGAAAAGACTTCTAAGAGTGTTGTGCAGTGTGAGTGATGTTGTCACTCTGGCCTTTATAGTGTAAATCCCCAAAATATTATGGGATTGAAGCTTCTGCAGCAGTATCTCACATGTCCAGTGGCTGCTGCCTCAGCCTGTCCTGTTTACAGCAGGCTTGGGGCTGCTCTTACATATGTTGCTAACATCATGTCTTTAAGGATTTTGAATTTGCAGAGCTGAGCTCCACTATGTTCTTCACACATCCTACACAAAATCCCCCTGGTAGAAAATGGAGAGAAACAGCATTATCAGGAGTCTTCTCTAGCACAAATATRTCTAAATCCAAGTCCTTTCCACTTTCTGATCAAAGAGAATGAATTGGAACCAGGCCTGAGGATGCTTAATATCACAAGMATTCAAGTTGTGCAGAGGCCCAAAGAACCCCTTTGTGAACAGATMCCATGAGGCTGCAAAYGAATCTGCAATCTCAGCTTCTCTTYRATGCCATACATATGCAAAGAGTCTCCAGCCTGACTGAGGGGTCGCTGATGCACARCACTGTGATATTGTCTTCTCTTTATTAATCTCTGCAAGTTCATTTTGGCAYAATCTGGTCTGCGCCCTGACATCTTCACGGCTGGGAAAGTTTGGTTTGTCTTGAGAGGCATCACAGAGTTCCCAGCCAAAGGGCAAGGCACTCATATAACATCAAAAGACCAAGAGGGAAGGAGACAGAGTTTCCTAGCAGGATCTGTCCAACTGTTCACTAACACAATCAAGTCATGGCAAAATGGTGGAAGTCACTCAGCTTCTGAGTCCTCTGGGCTGCTTCCTTCTTTCTCCCAGATCTGATAATGGATTTTTTATAACTTGAGTTTAATAACATATCCCTGTTCAGTTTCAAGTCATTGCTGCCCATATGAGGAATTTGTGACATAGCTTTTTGTTAAATATTAAAAATTAAAAATATTAAAAATTGTAAAATATCTCTTCCAGATCATTTGCTTTATTCAAAAGCTTCCTTCCCTCAATATGCTCATTCCCTGCAAACAGACTGTCATCACCTGTTCTCCACTTGTTTGCATGCTGATAGCTCTTCTCCTCTCATAAATTTCATTAATTAATGAATAGTCATCAGGGAATTGTCTCCTCAGGCTCATTAAAGAAATGGACACTAAAATGATATGAAAGCAGCTGCCTCCTTTCTGTTATTCCCTTCTGACGGCTACTGCTTTCCTCATCACTGCTAAATTATAACACTGCTTTGATTAGCAGTCCTGTTACTTGCTSCAGCTGCATTTAGAGATGGAAATTTTAACTATACAGTCATGTTTAATTGATATTCTCATCAAACTGTTAGCATTGTAAAAAAATGCAGCACTCCAATACATCAAGCTTGTGYACGTATATTAAATCCTGTCGGAATTTTTTTGACCTTGTAAGCAGATTGAAAAGTCATGTTTCTTGATGCGTTCTCGTAAGTCACTGATTATTAGCTGAGCTCATTTGAGAACCAGATGTAAAATTTGTGAAAAATCTCAGGCCAGAGATCATCCTAAACGGAAACACATTTGATTGCTATCCCAGTGTGCCTAAGTGTGAATGCTCATTGCCATGCTGAAAAATTTAGAAATTATTTATTTTTAGGATGAGATCTCACTTTCTTGGAAGATTTCAAATCAAAAACCATTCCCCATGAAAAGAGTAAACCTATGCCAGACAAATAATCTTTATCATGGCTGGTATAAAAGACCATTATTTAGAAGATGTTGTAATTCATACAAGAAGGATGCAGACCTGCCTATACTGAGKGTTTAAGTTCTAACTCATCCTTTGTTGAGGAATGATTATTCATAAAACAGTTCAAATCAGGACAGGCCCTCGACTCTGAGGCTGCTGAGGCATGCTGACCCTCCACCACCCCAGCCTTTGGACAAGAGATGATGGAATCCTGGAATCATTAAGAATGCAAAAAACCTGTAAGGTCATTGAGTCTGACTGTTAATACATCACTGACAAATCCACTACTAAACCATGTTCCCGGGTGCCATATCTACATGGTTTTTTTAAGACTTCCAGGAACAGTGGTTCTACCACTGCCTTGGGCAGTCTCTTATWGAGCTGGACCACTCTTGATGTTTCTTAATACCCAATTTTAACCTCCCCTGGTTCAAATTTAGGCCACTTCCTCTTGTGTTAAAAGACAATGTCTTGCAGCTTTGAGGTGACATAGCAGGAATTGTAATTGCCTTTTAGTGGTCGGTATTTTCACTCAGATTAAATCAGATCCCATTTTGGGCTCRTGGGAGATTACCCACAAGACAAGGGGCAAGGTCTGGGGCTGACTTGTGGTGCTGCCTATGTACAAGTTCAGCTCAAAATACAGAGGAAGAGGTTATTTGCCATGGGGTACACCAGCAAGCATCCAAAATCAGAACTAACAGGACAGCTCTTTACACCCCAGCCCTGGGAATAATATGTTGAACACAGTTCTGAAATTATCAAAAATGTAATAGAAAGGYTTCAAACCTATTTTTCTCCCTGTTTATTAATTTGCATTTCAGAACTGGATTTGGGTTTTGATTGCTAAATATAATCACATTTTACCAACAAACCCAAAACTTTCAAATTCAAAGGTGTTACCTCACCTTATTTATAGAAATAAAAATTCCTTGCCTGACCTTGAAAACTGCTTGGCTTCATCTGGAGAGATTTCCATTAGAAGTTTCARAGTTTGTGCAGGGTGAATATAGAGTTTCTAATTCACCTACAGTACTTAAACCCCCCATTTTATTTCATATCAGGATGAACATTTAAAGGGAAYCTCCCAGTTGTGTGCAATTTCTGCATTTTTAAAACATCATCTCTGCCTTTTCGCTGCACCCTCAATGTGGGCAACAGCCTCAAGTCTCTAACTATAAGAGCTGGTTTAGATACAAAATGGAGGTTTTGGTTTTGTTTCTACTTCAAGAGTTTCAGTAGCTAAATTTGGGTGATTTTACTAAGTTTGACRTGAGATCCTAACTTCTTACAGAGACCAGTAAAATCTACAGCAAGGTACAGAAAAGCCCTAGGTGAAAGAGTTTCCTTTTTGATCAAGGCGACCTAGGCTCTTGCAGTGAACATCTTAAATTGCCCTGCTCTGAAGAATCACAGCTTTTCTGTGTAGACTTAGAAGAGAAATTTGGCCTTTGAACCGAAGAAGCCAGATTTTGAAAAAGAAAGGTAGTGCCCCCCATCAATTCTTCACTTGAAATGCTCTCCTGCTTTGTTGATAGTTGGTGTTGTATCATGTTAAATATTGCTTCTTTGGGTAAATAACCAAAAATTATCCTTTTTCTCTTTCAAGTGTTTAACTTCCTCCTTTCTCTGTTAGGCTGTGATTGCACTTCATTATTCTCTATTAAACAAATAGCATTTTCCTTTGAACTGTTCTGTAGAAGCAGTGAAAACATCTAAGTAGTTTAGTGCATCACAGATATCACAATATATACATGGGGGATTCACATTCGTTCTTAGGGTTATTTAGAAATGTCATGGCTCTATCATAAAAAAATAATTTGAAGCAATCATTCTCTGTAGTAGTTTGTAACTTGGCTCCAAGTAYGGCCATCTCAGCTGCCTTAAATTACATTAAATAATTTTTTGGCCTAAGAGGGTGTGCTATAAAGCTCATGGTGCAAATTCAGAACTAGGGGCTTTGGTAGATTTTGGCTTRAATTCAAACAGAGCAGGACAATGAAATGAAACAAACATTATTCTTGAAACACAGTGCATATCTACTCATTGGTGCAATACCTAAGTTTAATTTATTTTTTTAATAGAATTTTTTATAACAGTTGTGCTCATTAAAGGCATCCAGTTCCTTCAGACCATTCCTTTGGTGAACAGGAGTTTCTTGAAAGCCATTCTCTAGCTCAAGAATTCAATAATACAGACAGGGTTTATMATTTCATTATGCACAGAGTCCAGTTGTCTGTGGCAGAATTTTTCTTTATCTCTCAGAGGGGCCGAATGTTAATTTATTCCATGTATGTGAAAAATCTTACCTCTTATTAAACCTTTCATATGTTTTTCCACGCCTACATTTCTTTTTGTGTATACTGATCTCTAACCTACAAGTCATTAAATGATTTTTGCCTCTAAGGTAATTTATCAATTAAAATACATGCTTGTTGTTAATTAAAAGATGCAGTTGGCTTAGTRCTTGATATTGTTGCTAAATTAATTAATTAGATCTTTCACTAAAAGCCGAGATATGACCTTCCTGTAGTGTTACACCTGATGTTGTTGTTCCACACCAGTTACCACAAGATCTAATAATAATTACAGGGGATTCRGGCTTTCTAGCTGCAAGTAAGGATCTCGAGTAAGGACAGGAGGGTAAATTATTAGAATTAAGATCTGTGTTCACACTCATAGAGAGAAGGAACTTGTTTAAAAGGAAAAGGAGACTCCTGATTGCACAGATCGAATATGTAAGAAATCTGTGTTTATCCACACTGGCAGGTTGATCAGTGTTTCAGGGCAGTCAGAACCACTGCCCTGAAAAAAAAATCTGCTTCTTTTATAGCACAAGAGTGAAGAATTACAGGTAGCCTGAATTAACCTGATCTGGGTGGTTTTTAATTGAGAAATGTGCAGTGTATAGATCTATAATAATTGCATTTTGATAAAGTAATTTGTAATTAGAGCCCTACTGGAAATACAGTGATGAAAATTCTTCTTTATCTGTACCTCACTGTCTGAGGAGTCTTTTTGCTGGGATTTTGGGCAGTGGCTGACAGCGTAGTGATCTGCAGTCACTCTCCACTCAGTCAGGAATCTAAGATTTTCCCAAGTGAAAGAATTTTTGGTTGTTTTTTTTTTTTTGACACAATTGGTATTTGTGCTGTTTTGGAGTATGTGTTTTAAACCACTTCTGCAACACAGATCCAGCAATATTTAGAGAAAAAATAAGTTAGGATGTAGTTTCTGGTCCAGTAGGCTTCAAGAAGCATCCAGTATGTGCAGGAAATTACTGAAATCTCTCATCTCKTCCCAGGCATTGATGCCCTAGCATKCCCTGRTATGTTGACATTCTGGTTTGCTCTTGTCCAGAACTATTCCAGTCTCATCAAAGGCTCCATGGGAGAGTCACTTCTTTGTTTTACCTGTGCCACACATTTCTTTGTATACATCMATATTTATTTTTGATAATTATTCTTTGACTAACACCGGTATCAACGACATGTACCATGTTTGATCCATACATGCATTCATGGCCGGTATGTCATCACAAATAATTTTCTCTTGTTAATAAATTAGTTTGGGTTTATTTGATTTTTCAGAAACCCAGAAACACCTATCTTTTGTATTCATTGCATAACTTCTAACTAATTGGTCAGAAATTTAAATCAGTGGAAAAAAAACCTGCCACGTGAGAAGATTAGTGTGAAGATCATGCAGACAGGTCATTATTTGCACTAATTGCACTCTTTGAACTAAGATGCTGTATAAATTAAAGTGGCACTGGTTCCTCATCTATTCATACAGATAATTCTAGATTTCTGAACAAGTAAATGCACTTTTACTTTTATGTAAAACTTGCTCACATCTTCAGGAAAAGAAATATATCCCCTTCTATGGAGACTGCTCCTTTCTAGAAATCTATRTAAATAGGTTAAAGGAAATGGCAATAATGTAAGTCATTATGTTGAAAATGGCTAATAGGGAATACATTATTTCTAGCCATATTTTTCATTTCATTCAAAGGCTCTGGAAACTAAATGGAATTAAAATAGATTTCACTTTTTCATTTTTGGTATTCTATTCTGATGAACCTTTTCCAATATTACATCAAAGTGAGCAGAACATGAGACCAATATTCATCCAGAATTATGCTGGGACACTGTGGTCAAATTAGGATGTCACTCTGAATGCTTTTCAGGAATGTATATCCGCTAAGGATACAACAATAAACTGTTTGGTATTCAAGGTCAATAGGAAGGTCTGTCTTGTGTCAAAGCAACATTGTAATTGAGTACACCTTCTCGGGTTTATATAATTTATTCAAAAAAGAAAGATTTCCCCCACTTATTATCCTGTACATTTCCAGTTAATCAGAAATAAATGATGCTATTTTAGGATTGAAAGTCATATTCACCCAGATAGTAAAACAGGTTTTTACTGGTGCTTTAAAGCAGAAGTTCACATCAAACCACTGTCAAACCTGTCAAGAGCATATTTTTCAGMTCTTTAGGAAGAAGAAAATTTGAAATTTGAATGATAATAATTAGAATTATTTTGATAAATGACACAATATAAAGAAAATTTTGTTGTTTAAGGAAAAWAATATAATCACAAATGTTTTCCATCATGTCTTGTGTGCAGTTTGWCAAAAATAAAATAAACAGATCTTCATCCCATGCTAGATATGAAAACAGCTTCACTAGAAACGAAAATAAAGACATGAAAAGGATGAGGAACTTCCAAAGCCATGAATGTGAGTAAATATGAACAGAAGGAATTTAGGGTTATTGGGGGTTATTACAGCAACCCAAATAAAATGGATTTTAATGTCAATCTGTTTTTGTGAGATGCAAATGAAATGCACAGATGCTTTAGAGATGATCAAATTTAACAGCTTTGAAACTTTGTGTATTTAAAAGCATAATATAAATTTTAATCGGCATTTCCATATGGGAAGTACTGTGGATGAAGCTGCAGAGCTCACAGAAACACAACCACTGATGCCAGTGTTTGTGGCACTGGGGCTAACACAAAATGTTTTGCAAGGACAAGAGAGAAAGCTGTTATAAACACTGGGATCAGCACCAGGGCAAAATGTTGACTTCCAGGCACTGCCACCTTCCACAGCCCTCAGCCCTCCTGCTCCCTTCCTGGAGCACATTTTAATCAGGATCTTGCGGGAAGGTCTGAGCCGTGTGGAATTTGGGAGGATGTTGCGCAAGTACATTTATTGCATGCTTCCTACAGTGCAGGTGACAGGACTTGATGAACAGATGATCATTCATCCTTTTTGCCATGAGGCACAGTTGGCCACTAAAAGGTGTAAGATGACTTTAAGAGAATGAGTCCTAAAATTTCCAAGCCAAATCAGCTGATTAATTACCATTATCAAGTTTCTTGCTACAAAGGCTTGTTTTGAAACAAATGACATACTCCTGGATTTCTCACAGTAAAAACAGTACTCAGGGGGTCTTGAACATTATAAAACCAGAAAATTATAAAACAAAATTAAAGAGTTATTCCATTWATATGATCACAGAGCACATGGGTTGCTGAGATTGTGATGTTTTTCTTCTCTTTGTACTCAGCCTATGGAGATTTTAAAGGTGGAAACTGACAAATGATCAGMCATTGACAAAATTTATTATATTTTCAAATTTTGGGGGGGAAAGGAGTAAAGATCATTGTATTACAGACAGGGTGTATTAGAAAACACAGCTTCCCCTGGAGCTTTGTACTTTTCATAATTACATTCCACATACAGTAATTGAAACTTGTGAATACGTCAAACTGTGTGTTTTCACAAACCTGCAGTAATCAGCTCAAATTATTTAAATTCACTATTTGACATAATTGCTATCAATGTGACAGAAAAAGATATTTTTAGGGTATATTGCTTCATAACTCTATCAAATGACTTCCTAGGGAGATAACTGCATTTTATTCCTATGGAAATCCGCAGGATACCAAAATACAGTACTGAATGCTTGTCTTTTCACAAATCCCCTTTAAYTTACTAAAAGATCTACTGAAGTTAAAGGGAAGGCTATGTGGTCTGGGATTATCCACTTACCTCTCTGATTCAGAAATTACCATAAAATCAAGCACTTGGAAAGTGCTGGCCAGAAGCTCAACAGCTGTCATCAGGAATAGCTTCACTGAAGTCAGAAAAAACAATGGTGATTTTTACCARCAGAGAATTCAAATTGCACGTCTAGGGAGAGTACACATGCTGGGTTCCTGGCACCGTAGCAATAGACTTGTCACCTCCACAAAGGCTGCTCTAAGACCAGAGATTGTTCTATTTGTTGTGCATTTAATGTGTGACAGAAAGGTCTCTCTAKGGGTTCATGAAAGCCAAATGCTGATTGTAGTTTCCAGCCCTTCCGAACCTTTGAGATGTTAYGAGTGCCTGAGGAAAAAGATTTCTCCAACACGTTTGCTTTGAGATGGAAAGGTAAAGAAGAGGGCAGGGGGATGGAATGGATTTGGGTGTCCTAAATTATGGCTGAATGTTTCCTAACATATTGTTTAAGAAATTCATTTATCCCAGCCTGGTTTCTGGCTGACCAAAAGGCAAATGAGATATTAATTTATGTTATCATTGCTGGTGAAAAGAATAAATGGAGTCATTGCAAGAAAGTGATACACAAGAAAACAGTTTTGTCAGGAAACATGAGAACTTTCCAGAGGTCATTTACTGCATCTGATGGCCCCTGGAGGTAAGGTGAGTTAATGACGAGGAGAGAAAAAGCAGAAAATCATGCAGAAAACTTTTCGTGCCTTTAATTATACACGAATTAAAAAAAAAAAAAAAAAAAAAAATAAAAAAAAAAAAAAAAAAAAAAAAAAAAAAAAAAAAAAAAAAAAAAACCAAAAAAAAAAAACACCCAAAAAAACCCACAAAGATATTTGTAGATACTGCTCCAGCTGGAAAGTAGAAGTCAGCTTTAAAATGGGGTATTATCTTTTACTTAGTCCTTCTGACTGCATGGCAGAAGGATGACTTTAAATCTGTTAAATCATCTTGTCTTTCTCTCAAGAGTCAGAGAGCCTTGTGGGTATTTCCTAACATTGTGGATGTTTAGAAGAAACCCTGTGAGGGCTGTGAGGCTCTAGTACAGTTTTCCCAGGGATGCCAAGCCTGGGTTATCTCCTGGTACCCAATGCTAGCCTTCTCATGGTGTGCCACGACTGTAAGATGGAGAGGAACATCCAGCCCTTTAAAACAGTACATTTGTTTGGAAATTTGGGAAAGAAAAAGCACATTTTCTTCTAAATGTATTATATGAGCTAGGAGATGTGTTCTTTCCTTCTTTCATAGGCCATCTGAGTTTTGGGCATTATCTTTTAGGTGGATTAGTGGTTTCATATGTTGCTGTCAGAGGGGGCCCAGCAGAACAAAGAGTAGCCATTTGGACATCCTTGAGCACACAGCAGAGAATAAGGGCAGTACAGCATTGAGGCACAGAATGTACTCAGATGTCCAAGCCAGTAACATGTACAATCCTAAAAAAACCCTGTGCATATCCAAATAAGATTTTAAGCAATACATATGCATTCATTTATTCAGATTGCATGGGGTTTTTGCAAAACTAATGGGGTTTTTGGAGTGCAATGTGCAATTTAGATGTCTATATTTAAAAGTCTGACCCTGTCACTGTAAAATCTAATGCATTTTCCTTTGTACTCTACAAATGCCAAGTGTAACAATTTGATTTCATTTTATAAATGCTTTCACGAACACAAACTCCATCCCTAATCCTTCCTCAGTGTTCTGGTAAAATTTTATTCCTGGTTTTGAACTTACTCAGTATCTTTATCTCACCTCGGCCCAGGTGGGATTTCTGTAAAAGAAACAGTGTACTGCTTT
>NW_026623266.1:2337326-2362445 GCF_030028575.1 Malurus melanocephalus
GTAGCTATTACAGGGACATAGAACAACTGCTTAACCATCCTAACAACCAGCAGGGAATTGCAACAGTGGAGACAGAGGTTCATCTGACTGGTGTAACACAATGTGGAGTGAGTCAAGGTGCCTGGATCTGAAATAGCTGTTGCTCTCTGTCAAAATACTCTACCAGTCCCACCCTGAAAATTTGCTTTCTTCTTTTCATGCCTTCTCTGGGCATGAGAACTCTCTTCACTTCAAGAGTCTTCCCAAGTGTGCAATATCCTTTTTCCAATCATAATAAGGGATCAAAGTCACACTTAACCCTCAAAATGAAGGGAAAAAAAGGTTTCCTATAACCTCAAAAAGTAATATGGGAACACAGGCTTTTAATGATGGGAGAGGGGTTTTCATTAAATTTAATTGTTTTATTTAGTATATTTATTTCTATTATATCACTAATATTAGCTATATTCTGTGACAGAGACTTTAGCAGCCAAAAATATCTCCAACTGCCAGTTATTCTTATAACTGTCCTCACCTCTCCCCCAGGAAATCATAAAACCTATTGATTCTGAGAATTGGAGAGGCACAGAAAAAGGATCACTTTATAATGGACCCTTTTATTTTACTTATCTCTAGATATTGAATGTTGGCCCAAAATGAAGCCATAAGACAGGGCAAGACAGATCTCTCACCTGAAGTGCTGTACACTCTCTCATGCTGTAACTCAACCAGACTTTACAGAATAGTCAACCATGCTCTGTCCTGTATTTCACCTTTTGAAGGCAATGTGTAGCAGGGGGATTACGTGCATCCCTGCATTGTTATGGATTAGCTGGAAGCTGGGCTGAGTGTTCTTTGTGCGGTGCATTGTTATCTCAAAGCAGCAGCAGTAATAGAGGGTTGTACACTGGAAAGGTTGAACTCACTGCTCAGTGCAGGTCATGTGCTTGCAGCTCTGACTCTGACACAAGTTCATCCTGCACCAAGAGACACAGCCAGGAAAACTCCATGTTGTTTGGTGAGAGATTCCCTGAGGATAACTAATACTGCTTGACCTTGGAGGTAAATACAAATTTGGTGGGTATATCCTGTAACATCYTAATATCACACAAGAAATCCTGCAAGGGCGACACAGGCTGCAGCTGTCCCATCCCTGAAARKGTTCATGGCCAGGTTGGATAGGGATCTGAGMMACCTGGTGTGGTGGAAATTATCCCTTCTCAGGGCAGAGGGGTGGAAACTAGATGGTCTTTGGGGTGCCTTCCAACCTAAACATTTCTATGATTCTGTGATTTGTGGAAAACATTTCTGATCTATGTCACTCATCATGCTGCAAAAAAATATTTGTGCCGCACTGCCCTTTGCTCARCTAGGATGACCTTCATTTGGATCACATTATGGTCATTGTGGGGGAAGGGAGTAGAGACAGTTTAGCCTTTAGAAAACGCTTTAGAAACCTTTGTCTGGGTGCTGTTTGAAGTACCTTTGGAGTTTTGGCATGCCCCTGTCACTTTTATTTATAGCCTCATGTCTGTTGTTCCCATTCTACGTGAGACAGAAGGGGTTTTCTGTGATAAATTAAATAACAAACAAAGACAAAGATGCCAAAAATAATGGAAATTACATCAGGWAATAAGAAAAAGTAACAGCTTAATTTTTTTTTTTCTTTTTTAAATTTTCTGAAATAGATCCTTATTTGTATGGGTGGGTTTTCTAGGCATGAACTGTATGACTAATAGCTTCCTTTTACCTCATCCTATAGAAATAAGATGATGTTTGTGTGGATAAAACGTTTGTGTGGATTTCTTAGAATTTTCCTTTGGTAGTTCATGTCATCTGTGTTTAATGTTAGGCATGAGGTGCTCAGACCTTTCAGATCTGTTTCCCAAACTAGCATTCTTCTTGATGTTGTTCCTCTTTTTTTGATTGCCATTTAAAAAAATTGTGCTTTTTTAAGTTACTTGGTTTTATTAGTTTTATTAGTTTTAATATTATTATTATTTCTCAGTTATATAGAAAATTGAGTTATCCAGGTTGATATACAGTAGCTACTGGTGTATTTTTGTGTTTTATATAACAGGTATCTCACCTACTCATCCCCAACTGCTTTATACATTTATAGATTAGAGAGAGGGAGCTCATCTCTGATATCACTGCTGGCCTTTGCTCTTGCTGTTCAGTCTTGTCTCATGACTTTTACATGAGCTACTCCTTCACCTACGCGCTCACAGATCAGAACAAAAATTCCAAAATGTCAAAATTTCATAGGAGAAAGAATGGAGAAACCTGTCAGGCACTCTAAGACAATGATGACAACCATGACTTACAGCCTCTGGTGTCCTGACACAAAGGTGTAAAATAAAGATCCTGTGGATAATAGATCTTATGTTGCCATAAATTCAGTGGACCTTTTTTTCCCCAAACCTTGCATAAATATACCCAGGCAAAACGACTCTGTGACTGTGAATATGACTGAGAATTTTRTCTATTCGCTTTGCATTCACTTTTGCAGGTGAATAGTTTGTCAGTTGGACTCACCCTAAGTGAATTTTTCTGACACAGATTTCTGGTGTCCAAAGACAACTATTTTTTAGGGTAAGCACAAGTGTAGAAATATCATTATCTCCCACTGAGGAATTCAACTGAGCACTCTTTCCAAGCTGCCCTTGCATCAGGGCACAATTACTGCTGGCAAATGCTAACACACCTTTTCCTTTACACTTCATTTTTTGCCTAATCCCTCTAATCTAATGGGCAGCCATGGAAAAGGCGTTACCTGCAATGCAAAAATCTTCCTTTAACTTTTTGTGATAGTGACAATGACCTATCCTAAACTTCTCTACAGGGAATTTATTTATAGTGATTTCTTTGCATGTTATTCCCCCTCCATATACTTGCAATCAAATTTAATAGTTAAGTTTTAAAGTCAACTTGTCTCTCTTGTGTTCAGGAAGTGGGACAGAAGTGGAGAGACAATCAAAGCTGATGGCTTTGTATTGCTGTAAAATGTGTTTTCATGAAAGAAGAAGTACTTTGTTTTGAGGATGGACATCAGCACAATTTTTGCTATCTTATGCCATTAACTTCCAATCTCTCCGGAATATCACTTGTTATTTAGTTCCTCACTCATTTTAAATGATGTGGATTTAAGTTAAATTCATTTAACAGAATGTCAGGATCAGAATCCACCTGTCTATATACACAGGCTTCTTGCACCTTGTGAAATGTCCTGATATACCCAAGATATCCTCATGGACATCACAGATATAATAGGAAATTTGTACCCCATTGGAATAGAAGYATAAAGATAAATGCACATAGTTCACAGAGATATTAACTCTGATATATGAGAAAAAACCTGAATCCGACCCTGAAAGTTATATGAGGTCAATCCTACACTTAGAAAAACTGCAATATTAATTTTCAGCCWATTATGCCTCAAAAATATCCTGTAATGCTAAATAAAATGATGCACACAAATTCATGTTTGAGGTGTGAATTTTTGACATAATTTGACATAATTTGTTTTCATGAGTATGACTTTTGCACACTTCTATACAACAGGGAAAAAAAAAAAAAAAAAAAAAAAACTAAACAAAACAAACCACCATTTTAAGAACAGAATTTAAGGTAAAGAGCAACAACCTGTTGTTGTAAGCGTCACCACAATTGACAAATTATATTTTCGGTGGAACTGCATGCATTTGGTTGGCTCACAAGATCATTTCCAGCAGTGCCATCTAGGGGCTGCAGCCACAGCAGCGCTCTCATGAACGGGCACTGCTAAACAGTTAAATAAGATTCATTTGGAAATTTAATATTTCTTTGTTCAGCGAGCTTCAGTGATTTTTTTTTTTTATATTTTATCTGGAATATAGAGATGTGAGGAAAAACAAAGTGGTTTTGACTTGATTTTTAAATGAAATGTCTTGGTGAAAAGCTTGGTCTGTTGAAAGCAATGAAAAAGCTTTCATTGATGTCTRTGAGCTGAAATTTCATTTGATTACTTTTCCTATTTAAACACATYCATCCTTTAATGAAATACATTTACATCTATAACATTTGAGACAGACAATTCTAAGGCTTAATCTTTCTCTAGAATCTTTAAACTTGAGTTGAAAAGTTGAAAGCAAATCAGAAATAATAACCAGACATTTATGCCTTGCACTCAAGAGACTGTAGAGAAATGCATTGCTCTCTTTTTTTCTGTTTTCCTTCCCTTTCCAATACACAAAATATTTCACTCATCAGTAGCTACTGCTTCAAAGCCTCAAAGACTCCATAAATCCTGGATTATCTTTGCAGTCTCTAATAAGAAAGAAAATATTTGAGGCATGACCTTCTTCTTCTTAAATTTCCTGGTAAAAACACARGTAGCTAATCATATCAGTAGAATTAAAGTGAGAGAATTAATAGYATCAGAAGAATTATCAGCAGATTATTATGGTCCAGCTTCAAACAATCATCTCCTAGTTTTGTTTTTCCCTCCTACCTATTCTGCTTTAAAGGTTTTTGGGTACAGGAATATTCATGATAATGTGCTCATTGCCAATTACTAAGCTTCCCATGGATTTATAGACTAAATTACAAAATTATGTGGAAAACTGAGATACTGCAAAAAGCCAAGATGCTGTGAAGAAAATACATGTTTGCTTTAATATTATTATTACCTTCCTTTAGGTTACATTAGGAATAGAGGTAGTACTCAGTACAGTTTCTTAGGAAAATGTGAAATGCAGAATAGAATAGGTGAGAAGGAACRGAAAAGGAGAATACTCTGGAGATTTTTGACATTGCTGCTCTGGTAGTGTTTTCCCAGAGTTTGTCCTGGACTGCCAGCAGCTCAGTCCTAGACAGCACCTACAAAACTTGGGAATCACCACTCCATGCATGACACAGTGACTGTTAAAATTTGTTGGCATGGGACTTGGTTGAGGAATAGTTTGGCAGCTGCATGATGATTAATTTTCTGCCCTGATGCTTTATCTGAAAATACCTGTTTAGGTAGGAATCCTTGCTGGCCCATCACAGTGTGTTTTCATGTTGAAGAAAAAGTGTAGCTGATGAGGCAGGAAGGATTTCTGATTGTGARCGTCCCAAGTGATTTTATTTTGGTTCAAACTAGACACCTCTTTTGACCAGGTGGAAGGTTCATAGGGTCATAAATTGTTTTGTTGTTAAGTTCATAGCTGCTTTCTTGGGAAACCAGATATGCTACTCAGCTACCTGGCAGCTAAATTGCAGATAAAGCTGTGGTTTCTTCAGGCATCCCAACAAGATGATTTGTCCTTAATTCACTATTCTGTAGCTTTACCAGGGGTTTCATTGTAACCAGTGAATTCTAGAGTATAGCAGCTTCTATTTAATTAATATTAACATGTATGAATTAGGTATCTATAATAAGAGGTACATAACWACATCTAATTATATATCATTGATTCTGAAGAAAAGAAAAGATTTAGCATTCAATCATTACTTTTCCAGATAGAATAAAATATATTTTCCAGGTCTTTAGTATCCTGCTTTAAAGATTATGAAATGCTGTGTCTCTTTTTTTTTTGGCTTTTCCAAGTTTTTTTTTCATATTGACTATGTTTACTTTCTTTCATAAATTTTATTTAACAGGCATCCTTATCCCATGACATGCTGACAAATTCTTAACTTTGTACATATTTAAATACTCACATAACTTTTAAAAAATTCAKTAAAATAGAGAAACATGAGCTAAAATCCATCCCTAAGATGCAAGGGAATGTTACATTTGATTTTAAGTGTACTGCTGATTCAAGGCATATCAGTGGGAGTATCATTGGGAAGAAATATTGGGGGGAAAGCTCTGSATAAAGCTATACATAAATGGGACATTTCACAAATAAATAGTTTTAGCCCTCTCATATTTTCAGTTTCTTCTCTCTGAGCTTCTTATTGAGCATTAAATTCTTTCAAGCCCTATAACACCCTGGAAATCAATGTAATATTACAGGTAAGCTGAACCAGAATATTCTGTGTAGATGTTAATTATTCTTTTTATTAGAGTTTGGATTTAGAAATTAAACCCCATGATGATTTAGTCTTCCTTGTAATTAGATGTAATAATTGGAATTTCTTTCACAGTGCACTGTGCCCTTGTTTTGAAGGAAGAGCAATATTTTATACCTACTGATATTCAACATTTATCAATTTTCCAACATTTCCTTGTGGCTCTCTCTACTGAAACTTTCCAATAWGATCACTCTGCTATTGTTATGGAAATACCCATCACTTTTTGCAGGTCARGGAGTTATGAATGAATTTCTTACTTCTATTTCTCGAACTGCAATTTGCTGGTGGCTCAAAAGTGACTTTGTGAGAGTGAGTGATGTTTCTGATAAAGGTACAGCACAAACCAAACAGAGTCATGGAAAATTTCCTCAGCAAATTTGACTTTTCAGAAGAGTGAAGTCTCACATCACAAATAGCTTTCCTGCCACATACTTCCAAATCTGTTTTGTTGAGTATGGTTGTTTATTTCTTAGGCTCAGGTGGCAGCTCTCTGGGTCATCACTTCATATGAGTTTGCAGAAAGAGAATGGGCTAAATCATTAATTGTTTTGTAAATATATTAAATATGCAGCTCAGAAGTAAAATTGGGTATTAACAGCTGTCTAGCATGTACATTTTGCAAATAATCCCTTTATGTAGACAGCTGGAATTTCTTAGTTTTGCGGACAATCATCCTCCCTCTCATGGGGAATAACTAATTAAAAGTGTCTCTTCAATCATTCCTCATCATCCAAGGATTCTCTAGTGATGAGGGTCATCAGCAAGAGGTCAGCATTTTAGCATAGTCACAGTAAGCTAAAGGAAAAAAAATGAACCAAAATCAGCTTATTTTCTACAAATGTTTCTGAGATGTGCTCATTGCCCTGATTTTGGATCTTCCATATTTAAAGGTATTAATATCCAGGACTTTGCTGGCATTGTTTAAGATGAAAASAGTAGCCAAATTCAAATCTGCCTTCAGGTTTTTATCAGCTAGAGATCTAGAATGATGGATAAAACATTCATTTTATATTCCATGTTTATTGTGTATATCAGTTGAATTATTGAAATAGCACCAATGGGTGAATTATAATGGTTTCATACTTGATTCCAATATTCTTCTGTCYTTGCTTCTCTTTTTAATATATTTTTGTAGATAATTCCTCACTTTCATTATAGTATTGAATTATTGAAACATATAAAATCCCTGCAAGTTACTTTTTGAAGTGAGTTTTTAACCTTTGATCCAGTAYTCCAAACTTTCTAGAAGCAGAAAGCACGAGTGGAGGATATAGAGGCTTCATAGGAATAGAAATCAAAGCATTGAACAATAAACTGAGAACCCCATGGCTGAACAAAGAGCAGAGTACGACAAAATTAGGAGACAGCTGGCCCAGAAGCAAAACTGAGCACTGCAAGGTGTATTTCCACAGCTTTTTTTCTCCCTATTATTCCAAAGCTTAAATATCCAGTCTGGGGTGACATTCAGATGAATTTRGACTACAAGGAATGCAAATATTTTTTTTCTGTTATTCAGATGTTCTACAAGAATTTCACAATGCTAAGTGGTTGTCTTATATCTAAATGGCAAATTTCTAATGTGAAGGATGCTTGGATGTTAGTCACAGCTGAGACAGGGATGGCTACAGAGCTCAGCAAGCAACAGCTTCTATCAGTAAATGCAGCCCCACAGGCCAAGGAAGACAAGAAATACAGGGGGAGGCTGAGGGAGCTTGTTTATTCAACCAAGAGTAGAAAACAAGAAGGAGGAGACTTTTGTCTTCAGATATTTGACAATGAGCTGCAGAGATGAAAGAGMAAGGCTCCTCTCAGAGTCTCACAGTAAAGGAAAAGAGGCTGTGAAAACAAGCTGAAAAAAAGATAATTCTGTTTAAATATAAGGAAAAAAGAGGCAAATCACAATGAGAGTGTCTGAACCTGAAACAGGAACCCCGAAACAGGAACCCCGAAAATCTCAGTAAAGTGGTTTAATATATACACTGGCACTTCTGTTGGGAAGGTGGGCTGGAAAATCTCAGAGGTCCCTTCTGATCTGTTGTTTTATGGTCATGGGAGAGGGTCTGTATTGAGAATTTAACCATGTACATGCTTGGTTCCCAATGCCAAGTTTGAGCCTTAATTTCCTTTTACCAATATTATAAATGTAGCCTGTAGTTCTGCAGTGTATGATAACCATCAGCAATGCATACAGAGGTATAACAYACATATTTAGCCAGTTTTAATACTTCTATCCAGCTGAAACCAGCCATCTGCAAGGAACAGGTGATTTCAATCAGAAAAAACCCTTCAGCCATGTTGTAAAAAAAAATTTAGTATAATTTAATTCTTTTAGGATAGATTATAATGACAGTTCCGTTGGCCAAATGATGAATGTATTTTTCACTCAGATTTACACAGCAGTGCCTGGGATTGGTCAGTTCCATTGTTTTGTTATAATCAGATTCTCTTCTGTAGCCCCACTTCTTACTAAGATACTTTGCTCACAGATTAATAGTGGTTGATGTTTTTGAGCATCTGCCCAGAGTCTGCAAGCATAATCAGGAAACAAAAATAATTTCAATCAGAAGAGAAGCAATTTTGATTCTCTGGAAGCTTCTAAATCATCCATAACTGTGATTTCTGCTTTCAGGATCATTGCTTTTCCCCATTACRTGCACCGAAATTAATGTTTTCTGAAAGCAAATAAAAGTAAAATTAAATATTTTCTGATACAAATGATAATTGGCCACTTGTCTGATAAGATGATTTTATTTAAACAAAATCTACTCTTGTAACACTGCATTTCCGATTCTACAATCCCATAATCTTCAGGCTGCTTCTCTTCTCCAAGTCATCATAATTAAAGGCAGGTGTTCAATATAGCCACCAGAAGGGATGAGTTAATGCTGTAATTATTAGTTGTAAAAGATTTCTAATTAGAATTATAAAATATGAAGTACTTCGTTTTGAAAAATGCAGGTAGATGTTCAGAAAGGTTTTTTTTTTTTTTAAGTACATAAACACCTATCTCAAATAAAATGAGTAGGACGTCTGGTCCTAAGTATATTCAAAATATCATTAGGAGTTTATTTATGTCTCAGGGCAATAATTAAAAATGTTGCTTTGTATGAGATTCAGATTTAAATTATTATTCAAGCTTGCTGGTAACAAATATGTATTACTAATAAGAGTTTAACTCCCTCCTTTGTTATTAACATAATGGAAAGCATTATATTTTGTTGTATCATTTTATCATGATTTTCTCTTCTCAAGATGAAAACAAAAGAGTTTGTTTGTTTTTTTGTTTTGTTTTTTTTTTTTTTTAATAATTCTGACCTAACAACCTTGTTATTAACAATGTAAGGCATTTAGTAGACATAGATTTATTTTTTCTTTTTCCTAAATAGATACTGAACAGTATATTTTAAGCATTTAATTTTTGTCTTTAGCTTGCACAAGCAGGTTCTATACCTTATAAATAGTTGCCTACTGCTTCATTCTTCATGTTTTATGAATTGATCCCAAATCAATGTAAAGCATAGTGTGCTCTTTTGTAAATTTTGTATTTTCAACTTCTTTGACCCTTTCTTTTGTTGAAATATGCAAAATTATTGAGACACTATATGAGAAATCACCCTATAACACTATCTGTGTAATGACGACCTTTAAACTGGCTGTTCATAGTCAGGGAAGAGATCTTGGAATCGTTGTAGGAGCTTCTTTGAAAGACTAATATCAGTCTCTGGTATGGTCAGAAGACAAAAAGAATATTGAGGTATAACTAAAAAAAAAGTAGAGAACAAATGGTTATCTCTATTCCATGGGACAGTTCCTTCTATGAATTTTTAATGCCTCATGTGCTAGTCATTTTATCACAACAAAAATATAAGAAATAGAAGAGTACTGAGAATAATGACATGGAGTATCAGAGGAGTGGAATAGCTTGCATGAAGAAAAATTGTAAGGACTTTTCCCTTTGACAATAAAAATGATGTAAGGTAGGATCATAAATGACATCCAAAAAAACTGAAGCCATTTTAGGTGTATCAGTTCTCAGGATGAGTGGAGTCTATTGTTAATTCTTGAAACTACAAGAAGACAGTTTCTATTACTGGATATTAAAACTTACAGGTAACAAATGTATTGAAACAATAACAACTCTACATACCATCTGTAATCTGCTAAAATAACTATATGAGATTTTAATGTGAGTTTATATTTTTCTATCAATAAATAATAGACTTACATGGTTGAACACTTTTAGCAACTGCAGATGCTTTGTCCTCTTACTATTTGTCTATTCACCTCATAACTTCTAAAATAGCTTTCTGACAAGTACATACTCATTGTTTAAAGTAAYATTTTTCTTTTTAAAAGCTAAAAGGGAATAATAGAATGGTGGAATCATTTATGTTGGAAAAGACCTTTAAGATTGTTAAGTCCAACTGTTAATCCAGCCCTGTCAAGTCTACCACTAAACTGCATCCCTAAGTGTCACTTTTAAATACCTTCATGTACAGCAAATCTACCACTTCCCTGGGCAGCCTGTTCCAGTGCTTGACAACCCTCTGAGTGAAGAAATTTTTCCTAAAAACCAGTCTAAATCTTCCATGGTGCAACTTGAGGCCATTTTCTCTTGTCCTGTAGTCAGTCTATTGCCGGGGAGAAGAGACCAACCACCAGGATAACACCTTTCAGAGAGTTGTAAAGAGAGAAAAGGCCTCCCCTGAGCCTCCTTTTCTCCAGGCTAAAAACCYCAGCTCCSYMAACCCCTTCTAATCAGATTCGTGTTCCAGATCCTTCCCCAGCTTCATCGCCCTTTTTGGGGCATGCTCCAGCAGACTTTCCATGATAAGGAGTGAAAACACCAATATGAAGTGTAATGTTTGTGCTTTCCTCTTTCAATGTCTATTAGAGTATTAGAATGCCTCTTGCACCAGTACAAGATTGAGACAAATTATTTACTGTTCAGAGGTCTTGTTTCCTCCCACACACCCCCATCAGCTTTGTTTCATCACTCTTCTATAAATGGAAGAATTTGTTGTCCTGCGTGTGTTCAGCTAAACTCAGGTACCAAGAAGGGCACTGTGTCCTTCTGGTTCTCTTCAGTTTCCTGCCCTTTTTTCACACTTTTTCTATAGTCAGAGGCAATTTTKCTGATCCAGAAGTAARGCTTTGAGGACCCCACTTATTTCTTCTCCAGAATGATTACGGACGTTTCATTTAAATGTGGATTAACAGATATGTGAATTGGGATCAATTAGTACCTCTTTGTTTGAGTAATTCTTATTAAAGAGCATAGCTCTTCACAAACCTGGCTTAATTCAGCCTTTTTGAGGCCAGCAGGGGATAACCAATTAGCTTCAAAATAAGAGGAACAGAACAGGAACAGAACCATCACATATAGACAGAGTGAAACAGGTGTTCCTATCCACAATCTTCTCTTATAAATAACAATAAAATGATAATTAATAAAGAACTACTCACTTGGGAATGGAAAAGCAAACAGAAATCCTACTACTTTGTCTATTTAATCTTTCAGACATGAACTCTTTTAAAAACAGGTTTTCATTTTATTTAGTGAGGAGTTTTCTGCTGTACTTTCCAGTTCTGACCCAAACCAATAAAACAGACAGTTCATTTAACTTTTTTTTTCTTCCAAGAAAAGCAAGAAAACTGGAAGTGTGTTCATCCCAATTTTTTATCTATCTTTTCTGATTTTTACAAATTAATATTTTTCTACTTTGTTCACGGAATTAATAGTGAGAAAAGATAAAGGCTTTTGACATCTATATTAAACTTTATACTTTGTAGTTCACTAATCCAGAAAATGTATGAACAGTCTGAAATATTTTCTTCCTGATAGAAGATTTACAAAAGAAGCAAAAAACTGGTAAAATTGATTCTGTACTAGTTGCAATAGTTATAGTGATGCATTCTATCTTGCTCAAGACATTTAAATACAYTAGAAAATAAATCACAAAAGTACACCTAGATTTGCCTTGCATTCATTCTATAATACTACTTACCTTTTGTGAAATCCTTACTTGTGTTGGTGAGGTGCTGTGTCCATGAAAAACYTCATTCAAACACTCATTTTGTTGTGTTGAGTGGTGGTCTGCAGCATCAACAAAAGAAAGGCAAAAATACACAGCCCATATGAATACTAAGATCATAGACACATAAATTTGTGAAGTCATGGGATTTGGAAACGACTTCATTCATTTCAATTTCCCATCCATGAAATCTGAGAATTTGTCAAAGGTAATTTCTAGATGAATATTACCTACTTTGGACTTGAGAACATGTATAATAAAAATATGTTTATGAAATTTTATAAAATAAACTGATACTTGTCTGCTCACCCGGAAAAAGATTAAGTGTAGACAGCTAAAACCTATAAACTTGTAACTCGCTTTYGGGTTTTTCAATGCTCAAATTTTGTTCCAGTTTTCAGTGCTGACCATGAAAAATAAACATTTCATTGTGCTGGTTTTGGCTGGAGTAGAATTAATGTTCTGCATAGTAGCTGGTAAGGAGCTGTGTTTTTAATTTCTGCCGGAAACAGTTTTGATAACACAGGGACAGTTTTGCTATTGCTGAGCAGAGCTCACACAGAGCTAAGGCCTTTCTTGCTCCTCACCCAGCCCAGCACAAGGGAYTGGGAGGGGACACAGCCAGGACAGMTGACYCCAAATGACCCAAGGGATATCCCAGACCMCARGGTGTCATGCTCAGCATGTAAGGCTGGAGGAGAAGAAG
Organism: Malurus melanocephalus; assembly: GCF_030028575.1. Taxonomy (NCBI): domain Eukaryota; kingdom Metazoa; phylum Chordata; class Aves; order Passeriformes; family Maluridae; genus Malurus; species Malurus melanocephalus. The sequence goes on from NW_026623266.1 coordinate 2,350,089, forward strand.
TAAGGCAGGGATGTTTGCAGTGATGGTGTTTGTCTTCCCAAGTCACCATTAGACATGATGGAAACCTGCTTACCTGGGCATAGATGAACTGTCCAATAGAAGTGGGGAATCAATTCCTTGTTTTCCTACTCTTTCTCTGATAAACTCCCTTTATCTCAGCCTATCAATTTTCTTACTTTTACCCTTTCGATTCTCTTCTTCATCCCCCTGGGGGAGTGAGCTCGATGGGGATTAGTTGTCAGTTGGRGTTAAACCATGAGATGAAGAAAGCAAGAAAGTTGGGTTTTCTGTGCTATCTACTTCTTCACTAAGCCTCTTAGACCAGAAAAATAAAAGCAGAAATTATTAATCAAGTTATGCGGAAGCCTGATAAAATCTTTCTTTGCCTTAAAGACCATAACTTTTATTCTGACCGGGGCAGACAGTTCAAAGTATACCAAACTCTTCACAARGATACAGTACAGACTGCTTCCTTACATTGCATGTGTCATTAAATGCACAGGGATGGCAAAGGGTGGGTGTTTCTGGGGTCTAATGCACAGAAAAAAACTGGCCAGGGCTAAGAACATAAGCAGGAGCTTAAGAGCACATGTGTAGCACTCCTGTTTTATTTGGGGTCTCAAGGCATTCAAGACACAGGCTATTGAAAATGGAGGCTGTTGGCCTATTGTCTTCTTCCAATGGATTTTTTTTGGAGACAAATTCCAGGTTGATGGGAATTTGGCTCAATAGAACATGATTTTTTTCTCTGGGTTTGTGTACTTTTATTTTAACAAAATAAACCAAACATATTTTTCAGAGCAAGGAGTGACAGTCTATCCAGCTAAATCAACATCTGTTTAAATTGAATTGTCATGATTCATCTCATTTCACTGCGGAAATCTCCAATGTGAATGTCTATGCCAGAGCCAGCAATCCACATTTATTCTCAATGGAGACAAATAGGCACTTTCAGGCTGTGATTCAGAGTATCTCAAGGTAGATCTCTAAAATACATTATATCATAAAACAGCGCTTACTGCCAATGATGTGAAATAAATCCACAGCAATATCCTAACAGGATACTTACTGGAATATGGTTTTCACATGGCTTTTTGACTCCTCATATGAAATCACTGGGATCCAATCAGAAATTTACATCATTTCTCTTACACATTCTTCAGAATTCCTTAAAGGAAAGGTAAGAAGTAAAACTGCTGTCAAAGCTTTATTTTACTCAATTGATAGATCATTATCTAGCATACTTTAGYTTTATTTCTGAAATAATTTCAATTTCAGCATTTAAAGAAATGTAAGAATCACCCTKCTAGGAGGCACTCTTTAGTGCCTGTATTTGGCCCCCAGGCAGGACARTAAGGGAAGGTGCCCATAGAAATCATAAAATCCTGTCACTGACTACAGTCTATTCTCTTGCATTCCCCCAGCATCCAGAACTAGGGTGTGCTTTTAGATATTAGAGGTTGCATCACCGCCTTTTCAAGCTTCTTTCAATAGATGTACAGTCCATGAAATTTTTTGACACCTTTCATACCAGTTTCTCTTGACATCAGCTTTTGGAGGTTCATTTTTCACTGCATAAAAAGGAGTTTCAGATCTTTTTAAAAACTTATCTCCTGCAAGCTTTAGACAATGTCCCATCTTTCTTGTAGTGTGATTTTTGAGTCAAAATGTCAAAGAAACAACCAGTTAGTTCTATATTCGCCTTAACTTCTCCCTCTGGACTTTGCTAACCATTACCATATTCCTCCTCAGATTTTCCTGTCCAGAGCTCCTCCCTTTCCCACGTCAACTTCTCCATTCACTTTATCACTGTGATTAAGTTACTCTGAACCTTTTTTTTAGCTCCACAACATCTCTTTTGAGATGAGGAGATCTGCACATCAAGATGTGGATATATAAGGCTTTTTACTGCACCAAATAATTTTTTCTCTTTTGCTTGCTTTTCCTGAAGATGCTCAGCATTTCTTGAACACTGGGACTAATCCYAAGCACTGAAAGCTTCAAATAAATGTCCCAAATCAGGAACAAAGGAAYTTTGGTTTTCCACTAGCCATGCAGAGAATCACCTAGCTCTGAATAACCTCTCACACTAATAACTAAAGGTAGATGTAGTGAAAACCTTCTAAAATTGAAAAAAAAAAAAAATCCATGACTTCTGAATTTCCTGGACTCTGTAACTAAAGCTGTTTAACATTTGGAAAGACCAAACCTAGTCCTGTAACTCCCATGGATTTAAAGGAATTCTGAATCAGGAAAAGATAACATTGTTCATATCTCATCCTTAAGGATAAGATTTACCTTGTTGGGGTTAAATGGATCATAAGAGATAAATGAGTCTTTACAGAGGTTTAAATCCCATGCAAAGAAAATAAACAATGAATCAGAAACTACTGGATTATGATGTGTAGGGATTTTAGAAGGGAATATAAACTTCCCAAGAGGGAAAGAAACATGAAGATTCGTTGAGCTCATGGATAGCCTCAGTTTCTTTTGAGGGTTTTTAACTAATTACATACTGCTTGAACCTTCGCTCAGAAAAAAGAAATTAGAAAATTAGAAGACAGATCATGGTACTTGAAGAAACTGGTAGTAATTACTGCTACCAGAGTAATGAATTAGTAATGCTTTCAGTCTAGCATGACACCTCCTCATTGGGGTTTTTTTCACTATATAACTTTTGTTCCCATACTTTATCTTGGTGACAAATATTTTGTGTGGCAGTTCATACACACAGAGACTCACAAACCCACGTGGGCACTCACACAAAYTGCAGTGTTTGACACAGGACAGTCAGGTATGGCCAAATACTTTCTGTAGAAGCAAAGAATAATAGAATAGTTTGAGTTCAAAAGGAGTTTGAATATCATCTAGTTTCAATGCACTGCCATGGGCAGGAACACCTTTCACTAGACCAGGTTGCTCAAAGTCCCATCTGACCCAGCCTTGAACACTTCCACAAGTTCTCTGAGCAGCCTGTGCCAGTGCCTCACCATTCTCACAGTAAAGCTCACAATTAGAGTCAAATTCTGCCAGAGAAGCCAAGACTCTAAGGTAAGGCACTGGGCCATGAAGTTTATTAACCACAGAATCAAAACCTGTTGAATGTTTTTTTAACGTKTTCTTTCTTACTGAATAATAATCATGTGTGTGTGAAAATATCCTTTATAACCCCCTTCAAAAGATTTTCTAAACTCCATCCTCAATCCATCCTCCAAGATACTTCATCTATTAATTCAGCATAGAAGACAGTGCCAATCCCTCCTGGAAAAAGCTGTTCACTGACTGCCAGATAGGTGCCTTTCTTCTGCATTGTGAAAAATCAGCTGTAGATTCTCACTTTAGTGAAATTAAAGCGTGCACCAACGAGAGGTGGGGCATCTCATGGAAACATAAAGCATTAAATCCATCTGAGAAACTCTGGGTAACATTAAGAGGGGAAGGGGGATGGGGGATAGTGGCTGCCAAAAAAANCCCCATCAAAATGGCAAAGCAAAGCAAAACCAAAGCAAACCTTCCTTGCAGCTACTGCATTCCTGTTCCTTTAATATAAACACAGAAGAAATTCAAGAGGGCAAGTAATGTCAGTAGTAACTCTGCTTGCTCCAGTTTCTCACAAAACCATTTGCCTTAGGTGCTAATCTAAAAGGTAAATTTGGGGGTTATTTGTTCTACATTCATTGAAAAATCAGTGTAGAGAAACATACACTGGAAACCCCCTAATTTATCACAGAAATTCTACTGGGCACTAAACCAGCCTGTGTTTTGTGATTTGTGCTGTGCTACAGCAGTCACTTCTTTGTTCTTTGTTCTTAAGGTGCCTTAACCTGAGTGATCCTCTTTGCCTCCTGAAGGACCTCCTTGAGCAAATTCTTTTGTCATATTTGATCTTAGGTTCTTTTTTTGTCCTAATAACTCCCTCATTATTGAGATGTTTCAGCTGAGGAATGGTTAATCCATCCATGAAATGCTATCACTGTCTCATTATCAATGTCTCGTTAGTGGATGGTTGCAGGCAGGATTTCATGGTATGTAAACATAACTAAATGGTGTAGGTAAATGATCTGATGGCTGATATTGGAAATAAAGGGAAAAATAGAATGAAATGCAGCAAAAGAGAAAAAAAGATAGTAAAAAAGCAAGTAGCAGTATGGTTACTGAAACTCATGAAGGCAGCCTGATGTCCCATTGCTTGATGATTCATTTTAAATTTTTTTTTTTTTTTTGCAGAAAGTAGTGAAGTCAGAAGTATCTGAAGCTTTTGTATTTGTAAGAATTTGTGCTGCTGTGGATGCTCTGGAGACTGAGACCCTTGTGCTAATGTCTGAGCCTCAGCTTGGCCATTTTTATTTCTCTTTTTATCTCCCCTAGCTCCTGCTTATCTTCAGCTTCTCATCCATTCACTCAGCTTTGTCTGAAAGTGGTAGACAGGCTTTGAATATATCAAAACTAAATGAACATTTGAATAGGAAGAATCCCCTTTTTTAGGAACTTTGTTTCTGTAGGAAGCTTGGCTACAAATGGTTACATCAGCTGAAATTTCTTTTATAYGCTTTTCTGTAGAAAGCTATTAACAGAAACTGCACCTCTGAGTGCAATTGTAAATTCTAAGTCTTTGTAATTTATTTCTAAAATTATTTGAAGGTCCTACTTCAGTATTCCACAAATAGTTCAATGGCCATATGAAATATTTTTGTCTCAGGATTGTCAAGACATTAATAGTTTATATATGGGCTCTGCTGAACAGTTTCAAATCTTATTATGGCAAAGTCTGTACCCTAGTTACTTTTAAGAATATAAGAATATTCTGCTGGGTGAGAGCAAAGATATATTGATGAGAGCTCTTCTAGTTATTCTAGATTTCCTTTAAGTACAAAGGCTACTGCTACTGAAAAGAATACATCATTCCATTATCCCAGTAAAAAAAGTAAACTTAATCAACAGGTAGTAGTGCTCAATGAACTTTTGCCCATGGATCCATGTGGTGTTTATGAGATTTTCCTCCTTTACTGGAATGCTGCTGTCTTGTGCTTCCTCTCTTGCAATGGAGCATCTGTGCTCTAGTTCCTAATAACCTGYTGGACACTGCAGCTGTCACAGAGGAGTGTCCACGCCTCAGAGTAGGATGCCATGTATGTGCTGAAGTGGTGKCTTTCTGACAATTCTTTCAGTGTCAGAACTGGTTTGGAGTCAGTACTTCCCTAATGACATGCTGAGAGTGTCTTTGCCCTTAATGTTTCTCTAGAAAATAAAAGTAAAACAAATTTATTTTTTTACTCTTCTTGTGTTCTATTCTAAGATTTTCTAATTATTGTACATTAGAGATGTACCTTTTTYTTTAGCACAACACAGGTGGCTTCTGTCTAGTCAAGCCTCGTGCTTTATGAGTTTTCATTTGCAGTTTGCTCTCAACTCGCAGCAAAAACATTCTATTAAACAGTTTATATGAAACATGGAAACTAGTGTTTATATAACATATTTCCAAATGTACAAAAATTAAGATTAGGGAATGGGTTATTAGTGGAAAATATGATAAAAGAACAAACGGAAAGTTAGAATGTGCACCATTCAGACAAGCTATCACATCTGGGAATAACATGAATCTTTCTGGAGTTGTTCCTGTTAGGGCTCTACCTATTGGTCTGTCTCTTTATAAAACCCAGTGCTGTGATTGCTTGAGAGTTTGGAAATTAAGATAGTTGTAATGAATATGAAAGACAATATTTGAGTTAGTTTGTAAGATGTGGGTAAATAGCAGGAAGATGCATTTCTGACATTATRTAGTTTTTATAGTTATAGGCAACATATTAATGTTCAAATCACCACTGTTTCTTCACTCCATCATTTTACTTCACTCATTTGAAGCAAAATATTGAGTCAATCAGTCGCAGAAATCTTTTGGTACAGGCAGCTCTTACTTTATTCTGAGAGAATGGGATGAATACACCTAAAGCACAGTAATTTCATCTAATAAAATCTAATAATATCAAATCTAAACCAGCCATCCTGCATCTTAGGGCCAATCCCCTTTGTTCTTTTACAACGTCTGTCTTGCAGCCTTCTTGTAGCCCCTTTTAGGCACTGGAAGGCTGCAATAAGTTCTGCCCAAAGCCTTCTCTTCTCCAGACTGAACAGCCACAACCGCCTCAGCCTGTCAATGCAATACASAAAATAATGTGGAGGTGATAATTCCTTCCTGGACCACACTGGTTAGACAGCGTAAAGTGCAGCAGCAGAATTATTAGTATGATGGCAATGACTTAAGAAACAAAAATTATAGAATTAAACATCTGTGCTTTACCTTCAGCAGATGCACCCTCTAATTGTGTGCAAAAATCTGAAAAGTATAAACAAGGAAAAACTCACGCAGACATTGTGTGTGGGTGAGAGTAGGTGCAGTACAACCCATGAAACATGGGTGAACCACAGGAATGGCCATGATTCACTCAATCCTGTATTTTTTCTCCTTTTTCTTATTCTTTCCAGTTTCATATTCAGTCCAGTGTAGCTAAAGATTTTATATTAATTTCCCAGAGTTCTGGAGGCAGTTTTTGAGTCATTTGGCAGCTTGTTACATTGGGGTCCTTGCTTTGTTTTGGAAATGTGTTGTATAAAAATTATATTTCATTTCAGAGGATAGATTTTTTTCCCTTTATATGTTCCTTTGATATTATATGAAGGAGTAAACAGAAACACTCAGTTGACTTGCATAACATCTCTGATTTAATAACCCCCTGTGACATCAACTCTTACTTAACCCTGAAATTAAACAGCCCTCATTTGTTTCATCTTTCCTCCCATGGCAGTCTTTTCCTGCCTTTAATAATTTTCATTGCCCTACTACAGACTTCTTCTATTTCTGTTATCTCTTTCTTTGAGATGGTATGACCTGAATTGAGCACAGGATTCAAGGGAGGACCTGCCATCAATTTATATAATRGCATAATAATAGTTTATGAATTTGGGACATTGCTGGACTGACTGCATACACTGACTGCAGAATTCTGCTCAGTTCACTAAATTCAGGGCATGATTATTATCCTATTTAGCTTTCAGAGGACCAGAATTTGAAAGGCTAAGGGTTCCTTTCTTTAATTTTCTTTTTCTTTTTTTTTGTTTCTATGGCGCTATTTTTTAGACTTATGCTGAAAACAGTGTTGATAACATGGATGTTTTCTTTATTCTGACAGCAACAAACTCTTTTCTGCTTCTCACCCCATCCCACCAGCGAGGAGACTGGGGGTGCATAAGTTGGGAGGGGACACAGCTGGGACAGCTGACCTCAGCTGATGAACTGTGTCAAACCATATATATATATGCATATATATTAATCCCAAACCATACCACATTGTTCTCAGCAATAAAAATTGGTGGAAAAAGAAGGAAGGAGGTGGGGGCTATTTGTAGTGATGGTGTTTGTCTTCCTAAGTCATCACTGCATGTCCCGGAGCTGGCTGAACACCTGTCTGCCCACAAAAGTGGTGAATGAGTTCTTAATTTTGCTTTGCTTACACATATGGCTTTGGCTTTACCTGTGAAGTTGTCTTTAAGTCAGGCCATGAGTTTTCTCAGTTTTACCCTTATGATTTTCTCCCCCATCCCACTGGGGAGCAGGTGGCTTTGTGGGGTCAGCTGCTCTGTGAGCTTAAACCAGGATGGGGACAGTACCTGTGACGCCCTTCAGGACAGAGGCAGTGCTTGCACTGAGTTCTCTTATCTTACCCAGAMGATCTGTGGATTGGTGAGCTCCATAAATTAGAACAGATCCTTGATGTTCAGTGATGCTATTATGCCTTCTCCCCWTTTATAGCCAGTTGAGAAAAGCCCATTTTCAGAGCATTTCATCCCTTTTTGCTGTGGATCATTGCCTGTTTCAGTCTCTTTGGACTGGTTGTATTGTACACACACAGCACAGACTGTGACTACCCCTTAAGATAATTATTCTTCAGGTTCCAAGAGAGGCAAGAAAATATGGTTCTATTTTCTTCCTCTACCTGCACACCTTGAGTTCTAGAAATTAGTGACCTGATATGTTAATCCTTCAGTGACAAAAGACAAACTCTTTCTTGAAGAGTCGAAAACCCAGGATATCAAAGGTCCAGTCCAGCAAGCACCATATCATTGTCTCTGGGAAGAGAAACAACTTTGCTGATCCTGTGGCCAAGATCAACTACAATTTTACCAAACCAGATGTGTTCTTGTGGCAGATCTCATTGTTYTAATTCTACTTATTCAGACACTGAGAATGAGGGTGGAAATTTGACTTGCATCTCAATTTAGGCTCATTACTAATGAAGATATGATGATAAAAAAGAAGCAACATGTGAATTAAAAAAAAAGAGTTTGTGCATAATTAAGAAAGAACCTGCATACTGCCTAAATTACAGAAGTGTCATTGTTGCCAGGCAACRATAGTTTATAAAAGATCAAATTTTACTGAAGACAGGTAAAAACATAATAAATATAAAAGTGTCAGATATATCTTTAAATGAAGAGTAACATAGAGCAGAGATTTCTTTATCATTCTATCAGTGTGAAGACAAGATCTGACCCTTTTATTCATAAGGTGAAAATTAAGGCTGTCCATTATGCATTATACCTTGATTCTTCTATCAGCAGTTCATATAAATTGGTGGTAAAGCCTTCTGACTACTTGAGTTTCCCAAAATTCCTATGGGTTGTTTTGAACTTCAGAACTACACCTGTGCTTGTCTTTTAAATGAACTCCCAGCTTCACAAATGAAATAATGCCTTGGAAGCATCTAAAAATCTCACAACAACAGAAAGACCCTGAAGCAAATAGTTACTGKTCCGAGAGACAAGTGCATAAAGAGAAAACTACACCTATAGAAACATGAACTTTCCAAGAGATYGTCTGTCTGCAATTCATCCAGTTAAAAGATAATCACAACTTTCATGAGAATACAACAAGCTTGTCGTTTCTCTGGATTTTGTCTCGGATCGCTGAAGCAGACCTAGGTTCAAGCTAGAACAACAAATCCCTTTCTCTCCAACATTTCCACTGGATGTTTTTTCTTCACCTGGATGTTTGTTCCTAAGTCAGTATTTAATTAGTGTACCTATTTCTAAAATTGTTGGATTTTATTCCCCCCAAACAGTTGCCAAACCCAGCATTAGAAATAATAATGTCCTGAGGCACAATTGGCACCTGACCATGCAGTAAAAATATAAAGCTAAAAAAAAAAAAAGAAAAAACCTGCCCACTCTAGATCTGCCTTTGCACTTAACTTGACTGAAACAAACTGGACACTGTACATGAAAAAACTCCAACAGATTATCTGAGATAAACATTTTTATGGGTATTATATGCCTTATGAATTTTAAAATAAAGGAGAAAGAAAAGCTATTTTGCCAACAACAAAAAAATGCTCAGTGGTACTATAGTTCTCAATCAACTTTATATTTTATATTTTGTAGAGTATCATTCTGTTCCTAAATTTCTTCAAGATTATTTGCTTAGAATTCTTCTGYGTCCTTTTTGTAACATTTGCTTAATTTTTTTCTTGAAAAAAAGTAGTTATTGGCAGATTAGTATTTGCACACATCTGCAGTGAAGATATTTCCAATTAAAATAAATGCTTTGCTTTCCTCAGGTCAGATTACTAGGCATGAGTTTTGCTCCCTAACTTGACTAAMAGACTTCTATTAATTTTTGGATCTCATATTCACAAATTGAAATATGAAGTGCCTTTACTTAAAAGGGTCATCATTTACTTTTCAGRCATAATCAGTTTCAGGATTTAAGCCTTGTGATATTTTGACAACAAATTCAACAATTAAGGCATCTTTATAAACACAACTGGAGAAGAAACTTGAAAATCCACTCCTACCCAACCTCCCCCCCTCCCCAAAAAAAAAAAAAAAAAAAGAAAATACCAGAAATGCCCCAGTTTGCAATGTGGGGTGAGGGCTAATACATGAATCCTGTTCTGACTGGTACTAAGATCCAGTTTGTTGTTTAACACTTGCAAACCATAGAAATGAAAAATGTACCTATTTCCCATCTCTTAGCTATTATTGAATCAATGGTTGCTAGTGCTTTTAAGGAAAAGTGAGTTCCTGCATATTCCCTTGCTTTTGTTAAAGGAATCTAACAGATAATCTAAATATTTGTTATTGTTGACTAAATAATCTCTTTTAATGCACTTTTATTTCCTTATAAAAGCTTTAAAATTCCTCTGTTTTCTACCATTTGCTGCAAGGGATGGTAATTTACACTCTTCTGCATTGAAGCACTTTTTGGCTCAGTCAGGTCATTTCACCTTGGACATTTTTTTCTTCTTTTCTTCTTTTTATCCCTTGTATGCATATGCTTCCATCCTCCTTCACAGCCACCTCCCTTAAAACCTCTGGCACTTTTCTTCTTAAAGTTTAGGGGTTTTTTGGTTTGGTACTAATCTGATKTTGTAGATTTTGTACTTGAACAGAAATTAACTTATATAAAAAAGGGCATCTTTGGACTCAATGATTAGGCTGTTTCCATCCTAAATGACTCTGAGGAAAGTCAAGGGAACCTCTCAATTTCTGGCCTTGTCTTCCTCTCCTCTGATGTCACAACTTTCATGTCTACATAAACTCCAGCTCTGTATTTCCAGCAATGATTTATAACCCTTGCAACAACAGAAAACAAATGTGACTCTCCTGAAAAATGGTGAACAATAAAGACAACCTTAACATGCCTGAAGCTAGAGCTCAAGAATACAGTCAATTTACCATTGTTAATCCCATTTAGTAGGCACCTCCTGATCCCTAGCCACACTTAGGGACTGCATTACACTTTGACTCAGGTAGCTGTGGTGAGCAACAAGCACTGTGACCCTATTAAGAGCAGCTTTCCAAAGGTGCACAGGCTTATTTTGAAGATGAAACAGGGTATATTGAAAATATGAATGCTTTCATCTGCCAAAGTGTTTTGTCTGATACTACCTAGGAGCTGCAGTCAGAGATCAGATATCATATGTGCTCAGCTTTGTATAAAACCTMTAATGAAGAGCTGTTATCCAGTTCAGAGCCAACAGAAAAAGGCAACTAGAAGCCACAAAGACAGAGAGAAAAGGGATGACTAGAGAACAAGAAATCAGTGAGATAATACTCATTAGCATACTTTCCTTTTGTAGTCATCCTAGAAAAGGTCACACAGCTCCAATACCTCAAGACAAAAGTTCTAGAAACATAACCTAAAAATTATGTCTTTTCAGTTTCAATTTTTGACCTGAGCACAATAACTACTGTTATCTCATTAAAAGCAAAACCAGCTATTTACAAGTGAGCAAATACACACCAAGTTAATAATTTCTGTAGTGGTGTTATTTTGTGGGGCAGCACATAACTATAGCTGTGAATGAGATACTCATTCCATAGCAGTCAGCACTGAGATAATAGCAAACTTTAGTTGCTACTGGTATGAACAAGCTTTACACACTTTGTATTTCTACAGTGTGTGAGCAAAGGGACACATTCATAATCTAAATAAACCAAAGGGGTGGGAAAGCATCTTCCAGGCTTATTGTTATGACATATCTCAGAGAATGAGATCTGTCTAAGTCTCAGAAACCTGTCTAAATTTCAAAATGCTGTTGTAATCACTCGTACAGAATGTCTCCTGCCAGTGCAAGATACTAATCAYAATTCAATCTCAAGTATGGTTTGTCAAACTGAACTCTGAACAGCACACTTTGATTTAACCTATAGAAACAGGATACTTGATACCTTGGCCAAATGAGCAAATATAAATGAAATGACAGCACAATTGTAAGAGCTTCAATTATGATAATTAGCATTCATGCTTCACTGATGTTACAATTATGCTGCTCTAACTATTCCAGCATCATAGCTTGGATAGCACATCCTTGTTTCCTCAGCAATCAGCTGTCTCCAAGGTTGGGCTGAATTCAGAATTATTAGTTTTACATAAATATTTGACCTGAATTATGTTCTTTATGTATACCCTAGAAATGTTTATTTACCGCAACATTTCCAAATTTAACAAAAGTTGTGGGACTAAATACAGAAAATAYAGAAGCCCAATATAGAATAGTGATTGGGGCAGGAAATTTTGTAGGAAAAATAGCCTTTGAATAATATTAATGCTTTGAGTCTGATTCTATTTATTTGTTCAGCTTCAATGTAAATAAGGTCCATCAACACCTTGAGGTGACSAAAGGATCTCTGTCATCTATGGGATTTGCCTTAAGGAGATAGAGTTTTGGAATAGGTCTAAAAGCATTTGTGATTGTGTTGCTATAGTTACATTTGAACTCATTATCTGTGCTAAAAGGTAGAGACGATTGCACTAGTTAGTTCTGTGCCACACTGTCTCGGTGGTTTTTTTTTTGTTTT
>NW_026623266.1:2362473-2369391 GCF_030028575.1 Malurus melanocephalus
CTGAGGTCTGACCTATAACCACAGACTCACAGAAATATTTACCATGTTTAGAGCTATCTCAGAGATGTTTACCGATCACTTTACCTAAGTTGTCCTGTGCAGGTACATCTAACAGTGGCTCAGTTTATTATGACTGGTATGGTAAACTCACCCTGATATGGCTTATGATGCAGGAGGTAGGAATTTCATACAGGGTTTTCTTTAGTTGCAATCAGGACATAGTAATGGTAATTTCATAGTAATTTCTCCTTTACTTGCATCATTCAACATAGGACTAACCCAAACGACTCGGTGGAGGAAAGCTGATGCACATGAGAAGCAGAGCCTGAGAAAAAGAAAAGGCTATTATTAATAGGTGAAAATAAAGCTATTTAGAAGTTCCTAAAGGCATTGACACACAGTCATGAATTCAAATGGAAGGCTGTCAAGCAAAAGAACAACCACAAGCTTGGTCTCTATGTAAACAGCAATTACCTGAACACAGGATTTCTGTAAAGCCATAACCCTCTGTCTTTTTCATAGTTCTTTTCCTCAGAAAGAAAATAGAAATACCTTCYGGAGAAATATTTTTCTTATCAAGATCTAAGGCAAGCAAATATACCTTTTTATGTGATGCTACCTGGGCAGTGAACAAAGATATGCTTCACCTGACAAGACCCTTTCAAGATGTCTTTTCCGTTTCACTACTAAAATTTGTATTTTTACCACTATTTATTTTCTTCTGCTGTGAGACTCCTTCATTTACCTGTATCTTATTAAAAGTATTTGAAAATGAAGGTAAATGGAAGACTGCATCTGATGCTTCATGTAAAATCAARCAACCTTGGAAATTCATCTGAAATCATATATTTCAAAGAATTTGATATTTTTTTTCTAACGTCTTTTTACTTCCCATAGAATTTCCTGYGGAATAAAAGAAACATCCTTTCCCTAACTCTTACTCAAGATAGACAGAAAGAAGACTCCAGTACTAGTTGTAGGACAATCCTAATCTTTGTGGAGTCTATTSCAGAAAAAAAGCAAAGCAAAACCAAACAACTAATTCCCCCCTACCATAGATACATTTTTATAAATTTGTATTTAATAATATATATATATGTATATATGTGTATGCATATACATACAGGCAAGTATATATGTGGAATTAACTATGCAAAATATTCATATACACCTTCATTAACAYGCACAAAGTCTGCATTGTTCATCTMAAAATTTAAAGAACCATTTTGCTTTTAAAACTGCAGATTAAAATGCAAATTGAGCCGCACTTAAATTTTTGTAGTGCTTCATTTTGTGCAGTTCTAAGCACCTACTGGTCAAACAACAAATGCAGCAGAACCTTGTTGGCCACTTTAGTACTAAATGAYTCCTGACCTCCATGCTGAGTGACTGAGCTAACAACATTTGTGGGCAGTGTTTTTTCTTGTCCTTTRTGAGCTAGTTTAGAGTGAAGGAAAAAATCTGAAGTTTATTATCAAGTTTTCTCTGGATCCTAAGTTGAGGAAGGATTGCTTTTAATGGGACTAGTTAGAGGAAGGACTTCAAAGCTAGCTTAGTTTTCTAAAGTCTTTCAGAGAAAGACCTCTGTTGTCTCTGAATCTATGCCTATTACCCAGAGATGGTAGATCCTCCGGGCCAAATATTTCCAATGCTGTTTACAGTGTCGGGCTAATAACTGGCAACTTCCCTGTAACCTAGGTCTCCCTCCACCCTAAAGCATGCGACTGAAAGATAAGGAGAGATATTTTTTAGTCTGCCAGAGTGATGTTTTTATCAACTCAGGTTTGTGTTCTATGCATTGAACTGTCCTGACTCGGATGGCTCTGCATGGGCTATGGGACCAGTGTGGAGGAACCAGTTCAATGGGCAAGCCTGGCTTAGCTACCATGAGGATGCAAGACTTCTGGAAAACCCTCTGTRGAACCATATCCAGGCTTCTTCTTTAGTAAAATGAATTAATTTACTCAAAACAATAATAATAATTAAAAAAAAAAAATCTGGGAATACACTTTAAAATACAGTGTACAGTCAAGGAGCAAATTAGGGATCCACTATTTAGCATCATGTTTACTGTAGCATCATGTTTACTGTAGCTGTAATTTATTGCAGGATGGAACAAATCATGCCCCAAGTGTCCTTGTGCAGCTCTTCTGAATACAGAGAAAACCCAATACAATAGTTTTAAAGAAAGTGTGTTTCGAGTGGCTGAAGTTCAGTGAGCTGAATCGCACCCCGTGTATTCCCACACACAGCAGCTGTTATGAAAACCTCTCTCCAGTCAAATCCACCTCCTTGTGCAGCTCAGCTGTAATCAGTTCAGCTAGCAGCTGAGGAAGAAGCTGTCTCCAGGCCATTAACCTCCCAGCAGTACACCCAGCAGTGGAGATGCTGCAGAAAATGCTTACTGGGAAGTTTACCTTTCTGCTGTAACCCCACCACTGCTTCTCATCTCTGCAACTCAAACAACCCAAATATGGCTCATTTCTGTTGCCATAAAAATATATGAAGTTTTATCCCTATTCCCTGTGGTCTACTAGTTTTCCTCACTTCTTGAAGTGTTCATGGAATCAGTGGTTTGGATGCCAGTCCATTTTGTAATCCACAATACAACTTGTCCCATTAAGGGAGCAACAGGCTGGAGCAAAGAAGCCATTGGAGCATCTCACTATTTCCCATTTGAAATGCTCCTTGCTTTGCCCATTGTTAATCAGCAGAAAAACTTGCTGTCTCAAAGTGAAACCTRTGGTTGTAAAGTAAATCCTCAAACGCTTAATGCCAATGGCAAAAGGAAAAAGAACCCAAATATTTATGGTAATCTTCTGGAGTTTTATTTGTTTATTAATTTCTTAATGGCAGGCTGTAGAATAGGTTAAATTTTTGGACCAGGAGGTAATCACATTTTAATTGAATTATTTAAAGTGTGCGATTTGTCACATCTACCAATAATTTTAATTACTTAATAAATTGCTTTGGTGTCATGTTTGAATCTCATTTTGCGTACTATATTTCTTTAAAATGTCTGAATTGATTAATATTAAAATGYAAGTGTTCAAATCAAGCAATTATTTAAGCAGCTAATTACTTAATGTGAGTTTAGAAATAAGAGAAATGAATGTCAGCTAAACAGCATTAGGGTTTGACCCTGAATTCTTGGCATAGTCAATATCTTAGCTGTGTTYAGTGAAACCATTCCTGGATATTAATACAGTTTGCATATTCAAGGAATAAATGTTAGGTATTCTGCTTTATTATTTCTGAATTCTGCATTTTAGAAAACATACAAACAACTAGAAATATTTGGCGTTAATTGAAGGAATCCAGCTTTTCCRGGTAGGAGTGTTTTAAAAAGGCATGAGGAATCTGAATTTGTTTTGCATATATCATTGTTCAAATGGAAGAAATTATGTTTGCTGGCATTTGGTAATAGTTTCTGAGTTGTTTCTCAGGAAGATATTCCAAATATTCATAGCTTGTAAAGATAAAATTTGTCATCACCTTATCTGATTTTCTAGCTAAAGCTAGATGATACAGCCAAYATAGTCCTGTTTTAAACCAAATAAATCATATTTCATCTTGTAATGTAGAAATAAACACTTCATGCAGACGTGAAACTCCGATAKGTTCACTTGTAGCAAGTGATTTCAGAGTAAAGAAGCAAAAAAACCAGAACTTTAATTTCAAAATCTAACATGCCTAACATCCAGCTCATGGCATTATGCTAAAGTTCTCTTCAGAGAAGTTGAGCAAATTGAATGTACAATGAAAGTGGCCTTAAGTAACTACCTAGGGGAAGAAATTGATTGCCTAATTYTAACTAAAAGTCAAACAAATTAGTGCTGAAATCCTTAGGGACATTTAGTGATCACATGAGGGCTGGGGTTACTTATTGGTAGCAARGAAGATTTAGTGCATTTCCAAGCTTTCACTGTTTCTCTATTATATGCAAAACATTTGTTTTATCTCTATTAAGCCTCAGATTTCATAGCATTAATCAGCCTCCACTTAACTAGGAATTAAGAGACAGAACAGTACAACCCAATCTAAGAAGTCAGAGGGCTCTCTGTTTCTCACCTTGCTTCATTTTTTTTATCGCTGCAAACATCCTTTGAGTCATGYCTTTGAGCCAAGAACACAGCTCAGGTGTGAGCCAGGCTGTGCAGTTGGCAATACCTGTGAGCCCCCTTTTATTAGGTTTATAAGCGGCGGTCACCRATGCTGAGTTTATTTTTATTCTAAAGAAAAGGCTCTTAGCGCACAAACTGGAGGTCCTCTCTGACATCTAGACCAACTCTGCTCATTAAGAAAGTCTTCTTTCATGCTGTTCTTTGTCARAGTTGTTGCTCCTATGGCAATTCAATATCCAGCAAGTCTGCAGGTGACACCAATCTGGGAGGGCAGTGAGCAAATAGACGGAATCAAGCTGTGGAGTGACCTGGTGGCAGCTGGGGCTGCAGGCCATGTCTGGGAGATTCGACACCAATAAAAATCTGTCTAAAAACTCATGAGGAACTTGATATATGGACATCTGAGCATCTGTGGTACCATGGGGTGAGTTGTACAGAGTGAGGGGACTAATTGGTTTCTATTTCTGCCTTAAAGAAATCTAGAGATAATTGCATCATTGCTTCCAGCCTCCTCCTAGATACTACACTTCACCTCAGGTGAAAAATAACAGCAACAAGAAAACCCACCCTGATGCCTTGAAATTGCCTTTCTGGGTCTGATGATTCTATTACCTTGGGAAATGTGTTGCCAGCCTAATCTTATGTTTGCCAGGTCTTTCTGTTCAAACGTGGCTCTTCCCACCTTCTGATAATACGCTGTTGTTGTTTTGACTTTCCACAACCCTGTCTTTCTATCTAAAAGCCATTTCTAGAAAAAAACCATCTCTCCCTTCATCCTAAATTCTATGCCACAATCTGCTATTTACAGTCATCTGACAAGCAATTGGCTCATTCTCTGTGAAGCATACAGTGAATGTGTAGCTCCTTCCCCCCAGAAAAAGAGCACAAATTTTTTACTTCTGTATTGGACCAGGACAGAGAAAAAATCCTCTATTTTTTTCCTCCTTCCAAAATATTTTTTTATGAGATTTGGTAAATTGTGTAAATACATTAAGTTTTGGATTTCTCAGTGGAAAGACTATGCCCACACATACATATACTGATATATGTGTTCATATAGACTGAGTATAGATAAATGGATAAATAGATATACARTTGTATATCTGGCAAAATTTTGCCTCAAAGAATATAGTTCATAATACATGAATTAATAATTTTGAGGTGATCAGACAATGTTTATAACTTGTGTGAAAATCAGAATTTACTCTATTCTTGTGTGATGAGACTGTGGAATAAGGAATAAGACAGTAGAGGGGGGTCATGAGCTTAGAGAAAGGAAAAGTGCGACTTACAAAACCCCTTAAGTGACAGTTTGGCCAGGACAGCAAGTTTGTTACTCTGTCTCCTGCACTAAGTAGAAAAAACCAAACCACTGGGTTTAATGCATTCCAATAAAGTTAAGGGACATATCTGTGGTTTTACCTTTCTTAATTGCAAAAGTTTGGAGATCGGGGGAAAATAGTGTTAAGAACACATATGGCTTATATGATATGATAGATATCATATAATCATATCATAGATCTTATATGGCTCCTTTATGTGCAATGCCCTACTTTGTTGTATCCTCCCATATAACCTCAGGGAGGTGAGTCATAACATTCACATTTTTAGAGTCATTTTAGACACTTTTCCAGGACTTCAGATCCCCTGAGCTTGGAAAAGTTCATGTTTAGAAGTACATAAGTAATTCATTTAGGTTTAGTTTATTGCCTTTCTCTTTCTGCGTACAAATTAGGTGAAGTCAAATAAATATTTAAGACTATCTATATAGGGAAACAAATACTCMATATAGATTACTTATAAAGAGTGGTTCTAATGCCTAAAAGGAGGCTGGAGTGGAAGTCAGACCTATGAATCAAAACACTCTGAATTTCTGTTCAAGCAGGAGACCGTGTTATGAAATTATTAAGTCACCCAGCTGTGAGCAGGAGCCCAGTGTACTGATCCGTCTGCTTAGGAGAATTCACAGGTTTTATTTGGATGTCATTTCACAGCATAAATCATTAGATCAGAGATTTCTAAAGGCCTCCTGCCCTTTGCAGAGTAGATGAAATTGCCTCCAGGGTGGGCAACAGGGCTAGTTCTGTTCAGCACATATCCTCAGAGGAGGAGCTGGCTCTCTGGACTGAGAAGCAATACAGATAGCTCATGCTCAGCTTCCATCAGAGAGAGGTTTAGACCTCCCTCTGTCAGGTTATATTTCCCAATAAATGGCTGCAGAGCCCTGCATAACACCGATGAACTCATGGCTAAATACTCACGTGTAATGTGATCCTATATAAACACCTGACTTTTATGTTATTGCAAGAGCATTCCTTATAACCAGAGAAAACACCTTAAGGTTGTTGAGTCCAGCCATCAACCAAGCACTGCCAATGCACCACTGCTCCATGTTCCTCAGTGCCYKTCGTGGTTTGGAATGCTGGCCAAAAGCCAGGCACCCACAACACCTGCTCACTCTGTCTCCCCTACAACCACTGGGCAGAGAAGAGCAAAGAGAAAAAAATTATTAACGAAAGGGTTCATGAGTTTAAATAAGGAGTAGGGAGGAAACGTTTGACGGACTAAACAGGCTCCACTTAAGTTACAAAGTGAATTTATTACTAACAAAGTCAGAGGAGGAGAATGAGAAATAAAATAAAACTGTCAAAGACACAGATCCTCTCCCCATTGCCTCCCCCCTTCCCACCAACAGTACAAAGCAGGAGAGGGTGAACAGGGTGTGGGGTTGGTCAGTTCAGGGTGTGGGTTTGGTCAGTTCAGGTGTGGGGTTGGTCAGTTCAGGGTGTGGGGT
>NW_026623266.1:2370678-2384968 GCF_030028575.1 Malurus melanocephalus
CAGGGGGACAGCTGCTCCACCATGGTTGTCACCACGGGCTGCAGGGGGACAGCCTGCTCCACCATGGTCACCATGGCTGCAGGGGGACAGCCTGCTCCACCATGGTCACCATGGGCTGCAGGGGGACAGCCTGCTCCACCATGGTCACCACCGGCTGCAGGGGGACAGCTGCTCCACCATGGTTGTCACCACGGCCTGCAAAGGAATCCCAGCTTCGGTGCCTGGAGCAGCTCCTCCCCTTCCTGCACTACCTTGGTGTCTACATCCCTCACATATTTCTCAGCCTCCTCCACTGGCAAAACTGTGTGCCTCTTGTTTTGATTTCTTCTTAAATATGTTTTCACAGAGGCGTAACCACCATCTCCAATTGGCCCAGGTTTGGTCAGTGGCATGTCCATCAYCCTCAGAGCCAACAGCAATTGGCTCTGCTGGACATGGTGGAARCCTCCAGAAGCTTCGCACAGGAGCCATCTTTTTGGCCACCCCCACTTCCAAAAACTGGGCCAAACAAAACMAACACAGTGTCACATCTACACATCCTTTAAATACCTCCAGGGATGGTGACTCTTCCAAACTACATGTTTGAGCAGCAGCCAGAAGCAGATCAAACTGAAAAAATAAGAGAAAAAAAATTAGAATTGATGCCTTGATACTTTCTTTCCCAGTTTGATGTGCCCATTACATATGTAAGAAGCTTACCTACCTAAGTGGCACTCAAAATAAACACAATGCCAGGGGCTCATATTCTCTTTTGGTACTAAAACTCTCATGCTGCTCATCAAAAGTAGGAATCTTGACTTTACCCCATTACAGCTCTTCACTTTGCAAACCTTATTAAATAAAGACAAAACTACACTTTCTTAAACAGCTGAGTTTTAATATATTTTTTAAAGTTCCTCTTCAGCTGCTTTTTGTGTGTTTTATTTTGTTACTTCTGCTGTGTGTCTTTATTATTTTTTTCTTCTGAGAAAAATTATTATTAATGCCACACTGGTAAAAAAATTACATGCAATCAAGCACAAGGTGGTTTAAAAAATAGATTTATGCTAAAACCACATATTTTAAAATAAGCAATTCATTGCTCTAATCAGTTTTTCTTTCAGCTTATCTACCCCTTACCATTAAAATAAGCAGGACTATTAAAGTGCATAAGCTTAGTCATTAGCAGATTGCTAAAATGCTGCAGTGATTGACATCTGTCTTTTTCTGTATTAGCAGTTTAATCTGCTGTTATGGCCAATCAAAACAAAAAGTAGGTTGATTATTTGGTGTGCGCTTAGCTCGAACAGGTAATTTAACCTGCCTGTATAATCAGAACATGATAYACTTTTAGAGATCACCTGATAGAAACAAACAGTTCTGAAGACTTCCAAATTATTGTGCCATCGGATTTGAAGCAGGTATGTGAGGTGAAAGTCATGGCAAAAACCTGTCACTGTTTTGTTCCTAACCAATAACTGCAATTCATTGTGTACATATCTACATAAAACACCTTGAAAGGGGGTTTAAAGTTTAGTTTTGTTCCATAAGTTTTCCAATTGCTCTCATTCCAAGAAGAAAAAGAAGGAAAAAAAAAAAGCATTTAATTGAAGTTTAGTTTGCCTTCAGAGTCATTCCTTGGAGCTACCTTATTGTGCTTGTATTTTCAATTCCGACCAAAATGACCTTACATTTTGTAAACAAGGCCTTTGAAGAAGGAAAGCAGTGTTTTCATGCTACTTCACTGCCGGCTGTGTTGCCTTTCATCTCGTCTCTATTATGGAACTTTTTTTACAAAGGAAAAAACAACAGTAGACTTTTTATAATTAGTAGTACACCTTGACCTGCATCTCATGGTTTAAATATTTAAATCAGCGGCATGTCAGATAGAAGTGAACAATGCTTCAGTAAATCAGTAGCAGCAAGCCTCTTCAAAAAGACTGCAAAACCTCTTCACAAAAGTAGCACGATAAAAACACTTCAGCTCTGAGTGTTCCTTAAGCCAAAATATACGTAACACTCTTAAAATGCCTTTAAATGAAACTYAATTTAGAAGTAGCAGTAAAATCTCTTTCCATTAGTGTTCCATGTTTCATCTAACAACTGAAAATRCGCAGAAAGCACGGGTTGATTAAACTTTAGGAAACTGTCAGTACACTGCTGCACTGATATAAATTGAGGTGATGAGCACAGGGCTACATGCAGGCTGAATACAGTGTACACAGCTGCAATTTTTTTTATTCATGCCACTGAAACTTATGTGCTGATGTGCAATCTAAGCCACTCTCTCTCCCACCCAAATTTATTGGCTCAACCCTCTAAAAAACCAAAAAACTTTCATTAATGGTGTTTCCTTCACATTGGGAGGACCTCARAATATGCATGTGGTAAATCACAACAACTGTGTTAGTTTATGGATACTTAAACTACATAGAGTTTAAAATACATTATCCAGGAAGAAAAGAGAATTTTTTATTGCTGAATTAATGTCAACAAGGTTCCAAGAATGCCACTTTTCCATCCACAGCTGGTACTACCAAATCACTAAGAAATTCAGGGCATTGCCATAAATACTCAGGTTTAAAGTAGGCTGGGAAATAATAGTCATGTATAAGACAGTAATTTGAGATGGTTTTTCATCTAATTGCTTTTTTTTATGTCAAGTTAGAATCAAAGTGATGAGTACAATCAATGATCCCTTTCTAGGTCATTCTCTGACTTGGGTATTGCTTTAGACTGAGAGGGAGTGGGTTTGGATATTAGAAAGAAATTCTTTACTCAGGGTATGGTGAGGGTCTGGCASAGGTTGCCCATAAAATCTGTGGATGCTCCATCCCTGAGCATTGAGTATTCAAGGCCAGTTAAGGGCCCTGAGCCCCTGATCTAGTGGAAGCTGTCCCTTCCCATGGCAGGGAGGTTGGAACAAAATGATCTATAAGGTCCCTTCCAAAACATTCTTTGATTCTGTGACTCTGATTTAAGCATCAGACTAGGTCCATTTAGATAAAAAAKTGAAACAAAATGAAGTGAAGCCAACAGGCATTAATCTGTATTTTTTACATAAGAGTAAATTTAACAACCCTTAAATTAATTAGTCCTTGAAATGTACATTCTTGGACCTACAGATGCTACTGCATAAACTGCTACAGTGTGAAATATAAAATTCTGTGTCTTTCCCAACTAAATTTGTGGAGGTAACTAAGCATTTCATAGCTAAAGATGTAATTTGTCATATTAATGAAATATTCCTTTTAAAAAATCTATATACAGCCTATTCTGCTGTTGAATAATTTATACAGGCAATAGTGCTCTCTGAAAAACAATCCTCATTACCATTGCAAAGGAAAGGTAGTATATGATCTTTCTGACCACATATCCTATTGTGATGCTAGGAGCACTTTACTGTATGTTTGAAAGACTTTTCCCCCTAACTACAGTTATGTGACAGTAATAAAGTATTACCCATTTAGGAAAAAAGGTTACATTCTTCCTTTTCCTGCAGGTTTAGGTTTCTGGTCTATGTGTTCCACTCACAGTCACAGGTTCAGCCTGCCTGTCCTTGGATACTGATGCAAATRCCAAAGAAAGGAAAATAGAATCATAACTTAAACTGGAAAGGCCATCTGGAAATCACCTGATCAACCTACTTCCAAAACCAGTCAGACCAGTTCCTCTTGAATACCTGAAGATGTTCAAGACCAGCTTGAGTACAATTCTGAGAAACTTGGTGTAGTGAAAGGTGTCCCTGCTCATGGTGGGGGCTGGAACTAGAAGACTTTTAAGGTCCCTTCCAACTCAACCYAATCTATGATTTATGTTTTGTGATTTTGGGTCTATGGTTCTTTCAAAGCTGGATCTCAGTCTGAAGTTAGATTGTGTGATTGTAGACTTGGTGGGTTGAGTGTTGAGTATTTGTGTGAATTGAGTTTTTGCAAGCTGTATAATCAATGGTGGAAGAGAGAAACTCCCGAGGGCAATATRTCTTCCTCAAAATCTGAACCATTCTTTAGGGTTGTTTGTGAACATAAATATAAGGTATCTTTTGATTACTTGGAAACTTGTGACTTCTAATTTTATTTTTCTTTCCTGTTCCAATGCTGTTGATTCCCAGGACTACCATAAAAGACACCACTGATTTACTACCTGATTCCGGTGGTAGCTTACATTTGAGGTTTACCTTAGAACGGGATAGTGCTGAACAACAAACCTGAAAGACTGCTGTATGCCCCCCAAAGAAAATATGTATCATTTTACTGGGATCAACATTATGAAAGCTATTAAGCTATTATCAACCAGTGTCTATGCTTTTTTTTTTTTTTTTTTTTTTTTTTTTTTTTTTTTTTTTTTTTTAAACAGGGCTTTGTGAAGCAGTTGTATGGGTTTTGACAAAAGAATGTGATATTGTTGGACTACTGAAATCCCTTCATATTGCTGATCTGGAAAAAGAAAGCATTTTGTATAATTAGTCTATTTTATAACTAGTGTATCTTTTTTTCAAAGGCTTTATAGTTCAGCATGACTCTGTGAGGGTTTCTTTACCCCAAACAATCTGAATTAGCTTTCAGATGTAATAAGAAAAGGATTGTGGAATACAGAAAGGAAATGTGTGAACAAGACAAATCTGTTTACTTTGACCAGCCATTGCAGCTATGAGGACACCTTCACAGTTAGCCACGTTCAAAGTGCCTTTTTCTTGCAAAGCACAATTGTCATTAACTAAGATAATGTTAATTGCACCTTGGCTGTTATGAAAACCATCTATTTATTGCTCATCACAGTTAATATAAGCTGCTGCTTCTGAAAAAAACCAAAACCAAAAGCACATTGTATTGCTAATTTCCAAGATAAGGTTTCGGTTTAAATTAATAATCTTCAGTTTTCTTGATCTTCAGTTTTATTGTTGTTTTTCAGTTGCTAACATTACAATTTCATTTGATTATACGGGTCAGAGCATCAATGGATGTAAATCACTGTATTACCAATGTGCTGATGCTGTTCAATGACCCACACAATAGGAACTCACAAAATGGAGTTCTTGTTATTTTACACTGAGAAATAATTTTGGGTTGTGACACCACAATGTTCTATTGGAGGCACTTTTAGATTAGTTTTAGATTTAGTACTTTGAAAGTTTTTCAGATATTATTAGACCTTCTTGACTATGATAGCTATTTTGTCCATTGTTTTCAAATACTAGGTTTAATAGTATTTGGTACGTATAATCCTATCAGATTTTATTAATCAACTAGGTTTAGGTCTTGTCAGTATTTGAAAAGATTTAAAAAAGAAGCCTGATGATGATGCAGATGCCMACCTGAAGCAATTTTAACTTCCAAATTTCCTAGGCTCGTGGTAAGGTCACCAGCTTTCTTCACTGGAAATATAAACAATCTATTCAATTTGTCCTTTATCAACTTAATTTTCTAAGACTTCAAGAGAAACAATTGTCTTTCTTTTTTTTTTTTTACTTTGTATCCTACTAGTAAATAACATTCTCCCAATTTTGAGTAAAATATTACAAGAAAACATTTTTTGTTGGTGTTTTTTTAAATTTTAGTATTAGGGTAGTATAAAGGTGGTATAAGGGTAGTTTCCTCCTTAGAAACTGCGAGTAAGATTTACTATCTGACTTAACAATTCTTAATATCTGACTTACACTACATCAAGATATTAATGTAGTACAACAAGTCAGAAACAAAACATGGTCGTTTTAGAAACAGGTCCTTCACTCTGTTTTGTGAGTTCCCTAGAATTTCTAAGGATTTTGTTCTTGGAATGAAGGTACACCAATATTACCATCCCTGATGTAGAATTGGTCTTTGTCCAGAATGTATGGAACATTCTGGAAGTCACAGAAATACCTTCTCTGCTCAGACAGGAGAAGCAGGCACTGAACTGAGCTAGAAGATGGACTACAAATCCTCACAAAGGTGAGGACTTGGTGTGAATTCACTTTCCACACAAACCAAAACTTYACTAACAGGGCTCAGGAAACACTTAACTCTCAGCTGAGTACTCTGTTTTACTGTGTGAAGGTCACTGTGTTGTTTGATAAGAAACAGATTAGTTTTCCTCTGTTTTAACATTATGAATATTGCAAACAAAAGAAAATRCAAAATATTTTCATATTGTTTGCTTGGAAAGCTGAATTCAAAGGATAGTATTRGAAAAAGTAACCACTTTTTCAGTGGTTCAAATTGAATTAGTTAAGTTTGTAATGGTCTCCTTTATACAATGATGAGTATCTGCAGTGATCATATTTCAAATCAAAATTCACCTATAAACTGAAATGAAACATATTAGACTCATATTGAATTAATAAATATAAATTTCTCTACACTTCTGAGAATGGCCCTGGGGAAATCTCAAGGAATTTTCTTTCTCCCACCCTTGAGATTTTTCCTCYTGATAAAATGCCATTGAGTTTTCTGTTACCTTAATAGGGACTTGACAAGGAGTTGAGAGGTTTTCCTTCAGTTCAGCAGAGGGCTCCAGAATATACACAGGCTGTAGAATTTCTGTCTTCATCACCTCCACAGTGCAATGGAGTGGTTAAATTCCCTGCTGCAAGCTAATTACATTTCTCTATTGCACAGAACCCTTGTCTTCCCATAATTAATTATGAGTAAGAAAAAAATGCCCTTTTGTTGCTTTTAATGAATTAATCCTTCATGAAAATAATTTCTGTGACATAACAACAAAAGGACATTTGTTCACTGTCYTCATCATCACACATACCATAGTACATAAATGGCCTCACGTGGGGACTCTCTTTGTCTCCTCTGTCCAAGAACACACTTTATTGCAGACATGTCACTGGAGTATTAATACCCTCAATTGCTGTACAGGCAGATAAGACTGTCTAGATCATTATAACAAAAAAMTACAGAGGAAAGAGTCCAGTGTTTTGATAGCGATTTTCTCTCTAAAATCAAAGGAACAGTTCTATTAAATGGATTTTTCTTCAGACATAAAAAGCCCACATTGCCCTACTTAATCTAGTCATTTGAAACACAGCTTAGATAAATCTATTTGACTAAATGAAGAAAGTCAATCTCCGTTTGATTGCTCATCCAAGGTGTAGGAAAGGAATCCATTATGTCCCAAGATTGAGTAACTCAAGATGTGCTTTGTAAGATTAATGGATACCATGTCAAATATACATTTAACTGGGTTGCACTGAAGAGCCTGAATATAGCTAGAATATCTGACATTTTGCTAAAGCTGACATGGGATGAAATTCTCTAATATTGTGTGCAGTAGGTGCATCTCTTTAACTCTTCATAGAAGTTGAATGGATTGTCAAAGCTTAGCAGACAAACCTTTATATTACCAGTGAGCTTCCACCAGCTTTAGTGTGCTTTCTATCAGGTAAAATCACAGAATCACAGAATGATTTGGGTTAGAAAGGACCTTAGAGATCATATTGTTCCAAACCCCTTCCATGGAMAGGATCACCTTCCACTGGACCAGGTTGCTCAGAACCCCATCCAGCCTGGCCTTGAACACTGCCAGGGATGGGACATCCACAGCTTCTCCAGCAGCCTGTCCCAGTGCCTCAAATCCCTCACAATAAATAATTTATTAATATCTCAATCTATCCTCTTTCACATTAAAACTGTTACCTCTTGTCTTATTGCTATACTGAGTTTAATTTACGGGTGGGTACTATGGTACCTACAGAAGATCAAAACTCCAGGTGGACCCCCTGCTGCAGCAGCATTGCAGATGTTGCATCTCTTGATATGGAAGTGAACTCCACAGCACCAGAGATGATGGGAGAACCTAAAAGATTAATCACTCTAAATTCCTTCAAGAAAATCACATCTGTTGCTTTAACAGATATAGCAGACATTACAAAACTTCTTTGTATTCTTAATGCTGATTTTTATGACAAAATGTTGGTTCACACGGCATTTATCTTGCCCTATGACATTTACTCCTGCATTCTTATTCATCTCCTCTTGAGAAATTTATATAATTTATTGCATTTTAATTTCCTTAGACATCATTTTTAATGAAAAAGCAGTATGAAGGAACTTAAACTGTTGACAATTTTGAAGTATGTTTTGGATGAAAATACAGGACTCATGATATTAACAATAGTACTGTATTTAATATCATATATAATAAGAAGTTCACACATTTTCTCTGCATTCCTTTCACCGTTTTCAACAGCTATCCTTTACTCTTTGAGATAATTAAATATTTTTCATAGACATTGAGATCATTATATTCTCCTTTCACTAGTAATAAATGAAATATATTGAAGTTCTACCATTGCTAAACTCTTTTCTGACAGGAGCCTTCCCATATATCTTTAGATATTTGTTTTAAGGCAGCTGCCCAGACTCACCTATTACTCAGTGGCAGGAAATAAAACAACCTATTCCATCAATCAAGACTTAGGCTAAGATGAGCTGAAGCAACTTGTCCAAGAAACATCTTTCTATACAAACTCTGCAGGAAAGCAAAATTATAGYTTATTTAAGGTAACTCACGAAATACTAAGAAATTTAATATTGTCCATTCTACAAACAATAACCAAAAATCTCACCTTGTTTCTGCAATAATCTTACATGCAGATGACAGAACACACAGTTCTGGTGGGAAATGCAGGGTTGGTGCTTGAACTTGGGTTTAGTTGCAAGCTCTCAGTATAATTCCAGCAGCTAATCCAGAGCATATGTTGAAGCTGTCAACCATATATGTTGAAGTTGTCCTCCCTCATTGCCGTGGATGTTGGAGTGTATGGTCTTTGAAGGTCATTTTGAACCTAATCCACTTCCATGATTCTTACATTTCAGATTCAGAAAAACAGCGTATTTACAGTTAGTTTCATTGCTATTTAATGCTTTKCATCCAGTTATATTAATTGTTTTATTTTTTCGGCACTAAGCCTCTTTCAACATCATTTGCTTTTGCTTATCCTGGTTTATATGTTCATTCTATTAACTCACCATAAATCAATTATTGTGTTCTGTAATCGTCATTGCCTTTTAGAAAAATCCATCCATCGACAGGTTGTTTTATCTCCACTCCTTGCAATCTTCAGGTTATGTATRTTAGCACAGAAGGGAAGGCACTGCTAAAGCATCTTCCTGCAGAGATGTGCTATTTCTTTCCACTAACTGCTGAAGAGCTGAACAAACCATGAGCATAAATTTCACTTATGTTTGGCTCTTTGGGGTGGAGGTTAAGCACKAAGCAGAGCATTATTTATGAAGTCGCTAAAAAGGCCAGTGACCTCAGCACTTCTGACTGCAGGAAGTCCTTCCTCTTCAGGCTGTAACCACTCAGCAACCCCACAGCACAGGAAATACAATAGTGGATTCTGAAAAAGAAGAGTCGTAAATAAATTATGATAAAACATTGTGATGGACCTGAGGATGTTAGAAGTCCTTTATATCACTAATGGTTTTATGATTCTATGGTCCCATGGAGGGCTCTGCTGTTGATCTCCAGTACAGGAGAAATGCAAGTCCCCTGAAGCTGTTGTGTATGTTTGAACACCCATCCTGCTGATTTATATTGGTAAGACTCCATCAGCATAATAAACAGATACTCCTGCCTCTATGAAGATAGAAATATTAGTACTGTTCAGAAGAAATCAAGGAATTCTTAYGAAAGTCAGATATGAAAGTAAACCACAGTAGAAATGTGAGGATGGAATGAGTGCTTCTTAAGGGCWGCTGATGTTTAGGTTAGCACAGGTATCACTTCACCTCACTGTACAGGCTCCACACAATCTTGCTGTTSCACAAATTACCAGTCATGTCAAACAGTTCAGTGGTTTGGTAAAATATGGGCAGAACCGACTTTCTGGTAAGGTTTCGAAGGTGGTTAAAGCCAAAAGAAGAAAATTGAGTTTGGGGTAAAAGTTTGTTTCTTTGGATGTGAGGTTAAACCCCAAGAATAAATGCAGAGGAAAGATATTAAAGGAGTACAAATACAAGCAGCAGAGGTCAAGAGCTGTGACTGGATGGAAAAAAAAATATCACATAGGAAAGGGCCAAAGTAGAAAAGCATTTTAATATTTCAGCCAAGACTGGGACGCAGGAATGATATGTGGATAAGTGTCAAGGAGAAGTTTGTACAAATACCTTTTTTTTCACTCAGCAAATATCTGAAAAATATGTCAATTAGTCCAGCAAAGACTTTGTGCGTTGTGCATATTCTTCATAGCTGGAATGGAGAAGCATTAGCTCTTCCATAACTGCTGTAATTTTCAAAATGTGGTTTTATTCTATTCTTATTTAAAACGTAGTTTTAAACAATTAAACTGGTTCTGCGCCACAGCAATGGAAAATACTGTTGCATTTTGAATTAATCCTGTTGTCACACATTTTGGTAGGATGTGTGAACATAACATTTCTCTCTTTGAAGTCAGCCAGATTTTTTCTTGACCATCTACTTGAGTGGGAACAAGATGAGGAACAATTATCGATATTTTCAAGTGTGGGCTCTAATTTAAGCCATACATGGGCAGCCCAGTTGGGCTGCACAGCTTGAGATGCCTTTGGCTTAATTTTCATAATCAAAGCATATTCACAGCATTCCTGTACAAAGCAAAGATGACCTTTTTCTAGCTGGGTGGCCATTTTATTAAAACATTGAGTTCATAAGCTCTTCTGAACATATTTCTGGCTGGCTGAAACTTAGAAAAAGCATATATTCATAGCTCATAGCTAAAAAGAATTTACTGTTAGCTTTCAAGAGAAACCCACATGATTTTGGATTCTTAGGATCAGAGGTTTTGTCTTTCCATTTCTGTATTCCCAAAGAAAATAATACATGTGTTCATTGTTTTGTCAGTATAAGATTTATAATGCCTTTAACTATTCATTTCTTTGCCATAAAGTGCATAGGTTTTGTAAATGATGTGAGAATGACAACACTGTAGTCTCCTTAGCAACCTTAACTGGTTTTCAAAATAGTGCTTTTCATGTTTGGAATAAGCATTGATTTGTACAGTTTGGCAGGGAAAAAAAAAAAAAGAAAAAGAAAAATGAAAAGAAAGAAGGAAAGAAAGAGAAAGAAAACCTCTTGAGGGAAAAAAAACTGGCAACTGAAATGATTGCAAATCAACCTTGTGCCACTTAGTCATCTCTGCGATGTGAACTTTCAAGTGCTAAAACTTAAAGAAAAATCCATCTGAAACTGTCAAGTTTTTTCTTTGCTCTGCCTGACATCCAGCAAAACTAGACTTTTAGCTTAGAATCAGTGTTGAACTTAATTTGGCCTTTTTCTTCCTAAACTTGGCTCACTTTGAATTTGAAAATTTGGCTCATGTTTACACACTAATGAGATGCATACTAGGGAACCTTTTTCCTGGCTTTGATGTTTTGTTTTCCCCGTTTTGAAAATTAAACACTCTTCATGCCTCTTCATTGCAAAAGGGGAAGTTAGGTAAGGTGAGGTACAGGATCAGGCCCTAAACTAAATATTTTAAATTTTAATACATTTTCCTAGAAGCTGATTGGGAAAAGAGATGTTGTGTTAATCAATATAGATCCTTATCCTTGAGAGCAAGAAGATGAATTGTTTCTTTTGATGGGAAGGGTGCCTGTGAAAAGTTTATTTCTTTAAACAACTATTTGATAATCCCCCAGCAAAATTTCAATAATCAGAAAAATAATATATATTCTGTGTTTGGCATCTGCATACAACTCTATGGTGTTTTCTGTGTCCTTCTTCTTTTACGAATTCTTCAGGTACCAGTTTTGTAATACAGAAAAAGAACATAATGGAAATATTCCAGTAGCATGAAGGGTCCAAGCATGATGAAATCATCCCATTATCTCTTCATTTCTGTTTTTTTATGGCTGTTTTTCTTAAGTATCCAAAAGATTGAATCAATTTATAAGTGAGCAACCTCTTGACCTTGTCCCGTGACATTAATCTCTCATTGTCTTTCTGCATTTAACCGTCTTTACATCTTYACATAGGTCCTGCTCCAACAGGCTATTCCTGTTGCAGGTACCTGTCCAATATATATATCCTTCTGTTTCCAAAGAATTCCACAACAGATATTCACATGCTTGTCTTCCCATTCCCCCTCATAAATTGTGCAGAGATCTCAGAGATTGACTATCACCTACCTAAGCAKCCTTTACACTATGACAAAAATCTAAGTAGATCATAAAATCATTGGGATTACTCCTCCATCTGCCGCTAGAYCTACACTCTCTCTCCCAAGTTACAAACCTGGCTCTTATATTAAGAGTCTTCTGGAGATCTTGCAGCTTTGCACCCTTTTCAAATTTTCAACATATCTATAGCTGCTCTAACATTAAAAAGAAAAAGGTTCTGGCAAGCCCTGCAATCCTGGGTAGCTCATTACATTCCATTACGTATTTGTTCCTCGTTATGTTTTCTCTGTTAAAAATAAAATATAGGAATAAATGCATGCTTTTGTACGTTTATTCTCACACGTGTGTGGTGTTTTTTTTTTTTTTTTTCTCCTGCTAGCTTTCTACCAGAAAAGAAATGAAAGCCCAAGCATAAAGCCAGCATTTCTTACTTCTGTAGGAGATTAATGTTAATATGATGGAAAAAAAAGGAAACCACAATGGAAAAGTTGTCAGGCAATTAGGAAAATTGTAGAGCTTGCTTCCTATGTGCTCAGAAACAGAGAAGTAATATATTTGTGCTTTTCAAGGCATTCCAACACTTCTGAGTCAGCGCTACATTCTCTAATTACATGTAAYAAACAGGTAGTGAAACAGACCAGCATGGGGCTTGAGAGTCTGAGTCCTTGTGCAGCACAGAAATGCTCATAAAGAGACTTTTTAGTGACAGAGGAGACAATTAAGTATGGCATCAGTGATGTTGCAGTTTTAGCATACATTCAACACCATTGCTTTGAAGGGAGGAGTTAAATCCCCAGAGACCTGCAGTGGCTCTGATATGATTAAACACAAAATGCTCTGCTCTATTCTTCCAATTATCTTGTAGGTAAAAGAAAAAGATKGTATGAGCTTATAACATCTGAATCTGCAGCTCTTTTCACTGCAGCTACCAATACAGAGTGTTACCCCCATATGAATGGCTAGGTCTGACTTTATGGGGTTTCATGGTCCCTAAATATGTGCATAAATTGCAAATCCAGGTGCCAGGCAGCAGAGTCAGACAAAGTGCTTGACAATTCATTTAAAGTATTTGACTGAACACTAGGGAGACTTCTCAGGTTRTTCTGGTTATTTTTGTGAGCTATTAAACTAGTATCAGTGATGTCCCTTCCTAGTGTTGTCCATGAGGAAAGGATTAAAGCTGACCTGCTKGTTCCCAGTGTCCTCCCTTTGTAGTACACAGTGTTGGAAATCGTTGGGGACTGAGCTGTTAAGGAATGTTTTATGGAGCCAGCACAACACCTAGAGAATGAGTCTCAGCTCTGTTCCTGCTGTTTGACAGTAGTGCTGCTGCGTAATGCAGCAGGAAGTCAGGATCTTGAAATGTGTAAAACTCGGTCTGCAATTGTAAAATGTTTACTTTTCCACTAAATTACATTTTGCTTGGTTTTCTGGTGAATTATTGAGGTTTTAGTAGGTTGACTCTGTCATGTTGACTTTAAATTAAACACTTTACCTGGTTTTAATGGATAAAAGTAAGAGGTAAGCAGAACTGGATTTGTTTACTACAAGCTTGGGGTAAAAATAGTAGCATAGGAAGCAAGAGTATAGTTTAAAGATACTTTTGTGTGCCACTCCAAGGTGTGATGGTTATGTTCTCCCAGTTAGAATAGCCTCTGGGTACCTACAAACTTCACTTAATTTCAAAGGCTGCAACAAGGGACTGGAGCATCAGCTTACACTGATCTCATGWTGCATCTTTTTTGCTCCTCCAGGCAGCAAAACCCACTTGTGCTCAGCTCAATATCTGCTCTTGGAGAAAGGAGAGGGGGATTCGTGCTCATACCTTTGCAGCAAAACAACTGCTCTCTAATCTGATGGTTTATCTAAGAGATTTGGAAAACTCATTGTTTCAGTCTAACAGCACCCATTTCTGAGAAAATATTCTTATATMGTTTGTAGTGCTTGGCTGGCTCATGTTGATTGCTTGGAAGCAAATACAGGGTAAATGAGCCTCTGGTTCTCCTGCTTTTTTGGAGAATATTTGTTGAGTCAGAGATAAAAACAAGAACGAGTGCAGTGTCACAGATGAACAGTTAGATACTCATGTCAAAGGAGGGACCCCAGTCATTGTTCCCTTCCTTCCTTTCTTTCTTTCTTTCTTTCTTTCTTTCTTTCTTTCTTTCTTTCTTTCTTTCTTTCTTTCTTTCTTTCTTTCTTTCTTTCTTTCTTTCTTTCTT
>NW_026623266.1:2385218-2389441 GCF_030028575.1 Malurus melanocephalus
CTTTTCTTTTCTTTTCTTTTCTTTTCTTTTCTTTTCTTTTCTTTTCTTTTCTTTTCTTTTCTTTTCTTTTCTTTTCTTTTCTTTTCTTTTCTTTTTTTCTTCTCTTCTCTTCTCTCTTCTCTTCTTCTTTCCCTCTTTCTTCCCTTTCATTCCTTTGTGTATCATAGTGCAGATGTGGCCAGCAATTCCCAAGGGTCTGATTATCTTCATCACCAACTCTAGGAGCACAGTTTTTTAGATTCAGTTATAAAAACATCATTTCCATATCCCCAGATCTTATTTCCATTTAACATGAGATGGTTGATAGCAACTTGCAAAATTCCAGAAGATTAGATTAATGGTTATGCAACTATTTGCATTTGTTTTTAAGTTAAAAGCCCTTCTTTGAACTAATAACAAAGAAATAACAATAGAAATTTAAAAATATTCAAAAACCAAAAAAAAAAAAAAAGAAAAAAAAACCACAAAAAACCCAGCCAAACCAAACCAGACAAAAAAAAAACAAACAAAAAACAAACAAACAAACAAACAAACAAAACCACAAAAAAACAAGCCAAACCAAACCAAACAGAAAAAAACACCACCAAAAACAACCAAGCAAAAAAAAAAMCCCAACAAAATCAAGGAAAGCTTCTGAATGATATTTCAATCCCACTATTCAGCTAATAATAAAAGTCCAGGCAACGTTAGGAGCTAGTCTCCTATCTGGAACAGAACTTGAATTTCTGTGAGAAAAGAAGGTTTAATCACTATTCACAGAGGGCAGATATCAATCTATATGTCTACTTTATACTTTTCTGAAGTCATGAGAGCATCATAATTTATAATTTCTTTTTCTTCCTGAGGCACTTTCTTCAGCTTGCTGAGCAAAGACCATTAGCAGTTTTCAAGAAAGGAAATCATTGCATTTCTGAATGTCATCAAGTATCATCTTCAAATGAGATGTTTTAAAAGTATCATATTTTGTGTTTACGATCTCTCTTATACATTCTATGTCTCTTCTGTATTTGTTTGTCTTCTGAGTTCAGTGATAGGATCATAATTATACTTGGCAAAACAAGTAATACTCATTATGGTAATTCTAAAACTTATTTTGTGTCTCTTTGGTTCAGRTTTTAAAAACCCCTCAGATATAATTCTCTTCAAATACCATTTTTCACCATTTCTCTTCTTTTTCTCTATTAGTAGGAGCAATAATATAAAAATAGATTTGGCATTTCTTATCAATTAATCTGTTAGCTTTTTAATGTATTTTTAATTTATTATTTATTCTATATTTTTWAATGGTTTTGCAGTCATAAATATATTTTCCCTGTGGCATGGCCATGGAATGATATAGGAATTAATTAGACCAGACTTTTCTAAGGTGTGCAAGGTTTATTGAAAGCTTTTCTTTTATATACACTACAAAAAAACCCTGCAGATTTCTGGACTCCAAAGTAAGTTTTTCTCAGCTAAAATCAGTTGATGAATGATGATGAATCTTGGCTTTTCAGTGACATTGTATCAAATACTGTGTGATGCCTGAAGCTGTTCTCCCAGGTCATTCAGACAAGCGTTCACTGAAGGAGATTTTGTAGTGTCTATGAATAAATGAATTTACAAAGCAGCTTTTCTCTTAATGAGATCCAAGCCTTTATGCAAATTTCTATTTAATAAAATTTATAGGAACTTAGTAGCTCTGGAACATTTATGTATATGTCAAATTTCTTTCAGAATAACCAATGAGTTATACCTATTTTTCTTCTTAGGAAATGCATGAAACATACACCCTCCATAAACACACAATCACAGAGTGATTACAGAACCTTTCTTTTCTGTAGAAATCCAGGCTCAAAAACATAATAGGAGAAAAAGTGTRAGTAGCAATTATATGTAATGAATAGAAAAGCAAAGAACTGGGTAGTAATAAGTACAACTCAACAGTTAAGAAATGCAGGTAATTGAAATTGTAATCAAGAGTCAAGTATTCCTTCAGAATTTGAATTAAATTCTGAATTGTGATTTCTATTCTAAAGGAAATTAAATGGATTTGATAAAATACCATGCTCACCAGTAGCATAACTTYTGCAGACCGTATGACTGGAGACTTAAAATTTTAATGACTCTATAATATATTTGAACTAATTTTTGATCTCATTATTACCCTTTTCATGAGAACAAATCAATATTGTTCATTTCATTTTTGCATTTCACTAGAATTAGCTGCCACAATTGAAATCCCTTGTRCATTTAACAGAAAGTAAAGTACAAGTATGCACAGCAGACCTTTTCAGTAAGTTGGATTGTGGGCCCTCCCCAGCTCTTCATCCTCTCCAAATTGAGAGAGAGATGTAAATGAAGAAGAAGAAAAAAGATTGACACACAGAGCAACATAAAACTTAAACCACTGCAGCATGGAGCTATGTTACAATTTGAATGTCAAATTTGGTTGGTGATTAAAGAATGTCATGCCATTTCCCAATCCCACAACAAAGTTCCATGTTTTGACAGGAGAGAATGCCTTGGACTGGATATGTGCTGGGGTTTAATTCAAGATATAAAGCCTTGCAACTTAGCTTCATGGTTCAAATCCAACTGAGGATGAAGGAATGGAATTTGATTAAAATCCAGTGATTCTTTAGAGAAAAAAATTAGTTCAGCATATGCAAAGCAGGTTTTGGAGGATGAGTATTCAAACTGTAATACATTTACATAATTTTCTATGATGCCCATCTCTACTTATGGTTTTAACAAACAGACTTCATTAACAACGCAATTTCGGATCCCTAATGGAAGCAGGAATGAGGTTTGAACTAAGGAAAAAGCAAGACACAGCTGAAAATATTTCTGCAGGGTAAACATCTCTGAGATTATTGAAATATCTTGAGTATTAAAAAAATTGGCTGAGATGCTTATGAAAGATGGCTGAAATCTCAAGGTGACTTGGATCTTCGATACATGATCTTTTGCCTAGAAATGAAAAATGGGAAGTTGTGCAAATTTTCCCTCTGATGTCTTCAGATGCGTAAATTGGCAGCTTGCSTCACGTGGTCTACCTGTATAGCAATTTAAAATTGAATCTCAATTTTCTTCTGAGACTGGGCCTGATTGTATATACAAATTCATAAATTTCAAGTAAGATCCTGAAATTATCATCCATAGAACAAGTGYTATTACCTGATATACAGACCACATTCCAGTGCTGTACTAGGTGGGGCTGACCCAGTTTGAACACTGGGTCTTACATTAAAGTGGAAAATGTTATGTTACTGATTCTTATAGATCTTAACTTGAGTTTTTTGATTTTTCACTCTGCTTTTTGTCTTAACCATGGGAGTTGGTCTCTAGATACTGATCAGCTCAAGACTAGTTTTCAAATGCAGCATTAACCCTTGTCTTTGGAGAAAAGGGTTGGAATGGGGAGACAATTAAAACCTGAATGTATACCAAAAAACACTGCTTGTTTCCATATTTTTTTAATCAGCTCCAAGGAATCAAGGATGCAACATCTTTGTAATTTTGCTTACTTAGGAAGCAAMAAAACTTGCCAAAATATGTAAATATGCAGTTTACTGATAAAGGTACTGCAATGGTCTGGCATTATATACAATTCTACAAGTAAGTGACAGGGTACCATAAAGACCAGTGGCTTCCTGAGGGCTGGTATGGTTGGCAGGGTGGAGCTTCACAGCCAGGACCTGTCCCACCACACTCCAGTCAGCAGGAGGGCAGCCAGGGGCATCAGGCCATGGGCATGGGTACAGGATGAGGGCGTGATCCACCTGCCATAGTTTATCTCCTGCCTTCAAGTARTGTCTTCCCTGTTTATGTCAAAGTTTGATGCTTTCCTCCCAGCATTCTTAAATGTCAACCCACATCTAGACTTYTCAGCTGGATTCAACAATTTTCCCTAAATGATGGTTCAGTGCTCCCTAATATTTTCAACGTCTTCCAGCCAAAAGTTTGGATGAACATGTATCTAGTTCTCATCTCTAGGTCGTCACTGGTAAATTAAGTGGAACCAGTCTGCCTGATACAGGAGAACACAAATATGAGTTCTTCYCCAGTTCAATTAATCTCCTTTAACATTGCAGACTCTTCTTTACTGAGGTCTTTATGAGCCTAATATTCTTATATCAATGTTCATAACCCCTTCCTTTAGCAGTAATTTCCTGTGGGAAACTGTATCTGGTTTTGGGGTTGTTTTCATGGTGATTTGTTTTGTTTTGTTCTGGTTTTCG
>NW_026623266.1:2389542-2397734 GCF_030028575.1 Malurus melanocephalus
GTACTAAATCCACTGCTTCACACCATCTAATGGATCAGTGCTTTAAAAATACAGATATTGGATTAAGGAAAATACAGATATTGGATTAAGGTAGCACCTTTGAAAAACCATATGGATAATTTACTAACTTTTCTTTGTGTCTGTGTCCTCAATTCTTCTTTCTTTCAAGAACAGTTGTAATACATTGCAAAGYATTTAAGTCAAATTTAGAGTCCCATAATTGCAGGGATCACCTTTATTTTCCCTTTCATGCAGCACATTATGTTTGCCATTCTTCAGGCAGGGTATTACTCCTTGAATTTACAGATTCATTAAAAATCCCTCCTACTGGTCTTCTGTTAGTTACACATAACTATTGCCAAGCCATTCTCTTGTTCCTCAGATTGGTTTGTGCTTTAGCATCACTCAGCTTTACCTTTTTAAGAAATATTCTCTGAATTGTATGTCCAGCACTGCACTTAGAGGGAAGGAGAAATGAGGAATTATTAAGCAGGGCAACAACACTTTAGCCAACACTCTTGTGATTTTGGTGATCATGGGTTAAATTAGGAACAAGGGAGGGAGTTGATCAGCCAAGAGAAGTAGTAATGGGTGGTGTTAAGTGGCACTGACAGCTCAGTGTGATGATCCTTCCTCTCCACTCAGCCCTGGGGAGATATTTCTGGARAAAGACCAGCCAAGGACCTGAAAAATATTAAAGGACTGACTGTAGCATCTGACTGGAGGAAAAAAATGGCTCAAGAGGATCTTGTCAATGTATCTAACCACCTAATGGAGGGAGGGGCAAAGACTGAAGCAGGCTCTTTTCAGTGGTGTCCAGTGCCAGGACAAGAATCAATGAGCACAGAATTAAACACGGAAAGTTCTACCAAATATAAGAAGAGTCTTTTTTTTTTATTATTATTGTTATAGTAGCAAAACACTGGAAAAAAAAGTCCTTGTAAGGTTATGAATCTTTCTCTCCTGGAGATATTCAAAACCCTACTTACTCAGCCCTGAGCAGCTTGGTCCAGCTGGCATTTTGTACACTGGGTTAGATTAGATTMTCTTCACAGGTCTTTTCTGCCTATACTGTTCTAAAACAAGATTCTGTGATCATTTATTAAATTTGTGATATATTTGGTAAAATTCTGACAAACTTTTTTGTGTCTGAAAAGGCACAAAACTCTTTTAAACATGTAAGGCCTTAGCAAAACGTAACATAAACCACAGGATTGTTTTATAAATAAGTCACCATAAGAAATAGCCATAAATTTTCAAATTTCAACTGTACTTTTTAATTTGCAAAACACGTAAAATAAAAAAAAAACATTAGTTTGCTCAGAAATCACTGTAAATAACCAATGATACTACAAATGTTATTTGAAATGCCATTCACAGTTTTAAACAAAGCCTATTCGAATTAAAAAAAAATACAAGTGGATATTCTTCTAGCCTTTCCATTTATTCCATTTTATTTTTTTTTATTTTATTTTATTTCCATGTTTAAAATTTTATTTTATTATTTCCATGTTCAAATGTAAGGCTGCAGTGGGAAAATGACATTTCTATAATGTAAGACAAACAGAAAAATAACTTCTGATCTTTCCTGAGATGAATCTAAGCTTGTGTAACATGACTGTCATGTGTAGTGCGTGTCACATGGATTGTGCAAAGCTGTGAGAAAAATCTCAGTCCTGCTCCAAATGTTTCAGAMCCCTTTCAGTAAACAGCCAGGGCTCTGGCTGTTTGAGTTAGCTTTGAATTAACAGCTGAGTGGTCTTCAGCTGCTGAAGCAGAAATCTCCAGACCATAGCCAAGGCAATGCAGTTATTTGTACTGGCTTWAAAAATATCCACTCCCCAAACTTCTGTGAGGCTGTACCAAGCACTGCCTGTACCCTGTAAGATCAGCCAAATCAGATAAGAATTTCCTTGTTTCACATCCACAACCTCTGTCTCCCATCTGTCTTTGAGATGAAAGCCCAGTTTGGAGCAGTTGTGGCTGGATCCACCAATAAGACTTTTGTMAACAAGTCTTGCCTAGCTTATGTTTCGGAAGAATAAGTCCCCAAACTCTCAGGAATGACTTCTTAGTTTTCCTTGAACCTACAGCCTTGTGAGGCTTACAGACATTTCTGTTTGGTATAGGCTGCTTCATGCTGCCAAGCATGTCATACCTCATGGTCATCGCAGGATGGTTTGAGCTGGAAGGGACCCTAAACATAATTTATTTCCAACCTTCCATGAAAAGGGACATCTCCCACTAGAGCAGGGTGCTCAAAGCTCTGATAACCTTGTGAAATCCTAGCAGAACTAATTAAATATTGCCTGTATTTCTTGTCTGGTCTATCAATAGTGGCTATTGAATAACTGATATGGAGAYTGTGTAAAACTTTACGGATTCTTTACAGGTAAAATCTCTTTATATAAGACCATATTCATGTTTGAAGCCCATGTTCTTCTCCTTGATGTGTTTGTGTAATTTTTATTAGCAAGGGGGATAATGTACTTATATTTAGTAGAGAAAATATMCTTGTAACTTTCCTCATAGTATAAATAACCTGACATATTCAGCTCTGTTTCTGGAGAGGTCTGGCTTGCAGCACTTTCAATAGATAAAAAACATAGAGCCAAACCAAGGGAATATCAAAGAAAGTACATCTTATCACTCTGAAACACAAGGAAACTTGTCTACAGATGAAAAAATAATGAATTCCTACAAGTATCTCATTGATACCATTTTCTGAAAATCCTTTTTCTTGAAAGAGTTATGTCTATAGTTCTAAAGCTCTACAGATTTAAAGAGCSAGCATTAGAGTCAAAAGAAAAGGTGCAGAGGCTTTAGGCTCTGGAAAGGTGAAAGAGAAATCATTAAAATTAAAACAGACTCTGAAGTACTTTCTAGGAAAATGCTTAAGRCTTTTGAAAGAAGCATCTTTGTAACTAGGAAGACAATTTTCTAGGCACAAAAACTTTGCTAAGATTTTAAATAATCTCTTCAGGTTCTTAACTCCCAGTCTTGGCTAATTCATGCTGACTGTGTTCAGGGAATATCTCTCCCAGGTATCCGTACCTTGCTCAAAGAGCCAAAACAACACCATCTGTGTGGATCTACAAAGAGCTTCTGGACTTTAAAGAAATTTCCACCTCTTTTGGCACATGTGTGAAGTGAAACATCCAGCTGATCCAACACTGCTCTCATTAATGGGAAAGCCAATTAAAATATTTAATTGAGGTATATAACTCTGCCCATAGATATTAATGCGACACTGAGTAGGTATGTTCACAATGGGGCTGACAGTAAAATTTACAAAAATTATTTTTTTTAATTTTTTTTTTCTGGTGGCTATGGGAAGTTCCTAACACTTTTCTTCATAAGCAGTCTCCTCATCTTATGGATCACTGTACAAATATAATTTGTTCAATCTGGGAGTACAGAACTAAGCTAGTTTAATATTTAGTGGAGCAGAAAGAAGAGAGTGGGTTTTGTGCCTTGATGTATGATATGTCTGCAAGAGTAGGATATCTGTATTCCACAACAGAGAAAAACACTACAGAGTGGGCTTTCCTGTGGGACTCATAGAAAAAGACATAATGACCATCAGCTCTTTTCCAATGGAAGGTGCCTGTATCCTACTGCAAATCAAACATTGTACAGAGTGAAAATATTTCATTCTGGGAAAAATAAAAATTAAATCTGTCAAAATTTCTTATTCTTCCTTTYATTCAATGTTTGTTTAAATGAAGATATTTAAGAAACCTGGAAAAGCAGTATGAAGCAATATCCTTTCTCTCAGCAAGAGTAAAAGCCCTCACCGAATCTCAGCACTGTTAGAGGAATTTTGGAGGGGTTGTTTAGTGGCTGCTGCTGGTCTGAGACAGGTTGTGGGGATCTCCCCAGTGCTATTCAGTGCTATAGACCTAGACACTGTATTCTCCCTCAAGCTTGCTCACAAGGCAGTCCAATAAAAGGATCCACTTCTTCTCTCTAGGAGTCCCTTTTAAAGTACTGGAATAGGTCATATCATTCCCACTTTTTGTGTTTCATGTTTGATTTGCAGTGACTGAAGCACTGATACAGGGAACAGACCAGCAAGTACTAAAACATCTCCAAAGGTCATCCTTTTATCCTACAAGGATTGGCAGGAACTTTGCGTTTCCTACAGGAGACATAAGTAAAACTGCATTCTGGGATAATTCCAAAATATAATACTCCAAGGAGAGTAGAAGCMAGCTGAAACCTCAGTGCAGTATTTTGATATCTTGTTCTGTAGCCTTTATCTTAAATCCTGTTTAACTAGCAGCAGCTGCCACTGACATTTCCGCTAGGATGGTGCAGATGGAACAGTGACTCAGATCACTGGCTCTGCAGAGTTACAAACAACTAAAACTGTTGCGGATGAAGATTATCAACAGTGCTGCAGGAGAGGTTCGTGTGTGATTGAGGCTTGTAATATGTAGAATTTAGATTTTCCACTTTTATTGTTTTCATGAAAGAAATTGCATCTATCTGCCTACACGTACAACTCCAAACATGAGCAAATTCTTAGTCATCAGATGTTTTGTGTAATTGTAACTTTCTCTGCTTTGTGTTTGTTAAGAAAAAAGGTGGTTAGATCCAGAAGCAAAAAATTACATGAAACAAAGAATATTATGTTTTATGTCAACATTTTAATATGGGACAAAAATTATTTTATTTCTTGATGTTCCTGTACTCTGAAAATKGCTGGGTTGGGGAGAAGTAAAACAAGGTAAATCTGTTAGCTGAGCTTTCTTGTCATTTGGGTCACATCAATGCTTATCATCCTTCATTTTCCCTGGGGAAACAGAGAGTAAACAAGAAGATAGCTGCTCTGAGTCTTTGTGATAAGAATTTCAGTCAGAAAATAAAATCTGATTTGTGATTCCTTGGTCAAAAGGTAGTTTGAAATTGTTCAYTCATTTACAATGAGAGGTGTGGTTTGTTTGTTTCCTTTAGCATTTCAGGTACATAGAATTCTTGAGAAAGGTTCTAAGTTAGTGGATATAACCAAACACAGCTKCAACTCGTTAGAATACCCGACAGACACAATTGTTTATAGACTGGGATGACCTATATAGCAGAAAATAATGTTACTGCAAATGGACTTCATTGTTGCCTGGGTCAGAACAGTTACTAAATTTTATTTACATGTTCAGCAATAATGCCTTATCCTGTAAATTACATCAAGTAATTAACAATTTCACAATCTTCATTAGGAAAATATTCCTTTCTGCACAGAACTTTCACTCTAGAATATATCTCAGCTCAGAAAAAAAATATTGCTAAGGAGTGGTTCAAATTCATGCCTTTCATTG
Source organism: Malurus melanocephalus (assembly GCF_030028575.1). Lineage (NCBI taxonomy): Eukaryota > Metazoa > Chordata > Aves > Passeriformes > Maluridae > Malurus > Malurus melanocephalus. The sequence goes on from NW_026623266.1 coordinate 2,394,861, forward strand.
AATTTTGATGGGGCTGATGAGAGACCAATAAATTGTTAGTTATGCTGGATTTTATTTCTGAACAGGAGAGATAGATCTCATTTTATATACTTACTTAGCACATACTACACTAAATTTAATTACCACTGGGGGGTAAGTTGAAGATAATTAGTTAACAAGAGTTAGAGGCTTCTGTAATAGTGAGAGAATTTACTGAATGGGACACATTTTTCATATTTGAAAGGAGGAAAGGTGGTCAATTTTGCTCAGTCTATGACTCCCARCTCCAGGATTTCATGGGCAGAAGTCTTTATTCCTTTACACATGGAATTAGGTTTTAGAATAAAGTAACTTCCTGGGAAACAATGGTGAGCATGTGAGATTTCTGGAAGCATTGGAAAATTTGTAAGCATTTTAAGACTGGATTTGTTCCATTTGTAGTCAGTAAATAACTTAAACTATTCTTAAAATATTCCTAGGTAYGACTTTATTTTTTTCCCCTTGAGAAGAAAACAATCAACCCTGAAATGATGAGCTGGCTTTAAATTGAATTACAAGAAAGAAATAAAAATAGATATTGTAATGTGTAATCTGTAGCCAAGATTTGAGATCCAGCCCTTGGAAAACAATGCAAATATTCCAGCACCATTGTTCTGCTAATATAGTAAATCCTGCTAAGTCTAGAGAAGTTTTGAATGCCCCATTCCTGAAAATGTTCAAGGTCACATCAGACAGGGGCTTTAAGCAACCTCATCTAGTGGGTGGCATTCCTTCCCACGGCAGGAAGGTTGGAATTAGATGATCTTTATAATCCCTTTCAACCCCAGCATCTCTATGGTCCTATGACTCTTAGCATAGCAACAGCAGAAAAATATAACACTGAGTCTGTTATCAGTACTGTTGTGATTTATTGCACATTATCACAATAATTTGTAATTTGTTGAGAAGGAAAATGAGAAACATAACCTTCTCAGGATTCAGATCAGAATAAYATTTATTTGTTTTGCCAAATGACTTTCTAAGGAACTCAACACGAGATTCGAAGACATCAATGCAAGAGTGCATTTGATCAACATAATTTTCAGCATGGACGTGTTAAGTTAACCTGGAAACTAGTTAGCCTTACAAGCCAGAGGAAACAAGTTGTCTGCCATCTTTATTCAATTTCTTCTGAATTTGTTTTTTGCCACCAGGTGTCAGCACAAGTGCACAGACCAGCCACCCCAGAGATCCCTGAGAGGTCTCCAGAGAAGYAGTCTGTACGATGACAATAATGTTTCATGGCAGTTCTCATGCTCCTKAAAATATTCTCCATTTTTAGTTCCACTGTGGGTGGAAAAGAACAAAAAGATGATATTGCTTACTTTGAACTGCATAGTCTACCCCAGTTTTGTGTGCGGTAGATATCCTAGAATTACCCATTCTCTGTGCCCTGGTATCTCCACCAATCCTCTTCTCYGCCCCACAGTTAGTCAAATGGGTAGATTATCTCCCTTCAGACTCTACCCTGAAGATGTAGAGACTATGAGGAACAAGGCAGGAAGGAAGGATCATTGTCAAATGGTGTGGAAAATATGGCTGAATGACTTTAGAACACTGATAACTATCCTGCTCTTTAAGTCATTGTCCTATGCCCTTTCTAGCTGTTGATAACACCTAGCAGTTATTTCCCTGAGTCTTTTCACCAACTGGGTCTATAGTCTTTGATGGAAACAGCAGCTCAGGATTGCCCTGCTAAAGGCAGTAGAATGAGTTGGATTTTAGTCTTTTTTAATATATTTACAGAATTCCTTCTGTCTTCCCTTCAAACATTCAGGCTGCAGACATTTTTTGATCAGAATTTCCTCATTGCAGCTCCAGTGCCCTGATGAAAAGGAAGTGTCTTGGTTTTAGCACATTTCTTACATTAGATGGTTTCCTATTCCAGGCTTCTCACAGAGGTCACTGTCATCTTGACTTCACTCATRTAGGGATGAACCTGAGTTTAAGATATTTGGTTCTGTTTAATATTAAAATTATTTTGGAATAGGTGTTTTGAATAGGAGGAGAGACTTGGATGAATAAGAAGACAAATATAACATTTCCTTGACTATGGCAGAACCWTCTTGCTTTTAGTGAAGAGCAAGCTTTCCTCTATGAGAGGAGCCTTTCTTGCAGCCATGGAGACACTGAGTRCAATGATCCGGTTATAAAGTTTTGTGTCAATACTGCACCAATAAATCTTGCATTGGAGATGAATGTGAGGACAGGAGGAGAGGTGTTTTCAACTACTTTTTTCCAAAGAGCTCTGCAAATCTCCTAGCTATAAGTGGGAAGAGAGCAACACAAYTTGTGTTGTCATCAGGTTTGTCCCCAGTGATTCTCTGAGCAGATGTCATGGCTGTTGTGGTGTTTTTCCTGCTTGTCTTTCTGGTACACTTTATTTATCATTGTTTATAGTCTCCACCTTAGTGGTTTGTAGTCTGGGCTTTTTCTTCAGGGTGTTTTGGCTTCTTTAAAATTTCTCTTTGACTCTTTCATTTTGTTTCCTCCAGCAGTGTAAAAGACGTAACCCTGGAACTGCAAACTTGTACATGACCTGCAGGGCATCTATCTTTTACATTTTGAGTGCTATGCAGAGACAATGGCAGAATTTCAACATTTAAAGATCCAGATTCCTGGGAATGATTGGCACTTTTTTTTTTGTCAGGGTTCTTTGAAACTCTCACGTGTTATATGTCTCCTTTCTCAAATCAACATCGCTCAAGCTGTCCAGATAAAAAATGTAACAATTTTACCATTTCAAGTCCTAAAGTACACATATCATGTGTCCATTTCATTTATGCAATCACTGCATCAAATTTTGTATAAATCTGATGGAAAAGGATTCCCCTCCCTCCCTTCCTCCTGCACTTC
>NW_026623266.1:2398357-2403770 GCF_030028575.1 Malurus melanocephalus
ACCCTATTGCAATGACTAGGGAASTCCCTTTCAGTCTGCTGGTTTAATTTAGCATTGAATACGTGTGCATCCATCTTCCTTTGAAATGTTGTAGTGAAACTTTTCTCTAATTTAGGGGATTCTGTTTGCAGCCATGGTCCAACTTATCACTGTGGTTTACTGACTGAAGACTTTTTTTTTTTTTTTTTTTTTTTTTTTTTTTAAGTATTTACTTGAAGCACTTGTTGGTGGATTGACCTCATTAAGGCACAGTATCATATCCAGCCACAAAGTAGTTGAAAAAGGGAGAGATATTCCCTCAACCACTTATTGACTGCCCTTGGCTGGGTAAGAGCCATATTACTGTCGTATTAACAGTGCTGGAGCTGGAAGCATTTGTTGGTTCTGGAAGTACAGCCTGGTAAATAATGTATATCAGACAGASACCTGTTGTACAGGTCCTTCCAGACAAGCTCCTATTGAAAATGGACTTCACCGTGCAGGGAGACAGGGAAGCAGAATGCTTCAGGATTTCAGGGGTAGCTTCACTGAAAATTTATCTTCTGTTTCCATGTAATATATCTTTATTGTACAATTCGGAGTGGAGTTGTTTTGCTGCATTAAGTAATAATTATATATTGCAGTCCTTCCTTTCCTTCTAAATGTACTCTTTTTGGTAAGAGTCTCATCAGCTGTACTGGAAAACGTGAACAAAAAGCACAAACCTTTGCTTTTAAGGGTCTCCAGCAAATCTAATTTTCTCTGTGCTATTCTGCTGGGCATGTCTGTGTCCACTGTACCAAGTTCATTCTGCCAGCTGCTGAATTTGGCATGTGGAGATCTGACCTGCTGACCCCAGAAGATGCACCTCTTCAAAAACACTGCCAATRCTGGCTTTGTACCACAACCTATTGATTCCAGGATTTTCTTGGCAATGGCTCAGCCACTCATCTAAAATAGGATTTGATCCAGCATCCACAGATGTCAATTTAAAGAACTTCCATTAATTTCAGTGGATACATCTCTTCCCTTTTGAAATTGCCATTGCCCTGAGAGTGGCAGAAGCCCCTGAACAGAGGGGTGCCAAGCAGGACACTCAGAGTCACTCTAGCTTTCCCCATACAAAAGAAAAAACATGCTGCTACCAGGAAGAACCAGAGCAACACAAGAATACAAAAATACATTGCTTTTCTACCTTTCAATTCCAAGCAACTGCAGCACTTCAAATTCCTATTATTGTGCCATATTGTGTCATCTCAATTTCCAACTGAATAAAGGGTTTCTCTGAATGCAAGTTACTCTCCTTTGAAGACTGACATGTAGATTATTTACATATTTTAATYCTGACTCAAAAAGAAATTTGTACACAAATGATTCACTTGTAATAATTCATATTTACTTAAAGAGTTATTGCCATTCTTTGGCAAACTGAATGAAAATAATATTTTGCTAAACCCCCCATTAAACTATCTTGCATCCTCTTCTCATTGTCACTAATTACTTGAGTATGAATGCAAACAGAAGCTTTCTCCCTTTTTCTCTAATTGAAATTTTATTATAGGCAAACAGAAAGTGAGAAATTAAAAGTAATATATATGCATGTACAATAGCACTGGAGATCAGTGTCTTGCTCTAAAGAAGAAGCAACTCCTTCTTGCATGAAGCATTCCTAACATTACAACTCAAGTTTAGGAGCTCTCCATTGAGACAGCAACTACAAGGCCCCATCTCTTTCTTAAATATAACAGGGAATCAAGGTCACAAATGGGGAAAGAAGAATCTGATTAACTTCAGCTGCACCTTTCYGCTATTCTTTTCTCTGACTACAAAAAGAGGTCCTCCGATCCACTTTAGCTGAATCAATTAGGTACAAGTTTCCCTTTCACCCTAAATCCTGTAAAGGCTTGAAAAGCTGATCTGATTGAAATTGTTTTGATCAGGCTTCCTCACCTCCACAGCAGTGACTCCCATAGTCATGGCAATCAGGTAGGGTCCTGTCTAGAAGGTTCTATTTCCTATAGCTCTGGGTAGCACTGAACACAGAGGAAGTTAATTTTGAGGCTTTCTGTAGTGCATTAGGTGATTAACAGAGCTGCTCACAGGRCGGTGATGATGAGGGGTCTGCAGGGGTTAAGGAACAACAGAGAACTCTATTTCTTAACTCACCTTTCACACTCTGCATAATGCAACCCTTAGCAAGACACATTTCTTCTTCTTTTCCTTGTTACCAAGATTACCAACTCCCAGGTGTGAAATGAATGAGACTTCAATGGGACAATGTTTCTGAATGGTTTAAATTTGACTATTTAAGTATTCTCAAGACCATCCTCCTSTACAGTAACCAATACATGCAGAGTGACCTTTAACCATTTTGTGAAATGTTTTCACACTCCAAACAAGGCATTCAGACAGAAGTAGATCTTTGGAATTGGTCCTTACCCATGTTAACTCCCCAGCCATTTTTTAATATTCTTGGCAGAACTGATTGATTTTTTTTTTTTTTTCCAAAACCATATAATTGCTCAGTTTTTCCCTGGTGTGAAACCAAACCTAAGATCACATGAACTGGAACTCCTAATTCTCACTCTTAACCTGACAGCAGCACAGCAGTAATCTTGAGGGASTCTGTTCCCATGAGATCTTTCATCTTACATTTTTGATACAAGAGGTCCATGAATTCCAAAGTATTCCAGGTACTCTTGAGGAATATAAAATATTTTGCCATGTAAAGATAAATATTATCAGTGGTTTCATTCTAATATACTGGGAAATAAATGCTTGCATAAKGATAGAACATTTAGGTAATATTTTACAATAGAATGTTTTCTGGAAAACATTTTCCACTTTATCRTTTATTGCTGAGTTATGGCCAATTCAGAAATGCTAATTCAGAACCTTTGTGATTGGTAAATAATCCCTATGCAAGGCACCAACAACTCAGAAATTCATTCTTTTGTTATGAATTCTGCATTTCTGCTGAAGAGTGAGCAAAAATCACACATAGAAATAGCAGACATTTTGGGCATGAATGGACTTGAGTGTACAAAATTCATGCAGCTGGTCTTCCTGATAAACCTGAGCATAGGACAAAGCCACAGAAAGGGGGTTTTGTTTTTAATTGGAAAAAATGATTCCCAGTACATGTAGCTTATTTTTGCAACCATGGGAATAAGCAGCACAATCACAGAAACACTGTGTCTGCTGATATTTTATGAAGTTTAGAAAAAAYAATCCACCACCTTCTGTATGTGTTTGCTCCTAGCAGTGGATTCCTGTTTTAATTTTAGTTTGCTTTATTGCTTGCTGGTTAGAGCATCAGGCAATACTAAAATAGTTATTAAATGCAATCTGTCTCTTTAATAACAGTTCCAAAATTAAAATCATAAAGTTGATTCATAAACCACAGAAATATATACAGTAGTTGGAGTAGCCTTCTTTCTGGGGCATTATTGAAATGTACCAACTCAATGGACTTTACAGAAATAGGTTTMAATTACTGTCGTTGATGGGAGCAGGGAGTTTGTAATAACCCAGATGTGAGTTCAACTTGTACAATAGAAATCTGAGAAAGGCTGCCAGCACCACCACACTCTGCTTCTTGCTCAGTGGGTTAAGGGGTGACWGTGTGCTTTTTTTAGCCACTATCCATTAAGGTAACATCAGAAATGGTCAGGAGAATCCTGCAATCAGCACTGAGCATCAAAACGACCATCAGCCACTCTTCCACAAGCTTATATTCAGATGGGCAATGGCTAAGCTGGAATGTGCAAGGGAGCTTGCTCATTTATTAAAAAAGGTATTTTAATTGGCAGTATAAGTCAATCTAGAGACATCCAGAAGTGTTCAGCCTTACACCATTGTGATGTGCAACGTTGTATGTGTCGGGGGTGCCCCAAAGTCTCTGGGTTTGCTCATCTTTCTGCAGCGTATTCAAGGAGAGTGTTAGGTAGCTGTGGAACAGAACTTTTGGGGGWTTCTTTTATCTAGATTCAGCTCAGAATTTATCTTTATCTCTATCAGCCCAGAATGCTTATCTTTAGCCCTGCTGGCTGAGAACATGTCATGTGGGACAAGCTTATTTTATAAAYAACCTGTCCTTTTTTATCTCATTAGGAAAACACGATACCCAGACCTCAAAGAAGCCAGCAGCAGGCCAAGTGAGAATAGTTCTCTATCATTCATAGCAAAGTTTGGAATTCCTCAGTGCCTTCCAAAATGTCCACAGACTCCCCCAGTTCTTGATTCACAGCTCTGTTAGTGGAAGTAGCTGATACAGAGAGAAATGTTGGTGTCACTGTGTCTTTGTTAATGTTAGAAGACTGGCAAACATGAAATAGGATGTAAACTTGAGAAATGTTTAGCTCTTCTCTGCATTCAAATGTGCATTTTCAAGCAGTTAATTTGAAAACCCATATGCTTAACTGATACAAATCACCCTTATTGTCCCATTTCAACCCTCACAACTATGGATCAGCCAGCTGTTTAGGGATGCATCTGTATATTTTGGAGAGTTGTAAGAATCTTGTTATTCCATTTTGCAGGAAGGAAAATGGAAGGMACAAGGGATTTGACCAGGATCAAATAAATTACCTCTACACTAGCATATTAAATGCATCTTTGTGTTCCAAAACTGCTTTCAGACTACCTCCTGGGAATGATCCCTGGCCTGTTCTAGTTCCTGAACTGTCTGGAAACTCTAGGAGGAAGCTACTCATGTCAGGGAAGAGTCTAACAGCTGAACAGTTAAACTGATCGACTTTTTTAGTCATTTTTCAAGCAGGCTGAAATGAGTCAGAAACATAAAAATAGTTTGATTTGATCAGTTTTGGAGGTAATGAAGATATTGACATCAGACACTGACCTTATGTTGACCCAGACGCAAAAATCCGTAGCRGTTTCAGAGTAAATTTGCCAACACAGATGAACACCTGGAATATACCTGGTGTTCAGACTATAGGTAGTTTTTCAGGATCAGGCTACATCCTAAGTCCTCCAGCAAATCCTTGCCATGTTCGTAGACCTAATGTTGTCTAACTAGAGGAAGTATATGATGATTTGTGTCTCTGTTGCAATTTCAGAAACTTTATGGGCTTTCTGCTGACATCACTTGTAAAAAATGCTTGAGTTCACTGCCACCCCAGTGAATTTTCAGATTTTAAGTATCCATTTCACCAAACATCAAAGTTTTCATCACGTTTTTCTATTATTTCCATTTCAGGATGTTATTAAGAAAACATTGAAAATAATTAAAAAGAAGTGTYCTTTGGCACATTGTGACAGTGAACAGAAAAGACATGTAGACAAATTGACTTTCGAATGGGTTGTTCATATACAATCACACAAAGCAACACAAAAAAGACAAAACAGATTCCTCAACCCTTGAAAGCTCCAGACAACATTAAATAAAATGAGAATGACAGTACCAACAGGAAAC
>NW_026623266.1:2403849-2430856 GCF_030028575.1 Malurus melanocephalus
TTTTTTGTTTTCCCTCACATCGGTATTTCTAGGTTCTGGACAGCTATATATACTCCTGAAAGTATTTTCTCTTCTGAAAGCTAACAATAAAATTACTTAAGTTTAAATAATGTCCTAGTGCTAAAGACAGGCAAATATTGCAGCTGGTCATGGCTGTTTTAAGGATCATAAAGATTTGCAACTATTGTATTTCTTCTGCCACAGTATTTCCTTTTTATTCYCCCTCATTTTTAATGTTTCCTTTTATTTTCCCCCCACCCCCTGGAGAATGCATCTGTATTTCCTGAGACACACTTATCCAATTAAAAGGAAAGAAATCTCATTTTGTTCTTATTTGTCTTTGTTATTTCTTTTCTGTCTCGGTGGCTTTTATTCTCCTCACATGGGATCATCTCAAACACACAGGGAGCCATTTCCAGGTTGGTTGCACCAATCCTGTTATTTGGCCATTTGTGCCTGTATCTTTTGTACGTAGTGTTCTGTGTTCATACTCTCATTACAGTCATTTCTCACAATTATGTTCTTTGCTTTGGGATCAGAAGATTGCAGACTTCTCACTGCACTTGCAGTCTACATGAGATTTGTGGGTTTGTGTGTTGCCTTTTATTTTTCTTTTCTATGACAGTCTTTGAAAGGACATGTTGGGTATTAACCCCAAGCAGAGCTTGCAACAGAAAAAGCATTCTTCCAAGCTGTGATTTGAATGTGAAGTTTTTTAAGCATCTAATCATCCATATCTTTCTTTAACTGTTTGTCCTGGCTAAGAAACAAAAAACTGGTAGAACCAGGTGATTTTTGTCAGAGTTTGGGAATGTGAAGATGAGGTAAAATGTAGATCTGTTGGTTTGGTTTGGGACTTTGGGGGTTGGGGTTTTTTTTTGTTGCTGTTGATCTTGGGGTTTGGAATATTTTTATTTTTTTTTAATCAAAATTTTTATTTTTATCTGTGTACCAACCTATCTCCTTTCTTAAAAAACTATTACACTTCTCTTATAAGACTCAGACACACAAGTACATTTCTCCTACTCTGGATAAGCAAGATGATGAGATCAACACTCTCTTCTCATTAGTAAGGTAATTTTAGGTGTAATAGGACATAAAAAGGCCAAAWAATGAGKAGGAGAAGGAAAAGACAGTAAAAAATGTATTGTGTCTTCAGAAGAAAGTTATTTGCTGAGSAGTGTGACAGTGTTTTGGGATACTCATATCATTGGATGAAGCTATAATGTCTTAGGAAAAATAGATCTTATTCCRAGACAATTTTGATGTGCATAAATTAATCAAGGCGGTCACAGAGATTTAAGTGAGCTGGACATGACTTCYAGTTGTTCCAATTCAGCATTGCAGAACAGAAAGGTCAGGCATTAAACATAAATGGGCTTTTCCAGTGGTCCAAGTAACACATACAGCTTTTATAATGTTAAAGTAAATAAGTTTTAAAAAAATCAATAAATTGAAAGCATTCTAATCCTGATGAATTTAAGGAAAATTAATGTAGTCACTACAATGCTGTCATCTTGGGTCTGCCAGCAGCCGGGAGCTATGTCCTCACTATCTATGCTTCTCCTTGACCCTGTCTTTGCCTTCGTGTGCTAATTCTGTTTGGCACTTGCACTCAGATGTTATCATTTATTACTGAAATGMTGATCGTTTTTATTTAGTGTAATGTCTGTCTAAAGTAATGAAATAAGTAGATGAAATGAGAAGTCACTGGAGTAGCAGAAGGGAGCAGAGAATTAGAGAAGACATGAAAACAGCAATAAATAAAAGCAGATAACAGAAAACACTGTGGAATCAYTAATGTCAGTTTAGAGCATGAAATTCCATAATCTGTGTCCTTCAAGCCACCAGGCTGAAGAACCATGAAGGTCTTTCCTAGCTCTGAGATGAGTTAAACAACTGGAAAACAGCAAACTGCCATATTTTATTTTTTCTTATAGTATTTTTTTGCCCCCAAGGTTTTCATTGACATCAGAAGAGAAAAGGCAATTCGAAATCTTAACCACACAGCCAAGTCTATTGTTATGAATTAAAAGTGTGATCCAGCCTTTTTCATAGAAAGATTTGCAGCTGCCCAGTTAAAAATGAGGTTGGACTTTCTATCTGATTATTTTTTAATGTCTGTGATTAAATTAAAGATACTTATTCTGATTCATGTTTTTTTTCATAATGTTTCATAATGGTTTTCAGTTTTAAATAATCCTTCCTTTTTTTTTTTTTTCTTTTTGTTTCCTCATATACGTTTCAAAACTTTCATCCCTGGCTGCTATTAATGTAGACAAGACTGCTGCTGATCTAGGTGACAAAGGAAGATGGTAGGAAATAGTATTGAGATAAGAAGACACGTTTGAAATATAAAGTTGAGGTTAAATTTAAAATTAAAAGAAATTTTAATGGAAATTGTTGTATTTTAAGCCCAGAAGGCAACSCAGTCCCACACAGTTTCTTGCTCTCTCCCTGTAATGAGAGAGAGGAAAGAATCAGTGAAGTAAAAGTGAGAAAACCCGTGGGTTGAGATAGAGACATGCAGAAGGAAAGCAAAGCAAGGGATTAATTCCCCAATTCCCACCAGCATGCAGGTATTCAGCCATGCCCAGGAAAGCAGGTTTCTACCACATATAACTGTGATCTTAAAGACAAACACCATCRCTCTGAAAGTTTCCTCCTCTTTCCTACTTCTTACCCTGCCTTTATATGCTTTGCATGATGCCATGTATCAAAATATTTGGTCTGAAATATTTCTTCAGTCACTCAGGATTACCTGTCCCTGTTGTGTCCTCTCCCAGCTACTTTTGCACCCCCAACCCACTAGCTGGCAGGATGGGATGAGGAGCAGCAAGGGCCTTGACACTGCCCAGCAATAACAAAAACATGYCCACTTTATCAACACTGTTTTCAACACAAATCCAAAACACAGCCCCATTCCAGATAAAGAAAATTAACTCTATCCCAGCCAGCACAAGGCTCAAAGGTTCTGGTGTAATATGTTAGCATGAATGGTGAGGTCTKCTAGAAAAATTGTTTTTTGGACTCTATCTGGTCTGATCCAAGTGTTCTTTATTGCTACTTATTGCAGAATTTCTACATTTCTTTGACCAATAACCTGTATTATAGTCTGTGGTATTTTAATCTGGTGCATGAAATGTCAGTTGTTACCCATCCCCCTTGCTCTCATTTGTGTCATCACAATCTGTCAAATAACCAACAAKAAACATTTCTACTGAGATAATATATTCTGAAACAAACATCATCTTGCAGAAATTGGGAAAGAAAATGTTTCCTGAATGAGATAAATAGAACTGAGAGTTAAATAGCCTTAGAAAGATATACCTGATTTTGGAAATGAAAATCCAGGAAAGTCTCAGGGGAAAGAAAAGATCAATCAGTAGATTATAACAAAGGCAGATATGCAGGATCAACATCTTGAAATTGATTTTGCTACTCTTGAGAATTTATGATATGAGTTTAAATTGCCAGCTTGGCAGAAGACAGAACTTCTTCTGCAACATGATTTCATCCATAACTTTCTTGCTTTGAGTGACCTGTTTTATGCAACCCAATCAGCAGAACGCAGAATTTATCATTCTTTCGATGCGCTTTCAAAACAYTATTTTATTATCCAAACATGATTATTAAGGATAGCTTATATTTCTAAATGTCCAGCTAAAAATATCTAACACTCCAAATAAATAGGAATTAAGGTTCTTCAGAGAAGCAAAGGCTTGACTGCCATTAACTGAAATAACCTATTATGTAAGACTGTAGAGTAAGTTTAGTAAAGTCAACAATGAGGTTCAATTGTGTGAAAAGAACATATTTCAGTACAGAAGATGATATAGTTAGTGATAACAGAATGGCCTTGTAGTTGAAAATTAATTCCAAGTGAACTGCATGCCAGAAAATGGGCTCTGACAGGTGTTTCATAAGAGAAATTTTGGAGATTGTTTTATGCAGAAAAAAATAAGCAGATATTATTTCTTGTTTTGCCATTGGAAGATAACATCTTCTAACCTTGGTAATGAARGTTTCTTATTTTCTAAGCATTTTAATATAAATGAACAGGGTTATTCTCTAAGTAATTCACTCAGTACACACATCAGAATATAAGATGATACACATTTCTTTTGCATTTTCTTCRCCTCATTCGTTCACCTCCATCTCCTTCTAAATCAAAGGCAGAAGGTGAGAGGAGAAAAATGTATGTTAATGTCACTTATGTAATAAATGAGCTTTGTACCAGGTAAATTTTCAGTCTTTATTTTGCAATGCCTACTTCTRTTAGAAGGAAAGCAGACATGCTAAATATTAATTCATTCCTTTAGATTGCAACGACCAGGTCCAGATTAGGTTGTTAGCTGTTAACTTCTACTCTGCCCCTTGCTTTGTCTYTGATGTAATGGAAATAGAAMTACATTGGGTTTTTGKTTTTTTTTCTTTGCTTTTATAAGGCTGTTGTATTAAAATATGTTGGACATATTTTCTCAATTGTAATTCAAATTTCAAAGAAATATGTTGCTTTAGTATCATGCACTATAATATGTAGGACTAACCCAAAAATAAGGAAAAAAATCACTAAAAATGGCCTTTTTTCAAGTAAGTTTGAGCATATATAAGAAAGGAAACAGCATTCAGCTCTGCTTCTGGCAATATATTTTGTGATTAATTGAAAAATTTGGTTTCTAGGTGAAAAAAAAAGGATGGGACAGCAAATATCCTTAATATAAATACAATTTCTTAATATAAGTACAATTTCTTTGGGCAAATATTTATGATTTTCTTATTCCTTGTCAAAAACCATGAAAATCTACCAATTTATTTATTTATATGAACAATCTTATAAAGATGACTAATATTCTCAATAAAAATAAGCTGTTCCAGGCACTTACAGTTTCTRAACCATGAAAATATCTGGTGACTACAATCATTTTTGTAGCTTCCATGCATGAGGAAATGCAGTTTCTTTTGTSTATGATGTCACACGATATGTTCTCTTTCTTTCCTAGCTTTGAACCATTATGGGAAAACAGCTTAAATGAAATCAGTATGAGAACTTCCCTGGGTCATTTGTTCTCTTTCTAAAYAAAGCTTCAGAAGTGATTAAGAGTACCTCAATGTAATATACTGAAAAAGATGCTCAAAATTTTTGAAATGCCCACTCAGCCTTTTGCAAACTCATAAGTGCCTGGTATTGTGCAATGGAGTGGGTTTCAGCATGACAAATCACTTGTGGTTTGAAACTGCYAGCCAGCTACATTTGCTCTTTTCTGTTCTCAGAAACTTCTGATTGACACCCCTTCAAAGTCAGTCTAGAGTGCCCTTGTAATGACATCGACCCTCAGCACTCATAGATGCATCTCATCAGATCCCATGAACCTGAATATGATCAGGTTTTCAAGTGTTCCATAGCTTCAGGATAAGTCTTCTTTGCTCCAGACTTTTCCACTTGTGTGAGACGTGGAATCTGTGAGGCAAACCTTAGCAAAAAGCAGACATTGAATACACTGGATTTTTCTCTGTCCTTTGCCACCAGGCCCTGTGCCGTGTTCAGCAGTGGGCACATATTGCATTCCTTTTCCCTTTGTTCCTGGAAGTCCTACAAAGCCCTAGCTCCTGTTGCCCTGAAAACCCCTCACCATATTTTCCTAASCCCACCCATGCACAYGTGATCAGACTATTCATCCCGAGTGACCTGTCCCTGCTTCTTTTAATTGAATCCTTCTCATATTTAACCTTAAAATGTTATCCCTGAGGCACTGCCCTGTTGGACCTGGCCTTGGACAGCAGAGGGTCTGTCTTGGAGCTGTCTGACCTTGGCCACGTTAAACACAGGGGGTTTCTGGCAGTCACCCTTTGTAGTCCCTCTCCTACCCAAACCWCACTACACAAATCCAATACACGTGGTTTCAGCACAAATTCAAAACAAGTCCTACCATTAATCAGTAGTGCATCAACTAGTGCTTATGACTTTTTCTTTGGCCCTATTTCGGAGGAAGATATCCRTTTTCTCTGCTGCTTTGGCTTTAGCTACCTATGCTTTTGGCCCTTGGAGCAGAAACCTGTGTTGTTTAAGACCATTAGCCAGTAATATTGTACAGTTGCTCTGTTAACAAATAATTTAAAATCTAATTTAAACAAAAGAGTGATCATACACATGTGTTGTATTAGCAATGAATAATTACTTTCCACAAATATTATATTTACTTTAAAGGACTAATGGCATAAATTCGTTTGAAAGTGCATTTCAGAAAATGAAACCCATTAGAAAGAAAATGAAGTAACGTAAGTAGTAGTGCCAGGTTTACATTTTCAAATCATTTGAGAGGAAAAAAAAATCTGGAGCCCTGCTTTCAAAAACTGCTGATGTGGGATATATGCAGCAATATTTTAGACCTCTGCAATGTGGTTACCTTTGGCTCCATGTACATGGAGAGGCATTTCCTCTGTGTAGTTCATTTGGTCACTTTTAGGTACCTTAAAACTTCTTAATCTCTTCCCTCATTTTATGGAACCCATCTTCAGACAGAGCTCTTCACCTTGTAGGTCTGCAGGTGTGAAGAGTGAGTACTCAGGCATTCAACTACCAATAAGTGTGTCTGCAGCCTCCTACAAGAACACCTTTCCACGTGCTTCAGGATCACCAGGGATAAGTTTGATGTTTCCAATAATGCCACTATTCCAATATAATACTGTGTTTTGGGTAGAAAAACCTCAGCTGAAACACCACAAGATCCCGATTCAGAGCTGTGATTCTGTTTTTACTGTGACTTGCACCTGTATGGACGTGAGGGAAGGATTTGGCAGAGAAAACCCAGTTCTAGGCTCAGTTTTGTAGATTCTGGTTGTCAGAAGGGGTATTAGCCCGCTGAGCCAGAGGGGCTTTCTGGGGAAAACGAGCTGCTAATCATAGTCTTGCCACCAGTGTGCAAGTCAGGAGGGGTCGTGAGCCCTCTGCCAGCTATCACGGGTCCTTCAAGGGGCATTTCCTTAGAAATAATTCACACCAATATTCACTTGTAACACCCTGACAGCAGCAGGGGTGTCTCAAGGAGAATCTGAAGGCTTAGACCCTGCTGCAGCTGAGGTTAACCCAGACTAATCTGGGTCAGGGTTAATCCAGCCACTGAGCCTCTCTGACTGCTGTGTGATACAGCAAGATCTACAGGCAGTTGATTTCTCTGTGCCACAGCAATGTACACATCTGCTTCCTTTCATAGCATTAAAACTTCCTTTATTTCTTTTGCCAAAGTGTGTTCTGACTTGCCAGAAGATGCTTTGATTTATAATCACCTTCCTGCTGCTGCCTGGGTGAATATATTGGGTGAATATATTCCTGATATATCCAGCAGTTCTCATTGGGATTCCTAGAGTGTGAGGAAGGAAAGGGACAGGAAAATAGGAACAGTCCATGCTACATCCGACATAGTCAAAAAGTGTAAGTGATTATGGCTATTACCTGGTGCCAATTTTCACCTGAATGTGACCTGGGGTGTTATTTTTTGTTAGTAAGGAAACAAAAAAGAAAAATAAAAAGAAGGAAAAMAGTAATATGCAATTTCTTTAAGTGACTAAGTCTTTTGCATTCTTTTGTATTTCTTCAATCRTGGCTCTTCTGAAGAAAACTGAACACTCTTTCATGTTTCCTTAATGTGTATTTAGAGTGTATCTTGCAATTATAGCTAGGAAGTATATTTTTTTTTCATGGTACTGGATCGGGTTGCCCATGTCCTCTCATAACTTAGGTATTTTTTTTTTTTATTTTAAATGAATCTACTTTAGATTGTGAAGTAACTAGTACTTATTTTTCATTCACAAGCCCCACTATGTTTTATTTAGGGGTTTGAGGAGTTTTATCCTATTAATCTCTAAATAAAATTGCTCTTAAAGAATGTAGTAAAATTGTTGGAAAGTGAAGAAAAAAGAAATCTCCAAATACCTGTAAAACAAACCTATAAAYAATTTTGCCATGGAGATACCAATGGCAGTCTTCATTATATTTCCTGGAGATTATTACATCTGCAGTAATCCCATTAGGCTATATTTATCATCTCTGGAGAAAACTGGGCTTTTTAGCAGAATTTTTCTGCCCTACTGTAAACATGCATATACAATGATTAGATTAATCACACCTTAAAACTTTCTGTATTGGTAATCAACTCATTTCATGGGATAATTCMACCTTATTTCAGTGGATTTGTTACCTCTATCTTACTTTATCCTCCTGTCCAGGTTAGATTATAATTTAGATTGTCAGCACAAGGATTATTTACCTCTCTATGAAGATTCCTTCTTTCTCTCTGTTTTCTTCATTAATCCAGCTCACAAGAGCAGGCACCTGTCTTGCCAGGCACAGACTGAATATATCTAGACTTCTCTGCAACAAAATTCCCAGACTTAGTGCTAGAACTAAAGAATATTTCGCCCTTATTCCTTTTAGTGTAAAGGTACTCAGAGCTGGATGATGCAGAACTCAGATGTCTTCAATGGAAACCTTCAGGATTTAAACCCCTTCCTTCTTAAGTTATTGTAGTACATATAAAATCAAAGCTCTGTATAGGAAATTTGGAACACTACTCCTTCTTTCAGGTTTGCCAAAAAAGCTTAAACATAAAGCAGATGGTCAGAGGTACAAGTTCATATTTTATCGGGACAAGTTCATGTTGTAATGGAATATTCCTGAAAATGTTCGAGACAAGTTTGGATGGGACCCTGCGCTACCTGGTCTGGTGGGTGTCATCCCTGCCCATGGCCGGGGGATGGAACTGGGTAATCTTTAATGCCCCTTCCAATCCAAACCATCCTATAGTTCTATTCTATTATAGGAATATTTTCATTCTTTTCTTTTTGCTTGTTTGTGTGTGTTTATCTCTATTGGCATTGACAATTGGAATAYAAATTCACCTGACTGCCTCAGATCTAGATCCTGTGTCTGACAATGAGTTATCCTGACAATGCTCTTAGGAAGCAAAGGAGCAGAGCATCCACTGCAGCTGAGTGAGGCTGCTGTCGCTGGTCCTCAGGTCTCATCCCCCCCTCACACAGCCTAACCTGGCAGATGTATTTCTTAAGGGAAAACTAATGTTAGCAGAGAGTAATTTAGGTTTCAATTTAAGCCATCTTGAGCTTTCCATACATTTGCTGGGGGGAATTACTTTCACAAATCCTCTGAGTGAATTTATAATCAAACGAGTGTTTGGTTTCACATTACTTCATGCTGAGAAAGAAGCCTACCATGGGAACAAATATCTGCACTACATTTTTATGTCCTTCAACTTAAAAAGCTGGGAGGAATAAATGTTAACTCCTGTGTTCTCAAAGGAAGAAGGAAATAAAAAAATAGTTTGTGGACTGATGTAACTTAAAATACTGCAACACATGCATACTGTCCAGAGAAGTGGATGTCACATCCCTGGAAGTGTTCAAGGCCAGGCTGGATGGGGTTCTGACAAACTGGTGCAGTGGAAGGTATCCCTGTCCATGGCAGGAGGGTTGGAAATAAATGATCTTTAGGGTCCCTTCCAACCCAAACCATTCTATGATTCTATAGCATTATGGTGAAGGAAAGAGAAACTTTTTTTTCCTGTATTATAGGCACAGTGRAAGCCTCAATAATTATGTATGTTACTAGACATGACAAACACTGCATAAGCTCTTGACATTAAGTACTAAAGTGCACTGACAGGCTGCAGCTGAGCTCTGTATCTTCCGTTGTGCTTTTCTAAGGGAGAACTACACAGAGCCTCCAAATAAGAATGGCATTTGACATCCCATCCCTTTACAAATAAGGCATGAAAGACCTTTCTTTTCATTCAAACCTTTCTGTGGGCAGAAAGACAGCAGAGGGCATGGGATGATGTGACCTTGTGAGTCCTCAGCCTTCAAAACTTCTTACCAGAAGCAGTAACAAATATTCTGTGATGTTTTCAGGCACTTTCTTTCGAGTCCAGTAAAGATGGCTCAATATTGCCACTGTCCAGCAAGTTGGTTTCCGTGTTCCCACCTGAAAATGAGCAGTTTTTCACTGCTTTGTGGAAGATAATTAGTGAAAAAGAGTAAACAGGTACATTGAAACAGTTTATAAAATTACATATTATATTACATATTTCCTGGAAGGCAGATAAATGAATAAAAAACCCTGAGACTGATTAAAACATTCTTTTTCATGGAACTTCTGAAGTTACATCAATTTAAATMTTTTTTTGACAGGTGTACCAACTGTCTTTTTTAAAATGACACAAGTGAATATTTCCCTACAACACCTTTGTCTGGAATTCTTTCCCTTCTTCTATCATACTGAATGTTTTCCTTATTCCCCTGSTCTCAGCAGAAAAAGAATTTGCCACAGGACAGGGCTGAATGCTTTAGTGTATTCACATTGCAAAGATAAATCAGGGTTGCACTCTGGAAGACACCTTTATCTCCAGACCAAAATCAACCCAGTCTCCACAAGATAGGGTTATCTTTTAAACATTAAATGTAACTTTGACTCATCATACAATAAATTATACTCAAATTTGAAGTGGACAGTTGTGACCAGTCCTAACTACTTAGGTTGCACAAAATTCAGGATTTTTTTGCAAATTACTCTCACACAATTAAAGGATTAGGTTGTTTTATTTCAGAATTAGAGTATGCCTGTATTCAATAATACATGGCTTTATAAACAGGTTTCCTTCTGCCAACAAACCTTGTATATGCTATAGCATTATTTATCTTGTTCCATGGACCTCTTAGATCAAATGCAAAATAAAATCTGTTTGTTTCTGTCTGTGTTGCCAAACTTCTCTGAACAATAGAGACACAGTGTCTGTTGCAGTGGTGCTGAAATCAAGAAGGGTATGATTGATTATGAAAAGAAGAACCGATTTTTTATGTTATGCCTTAAGAGCTCTTGCTGTTAATGCTGGAATATTTGTGTCCTTGCATAATAAACCTGAAACTTATATGGGCTTAGGAAATTGTTATCACCTCATAAACAGGAAGCACCCTCAAGGTATCATCTACTATAGGCAATGTGATCACAAAAATCTGTGCTTCAGCTTTGCAGCAGTCCTATATCAGTTCTTTTATGGCATCATTATGTTAAATGTTTTAAATGCAGAAATATTTCAGAATAATAGCAAACTATTTTCTATTTCACTGCAGTTTCATTCAGGTCCATTAACGTGTGAACATGAAATAAAAACAGATTAAATGAATTCTCTAAGGTCACAGTGATCTACTAGGTTAGACGTGGGAACAGTGACAGAAAACASCCAACATCTGATATTGGCTTTGATTTGCTGTAGGACCTCATACACATCACTTGTACAAGGTCACTTATGGGAGTCATTAGAGCAAATGTGAACATGTATGTCTAAGCTGCTTGCTAGTCCCACTGTGTGTATTCAATGGTGAAAGTATATAGGAAAGGTAAAATCTGATTGTGCATTTTCACCSCAAGCAATAAACATCAGTACAGTTGCCAAGTTATTGCTAATCTAATATTTGTATGTTATATAATGTTTACACCTTAACATCATGCTTATTTTGTTATTGTCACTGTGTATAAAGACACTGACCTGTGTTGTGAATATGTGATATAACAGATTCTGTAACCTAGAGCAGYTTCAGCCCTGTGTACACTGTGTGGTCACAGCTGCTTTGGACCAAATATTGGTGAGGCACTGGAATGTCCAGAGCATTTCTACACCTTTAACCAGCCAGTGTCACCACATTGCTGTCTGTAGTGAACAGGGATTTGACAGGGGCTCAGGGGTGCACAGAGCTAATGAAGGACAGAGTTTGGATTTCACCAGCTGTACCACACAGAGCAGCTCTGTGGTCTGCACTGCTTTGGACCAGAGAACCATGGAATGGTTTGGTTTGGGAGGGACTTTAAAGATCCTCCACTTCCAATCCCTCTGCAATGGGCAGAGACACCTTCCACTAGATCAGGCTGCTCCAAGCCCCTTCTCAGGCCTCAAACATTTTCAGGAACAGAGCATCCACAGCTCCTCTGGGCAACCTCTGAGAGTGTCTCACCACCCTCACGGGAAAGAATTTCTTCCYAATGTCTGATGTAAACTTAGCCTACCTCAGCTTACAGCCATTCCTTGTGTGAGCAAAACATGTCCTTGTGAAAAGCTTCTCTCAAGCTGTCTTGTAGGTCCCCTTTAGGTACTGGCAGTCTCATAGGAGGTGTCCCCAAAGCCCTCTCTTCTCCAGGCTGAAAAAACTGTGGTTTTCAGTGACACCACTACTGTTAACATACAGCAGAATTTCTACAACAGGAGCAGCAACTCTCATTATTTTCCCGTGAGCAGCAAGACAGCAGGAAGGGAATTCATTTTCCCCAAACCATCATTTTGTCTTGATGCTTTTCCCCAGGTCTTTCTTTCTGAAGGAACTAAGGCTCAGACCAATCCTTTACAGTGTTGTTACCTTCTAGATGCTGCAGACTGCAGAGTTAAACAATAGTATTTTGCTATGATATTCATGGCTGTTCAAGCATAAAAAAAAAAATAAAAAATGGGCTATTGTCCTAGTGCTGGGGTGAAAAGTAGAAAGTGCTCACTGACAGTGCTCACTCAGTGGTAAACATAGTGGCTGYTTAGGTTTGTCTATCAGCATGCTCACATGCACAAAAATATCAATTTCTGTACTCAGACGTCTGCAAATGTGAGTGACACATGCAGGTCTCCTGCTCTTCAGACCTCAAAAACTGATTTCATAGGTCTTTTCTTTATATCTGCGGTCATCCATACTGAGAATAAGAAGCCTGACAGCTGCTAACAGCAAAGAATAAAAATCATAATCAGAGCTGATAATCACCTGACATCTTAAAAAAAGAAAGAAAAATGAAAAAAAAAACCAAAAAAAACCCCAAAAACCTGCTTAAAAATACCAGAAGCACAAGTAACTTGACTGACATTGTGAGTAAGGCTATTGTTTTCTCTTAGCTGGTTTTATTTAACTTTATATTTTATTTTCAGTGGGGTATGTAACTAATGAAGAAGGGAAAGAAAAAGGAAAAGCTGGAAAAAGAAGGAAAACAGAGCCATTTATAGATTTGTCTATTTTCAGCAGTTAATTTATGCAAATAAAAAGCGTATATTAAACCACTCTTCAATTTTGAATACACRTGGTTTTCCATTCATTTCACTGATATTTTCCTTTGCAAATGTGATGTGGCACAAGGGTAATAAGAAACGTTTGGGCCAGGTTTTGTCCTTTAACATGAGTCACCCTATTTCTCAAGTATAGTCATGCCATTGCAGTATGTAAAGCCTTTTAAAAGTGCTTACTCCTATGTCATTAAATCTAATGGTCTAGAACTTCCCAACTCTGTATTTTTTATATGTAGTTACACTGACTTAGTTTCTTACCTATTTTGTGTTTCCATTTCTGAAACATCTGGTTAAATCTCTTCTTTCTTTGTCACACTACCACTGTCTATAAACATTCACATTATCTGAGAAGATGCCCAACAATATGTGAATACTATTTCTGGCTTAATTATTGTAAATTCCTAATTCAGGAGAGTCACGCTGGTATTTCTGCACAATTTTTTCCAAGGCTTGGCTATTAATATTCCATTGTATATCAGCACATCATTTTCCTTTTGAATCACTTCCATTTCATTGAGGACTGTACAAATGTATAAATTGATACTGCTGAGCTTGTTAGATTTAGCCAGCTGCTGGAAAAAGGTTAATAGGTTTGGTTGCCTGGTGATACTACTCCAGTTCAAGTCTGTCAGATGTCTAATCATGTGTCCCAGCAGATGATATTGCCCACAGCAGCTTTTGTCTGCCTTCTACATTTCCATAAAGTTTCAAAAAAGAGACTGTCCTATCACCAAATGCATGATTTAGAACTGTGATTTTGGGGAACAGATTAAATCATGCCTCTGTATATATATATATATATATATATACACACACATGTATCCATATTATTAATATAGAATGTTAATATTAAATATATAATACATCTATAAATATTCTTATATTTTGATGTAAAATCCTTTTAAGCACACGCTTGTACCATAATATGGTGACTGACATTAGATGAATCACTAGATGAGTTAAGGTAGTCATACAGGTTGTTTCAGTAGTATACTCAGCTATTAAAAGAAAAAAAAGGAAAATGCTTGGGTTTTTCTTGGATTTAGAGAGGTGATAGCTATATGTGGTTAAATTTGCCTTCCAAATGTGTCAGCCAGGT
The DNA here is from genome assembly GCF_030028575.1 of Malurus melanocephalus. Taxonomy (NCBI): domain Eukaryota; kingdom Metazoa; phylum Chordata; class Aves; order Passeriformes; family Maluridae; genus Malurus; species Malurus melanocephalus. The sequence continues at coordinate 2,418,055 of NW_026623266.1, forward strand.
GTTTGCCCACTTGAAAACTACTCCAGTGACTGCAGCAGAGTGGCTGATTTGCTGAAGTGCAAGAGTACTAAATCAGTCTCTTCAGTTAAGAGCTCAATTTCCTTATTTTTTTTCTTTTTGTTTGCATCATCCATGCAGTTGTTTTTTTTGCTCACTTATCCCTCTGAATAGGGGTATGGGTGTATGTGATATTTGCCTGGGGCAACACTGCATGGAATATGCAAAAGATGTGCTTATTTGGCTAATGGGTCAAAATTTACAGCTGAGGACAACTCAGAGTCCAGTTAATTATCTCTGTGGATGAGATACCACATGGTCACACACATACAGATTTCTTGTAAGTCAATTCTTTATTTAAAAAATGACAAAAAAAAATCCATTAATTTCACAGCTGGGACATTCATCTGTGATGAGGAGATGAAGCATATGAACATCACTGTCAGAAGGATATTACAGCACAAATAAAAGCTAAGGTAATAATAAAATGTCTGAATACTTGAGAAACGTAGGAAAAAAGAACCAACAAAACAAAACAAAACCAAGAGCTTTATGAGGTAATAATATGTAGGGATTTAAAATTAAGAGGATTCCAGGCAGCACAGTCATCTTCATTGCCTCGAGTTTGCCCCTTAGAGTGTGTATTAATTGCTCCTTCCTATCAAACTTCACAGTATTCAAATCAGACCAAAGCTGGATTTCATTGTGTTTGAAGCATTCATAGTAATTATTATTCCAAAGTAATTTGGTCTTTTAAGGTGGCTGCTTAAACTTTACACCTTTCAAGTGAAAATCCTAGCCAATTAGACTGATAGGTAGATCAGCCCTGATTTACTTAATCAGTTTGTTATTTTCTTCATATTTATCTGCTGCAGCTTATAGTTCTAGGCTATTAATCCCTGTTAAGGATGTGTCACATGAAAAAGGGAGATTTTCTCAAACCCCTGGTGCTTGGTTATTCTGTCAGCCCACAGAAAAGACCCCTGAGTGGGTGTCCTCACTCTTTTTGGGTATGTTACCCTCTGCCAGCAATGGCCAGCACTTTTGAAGGACCCACACCAACAGTTTATGGAATGGCACTCTTTTATTAACATAAAGTTGTGACAGGGTAAGGTAAAAGAATTGTCAGTGATAGTATCCCACTGCAAAAACAAATTCAAAGCAACACAACAAGCTCTTATCCCCAATAAAAATATTCAGTGCCCACAGAGAGTGGATCTAACCCTGTAGGCGTTTCTACTGGGGACAAAACAAGTTCAGCCTGATGAGTGGTGTCTGAAATTTTCATGAAGTTGTCCCTAACTTCCCCCCATTCCTAGCTTAATTTGACTATTTCTTTATATTTAGGTGGAGCTTGWGTGACTCTCRTCTCTTTACTACTGCTCTTCACAGCAGGCTGAAAGTGGATTTTAAAGTTCACCRTGTTTGGGCACCACATTTCTTCCTTGTGCTTTCTTTTTCTGTGGAGCGTGACAAGAGAAGGCAGGAGCAAGATGGGCTTGGGGGATCTAAAGGAAAAGGAAACTATGTTCCTTAAACTAAAGAGAATTTTTTTGTTTCCTCCCTCCCCCAGCTATTCACAAGGTGTAAGTGGAAGATGTGGATAAATTCTTTATGATTTTTACCAATCCTCCCACCAAAAAAAAANCCCAACAATGTAGAAAAATACCTGAAAACCTGGCAGCAAGCTCTTTTCTTTTCTTGGATGCTTGGCAGTGCGGGCCAGTTTTTAAATCTCTGCYAGAGACTTTAAGGAGAGTTACCTTATCTGTAATGGCAGCTGTCACTTTACCTAAATCTACCCTTGCTGCTTTGTATTTACTGCTTTCTCATTTGTGCTTCTATTCTCATTATACATCCCTTAAGGGCTACAGGCATGGAAAATAATATAACAACATAGCAATACATAACAGAACATACAATGACATAACAAAATGTCATTGTAAGGAAGACGAAGAAAAATTRTATGGGAACAAAAAGAATAATCTGAGCTGGTCAGCTAAGTGTATTGTTTGGAAACAGCTAATTGCAGGAGCACAGCCCACATGGCAGGGTTAGATTGCKTTATTTCTGTAAAATGCCAATCTCCCCATTAATCAGTAGGTTTCTAATACTGTGTGAAGAATATGGTACCTGGATAGCAGCATTATCAAACAGACAGCACAAACCAGACCAAGACCTCTTTATTTTTCTCCCTTTTTCTTACAGTTTCTGCGTGTTGTAGTCTGTTCAGACTTTAGGGATTTAAATTGATTTTCCTGGTAGCTTTTTCTGCAGGTTTTCATTGTTCAAATCATGATGAGYTTTGCTCCTAGCACCAGTGGAAAAAGAAAATTAAATATAGGCATTTGTAGGTTGAGAACTCTCATAGGTGTCTATAGCCTCAATCTCTAACATCAGTTACAGCTGGAGATGTTGTATAATAGAGTGTTCAATATGAGGGAAGATCCTGTAAAACTCTGAGGACAGACACCAGGTGTGTTGGAATGGTTTTGTTTCTTATTTTTTTATGTGTTTATTGAACGCTTCATATAATGTGACGTGAACTCATGAGAGTTTCTTTTTTTACGGTAAATTTTACTGTTGTGAACATACCTGCCCTAAATCAGGACAGCTGCCCTCACGAAAGGAGGAACAGTTTTTAATTGCAYTTTTTCCTAATCAAAGAGAGGCAAAGGTGTACTGAAGTGAGTTTCTAACTTGCCTTCATGGATCCCATTCCATTTAAATCAGTGCTGGATCTCCCACTGAGTTGAGCCACATGGGATCATGCCAAGAGTCCTCTGTCATCCCAGATTAGAGAACACACAACTTCAGTGAAACCWGCTTCGAGTCCTTGGAGAGCTGACACTAACTACATAATAGTGATTTTTAAGTATTTTCCAGATGATTAGCTCCCTTTTTTTGTGATCAGCAAAGTCAAAGTAAGGCTGTGCAAGGAGCAGGCTGGAAAAAGGAGGATGATTCTACACTCAACACCCACAAGGACATTATCTTCAGTGGCAGTAACGTGRCCTGATTAATATTATGACAGAAGTTGTTAAATCGGATTGCGAAAGTCGTCTGTATGGCATATCTTGTTCATTCTTATACTGTCTTCTGGTTTTCACTCTTTTCCTGTATATCATACAAGCAGATTAGATAGAGAGAAATGGCTGAGCTTTGCCAGAAACTGGAAATCACTAATTAACAGCTGCTTACAGTCAAAAAGTTGTATTATTTAATTAATGATATTCATGTATACATGGAATTAATGAAAATAACCACTTTTTCCTCATTTTTTTCTGCATGCATATATCTTCTATGTTTTTCTGCATCTGAAGAAAACTTTACACTGAGAAATATATTATTTTGCCCTTTTGTGTTCAAAATGGAAAATTGTGAGAGAAATATGGGGTTTGGCTAATTTTTTTTTAGTTTTGAAAGTATTTTTTCCCAAATTTTTACAGTGGATAAAAATTTCATGATCTCCATAAAGTATTTTAGCATAAAGATCAGTTGTAAAGAATGCACAATGAAACACATTGTAGCTCTGTGCCAGTGCAGAGATCTTGCTGTTGAGAGCATGGGAATAGCACTTACATGGTGCCAAAACATAGTGTTTCTCACAGTGAAGACCATAGATCTGTTTCTGACCAAGAGATGAAGCATCTGTCAGGCTTCATGCTGGGATAATTCCTGAAACTTGCAGTCCAATTCAGGGTTTTTTTTTGGGTTTCCAGTAGCAGTACTTTTGACTGCTGCCATTACTAAATCAAGACCAAATAAAGTCTAGTGCAGCTGTTCCATATCCTTACGTTGTGTTACTTTGGTGTAGATTCGATTTTGAACGAATGTGTAAATGGCTTGAGGATAAATTTAAGCCTTTCTGGGAGAAGAAAAACAAACCTAAACAAAACAAAACAAAAAAACAAACAAACAAACAAACAAACAAAAAACCAAACCACCCCAAAACTACTTTTAGGTGTAGATTCAATTCTGAGCAAATGTGTCAATGGCTGGAAGATAAATTTAAGCCTTTCTGGGAGAAAAAAAAATCAAAGCAAAACAAAACAGAACTACTTTTTTGTAGAAGTGTAATTGTTGAGGAAGATTTACGTAGCACGGTAACCCATATCTGTAAATTTGAAGGGCTTTTTTTTTTTTTGCATTGTTGCCACCTTTTTAATATCCATTTACACAGAGGTGTAATCTATAGAATTATGGAAATAGAATTTACAGTGAATTTACATATGAATTTATGGAATAGAATTTAGAGTGACAGGCAGTTTCATTTCATTAATATCTTTGAGGACATATGAACCTGTGACATCTGCAAGATGTTCAGAAACTCTGTCAGCATCTAATATCCAAATAGCTTTGCTTAGCTTCCTGCTTGTATTCAAAAAAATGGGGCAAAAGGGAAAGGYAAAAATCCCTTATTTCCTAAGATCTTTCCTTCCCTATGTCTAGATAGCAATTATATTGACATTTTATCACTAACTCATTGCAGTTTTGATGATTGGCTTTTTTTTTTCTTGATTCAAGGAAAAGAGACCAAAAGATTGTACGCTGAAATTTGTTTCATTTTGGCATGGTTGCTCCTGCTGATGCTATAATTTAATAAATTTCATTCTTGCAGTGTCTAAGGTTAGCTAGACCTTCACTGGCTTTATGAAAATGAACCCAGTACCTCCTTGGATGCATGGACAGACATATCAGAAGGACACACACAAGGCAAAGGGACTCCCAGTCTTACAAAATAGTGCTGAAATGAGATTGATTCATAAGCAAAGAGCATTTGGGTGAATCTAAGCGAGTGAGAGATTAATGTGACAAGTAAAAGATAGTTCAGAAAAATAATCGTTTATTTTGGCTGAAGACACAGGCTTGCAATGAATTAATGTCTTGGAAATGTTTCTGGATACAGATGCTGCTCTCTCACATAGCATCATATATGATTAAGACATCTGTCAGGTTACAAAATTACTTCCTTCTACTGGATGCTAGCCTGACCCAAGCCATAAATCCTTCTATTCCCAGCCAYGTGAGCTTCAGCAATACTGGATTAAAGCATGTAGTACCTGCAGAATCTAGTAAAAAAAAAACTTGAAGAACCTACTTCTAGTACAAAATTTCCGGCCAGGCAAAGCTCTAGGAAGAAGACTATGATTGAAAAGTCTACTTATCCAAAAAATGGAATTTTTATGTTTTTTTTTTTTATTATTATTTATTTAGACATAGACACATTTTTATTATAAATATGCGAGTACTGTAGTGGGAGAGTTAAGGAAGAAGTAAAAGTATAAGTGGTATTTCTTTGGCCTGCTTTCAAACAGGCATAAGGGTATAAATAATTAATAAAATAAAAGATTTATATCACTCCACTATACAAACAGAAGAGAAATGACAGCTGCCTCATTAAGATCCCTTAGCAGGCACATAGGATGTATTACTGAATAAAATACACTGATAAGAAATATAAATTTACCTACATGTAAAAGAAAAACTAATCACAACAAATTTCCTTCCAACCCCAGAATTTCCTTGTAAAAGAGATTTCCACACCATCATTTCAAAAATTTCTGACAGATGCCATTTGTCATCTGGAAAATAGCTCAACTACCTTAAAAACCTTAAAAACTTTGATCATGTTATTACCCTAACATTTTTACTCCAGTCTTTGATACTTCTGCTTGAAAGGATGGTCCAACCTAGCATATTAAACCAGACCAATGATTTAAAAGAGCAGTTACACATTTAAGCTCTCCTAGTTAAGTCGTAGTTCTTCACTAAAGGAAATGGCTCCTACATAAATAATGCAACACAGAYTTAGAGATAAGAAACATCTCAAGTGGCCAAACCAAATTATAATAAAGCCACCCATGTCAGGTAATCCTTTTGATAGCTTCATAACAAAAAGATTTTCATTGGAAATAATTATAGAGCAACCAAAAACAATAAATATACTATTTAATTATAGGATTGATAGTAACAGGATTGATTTTAGTACGTTCGAACCACTTCTATTTTTTTCTCTTCAAGCAATTTTCTAAGCATAAATGAGACAAATTTCCAGGACTCTTCTCCCTGCAGGAATTTTATTCCCCTTCATAGAATTTTAGGTTGTGGTAGTTTCTTCAGGAAGCTTCAAAACTCAGCCTCCCTGCCTGTAATTAGTTAATATTTCTAAAGAGCTTTAAGAAATAAAAGGCTATATAAATGCTAAGTGTTGCCATTTCTTTTTGCAGAGGTAAATCTGATTCTCTCTTATAATGAGGAAGGCCACAGCTCATCATCTTGGCTGATTATAGAATTTACAAGAACAGATTGCCCATAACTATTGTATACCCTTCTTTCCCATTTTGAAGATTATATTGCTCACAGCTTGACTCCTTAAAAGGTAGAATTATAATAGTTTTTAGCGTGTCTGAAAGAGAATATCAACTAAGGCTGGTTGCTCTGAAGAATTCTGCTCATGTTTATTGTTGAATCAGTCAAAGTAGCTTCAAAACAAAACAAAACAAAACAAAAAAAAAACAACAAAAACTTCATAAACTCTTGCACATACCTAAAACTGTTAATGTCTGGATGAGATGTTCTTGAGGTTCTTCTTGGTTTGGTATATTAGGTTTTTGGGGGTTTTATTTCATATTAATCCCTTGAAAGATACAGTAAGAGACTGAATTAAGTTTCCTGTTTCAGTCAGTCTGCATCTGCTATGTGGATTAATAAGGTATTAGTTTCCATGGATGTYCTTCTGGCGTCATTCTCAAGCACAAAAGAAAATAGTTTATTTCTCAGATATCAAATATCATTTTACAGCAATAACAGTGAAAGAAATAGCAGAAAGAGAGGAAAAGAAGAGAATATCTCAGCTGTTTGAGAGATTCCAAAGTGGATCTCTAAATGTTTTATTGAAAATGTCAACTTTATCACCAGATTATCTCCTCTCAACTTATTTAAATATCCTGACTACAAACATTTCCACTTGAGCTACAAGGAGATTGGAAGTTCATTATGCATGCTTCCTTTTAACTGTTATTCACTGGACACGATTATGTTCGCATGACTTCTTGAAAAGAAATCACAAATATAAAGTAAATGAGCTAACTATGAGCAGGTAAGGTAGATTTTTTTTGTAATTATGGGATGAACTTAAGCTTTTGAAGGCCTGGGAGAAAATAAAAAAGTAAAATCTATTCCTTTCCCATTATACTTCCATTTTCAGAAGTGRCATTTCATAATATGATTTTTATGGGCTCTACTTTACACCCAATGAAGATCTGATTTTTGTTTTAGACAAATCTTGATGGACAAGACACCAAGTGCAAAACAAAAACCAAACCAAAAAAAAAAGACCAATCCAAAACAACAACAACACAAACAAACAAGCAAAACCAAAAAGCAGCCCTCACACTCCCACACTAAAAAGAAGGATTAACAATAGAGTACTTCTTGAGCAGTTTGTAAAACATGAATGTAAGGAGATTTCTACTAAATTTTCATTTTAGTGCTCATAATTCTTTTTGTTATAATCATTCATTACCAGCTGTGAACCGACTCTTAAATAAGCTTCCTTGAGCTATTAGTCATTGATGCCTCATTAGTAATGTAAATACTGCTTTGTAGTGTCTGACATCCTCACTTAATATTTAGGGTTTAGCCGAGCAGTTTGTTAATTTTTTTTATTTGTATTTCTAATGCTGAAGAGAAAAAATGTTTGTCAGATGCAATTCTGCGTTCACAATTTAGTGAATATAAGAGCCATCAAGTTTTAAGAGCTAATAGACCCAAAACTAGCTATACTGATTCAGGATTCCTTGTCTCTTCCTCTGGAGTGAGAGGTACAAGCTACTAAAATACATATAGGAAACTTTTTTGGCAAAACRAACATTAACATTTTAAATTTTTTTCAGTCCATCAGTCATATTTTTAGCAAAGTTGTTCTTTCGTCCTTTTGTTTTCCCCAGGTGACTCAAGGTGACATAAAGTCATGACTTTCAGAAAGTCTGAAAAAAATAATTAAATTACAGTATTTTGTGTGACACCTCCAATATTGAAAAAAAAATATGTTTTTTTTTTTTGCTTTGGAGCCTATTATTTATTTATTTAATTTTTTTTTCTCTTTTTAATAGATGTCAGAAACTAAATCATTGTCCAGCTAACTGTAGCACTGAGTAGTGCCRAACTTGGGATGTGGAACTAACACGGATGATCAATCTTAGTCAGTGGAGTGACTACAATGAATCTGGGTGGTGAAAGAACAAAGAATAACAGAAATTTTTATAGGCAGGTTTTTTGGTTTCTATTGTGAMAAAATGGAAAGGGAAGAAGAAATGTTGTGGAGCCAACAAAACATAAGTAGTATCATTCAGCCCCTAAATGGTTCTGCGTGTTTGCTCCACAGCTTAAACCAGTTTTTGAAGTAAAAGATTAGATTTTCACATGACTCTGAGACCTGGACTGTTTAGTGGTGCCAGCTCTGTAAATTTCCCAGTTAAAACTGCAGGAAGTGGCAGTGCTGTCCAAGACTTCATAATCCTTTGCATCTGGAAAATCCCCACCACTGTCAGCATGGCCAAATCACAGAAAGTCTTAGGCAAATTAAGCCAATGCTGTCTATTAGCAAAGAGATCAGTGCTCTCACTTCTGGGCAAATTGCAGTTATTTTTTATTTCTATTATTATGACACTCTGTCATTATTGATATAAAAAGAACAAGGAACATGTGCAAAAGTAAACCACATGCTGTCTCAACTAGCCAAGAAAATATATACCAGATGGGAGATGATGAGACAAGCCATTAGGATGTATCAGCTCGTCATGGAATGAATGCAGAAGAAGCCTCAGGGCTTACTTGCTAAACCATGGTACTGACAACACATGGGATTAGGATTTGCACCTGTGAAACTTTGTGAAAATCTGCCTCTTGGTTCCACACAAAGTACAGTCCTGGATTCCAGAAATAATAAGATAGTTTATTTCCTAAAACTGTTAAGGGTTGGAGCGCTGTTCGCCCAAGACCTTACCAAGATTTGTGTGAATAACAATTAAAAAAAAAAAAAAAAAAAANGGGAAAGGAAAACATGGTAAAACCACTTTCCCAGCCTGAGTTGGTAGCTGAGAGATTTGAGTTCGTGCTGTACACCTTTCCAAAGCTGTGCAGTGTCTAACATTTTACAGATGTTGGGACTGTCAATATCCAGGAGTAATCTTGAGCAAGGACTGTGAAATGGAGACACGCCACCCCCAGAAGGAGACTGAGATCATGCAAAGCAACTCTTCTGCCCAGTGCTTCCCACTTACTTTTAGCTTTCTGACAGGTCATGCTGTTCCTTATTTGTCATAAACCAAAACACAACTGACCTCTGTTTTGGCACCGCGATGAGATAAAATTGCCCTTAAGCGGAGGTAAATCTAATTGACACAAAGTCACACATTTATCCCCTTTCAGATTTTACCTGAAGTAGAGCAAGTATTAAACCCAGGATTTTACAGATTTTCCCAGTAACACCRGTTTATAATATGCTGTTTTGTGCTAATTTGGCAGAGTGTAGCAATAAAGTTCATTTCTTTACTGAGATTTTTGTGGGACCTGTAATAAATGGCACCCYACCCCAGTAAAAAAATAAAATCAACAACTGTGAAAATAAGCAACAAAAATTCGTAMAAATGCATATTTTGGATATTTAAATAGCAAATAATGTGTTACAAAATTCTGATATAAATAACAATGACTAATAAAACAGTAAATGTTGTGTATCATTGAAAGCTATTGTACATATTGTTTGGGAYACTCATGGATGTATTCCTGAAACTCCCCTGCTGACTAATTCTCACTCTTTAGATATGCCATTGATTCTGTGGTTCTGTGTTTGTCTTCAAATTACTTGAATATATAATTTYCTTACTTTTATTGCAGTATATTTATGAACAAATAGCTAAACCCCATTCATTTCCAAGTAGGAATATTTCTAGTAAGACTACCTCTGATCGATGAAAGCAGAATGAAAAATAATTTGAACATTCCCTTCTAACCCAGTAATTCTTATTAGTCTCTTTACTTATTTGAAATAAGCTCTCAGCTAAAGTGAATCCACTGAGGGCTGTGTGGAGCTAAAACTGGTAGAATAACATCTGAGTCTGAATGTATAGCTCTTCTTAGGTAGTCAGCAAGGATTATCCATTTATGTATTTCCAAATCTTTTCTGAATTCCAAGAAATTTATGGTAGAGATAAGAACAAACCTACTGAGAATATAGGCCAGATCCCTAATAGTGAGCATCAATATATATGTGAGCCTCTAAAAAAAAGACCTTAGCCRAAAAACATACCTTTCCATAAGAATACCTTGTTTTGCTTCAGTTTACCTCATGATTTTTTTTCTTCTTCTAGCTTGTGTTAGTCAAAGTTCAATTCATTAATAATTTAATTTCATAAAGCTTTTCAAACCTAATGAAACATATAGAAAATTTGATACTTATAAGTCATAAAGCAAAAATCATTTTACTCATCATGTTCAGTAAAATGCTGGTAAGTAAAATTTGAAAGTTTTTTATGAGTAAAATTTGAGAGGCATTTAATAATTGGGAGGAGGTTAAGGAGTCTGCTATGATGTTTAATAATTAGGAGGAGGTTAAGGAGTCTGCAATTTCTTACTTAGAGGTGTATTATGTCAATGGAAGTGCTTCACTATGAGCTGGAGATAAAGTCCTGTCTTACTGACTGGTTGTAGGATTATCATCATTTTTTTTTCTTTGTGTAGAATTTCATTTGATATTTTATTTTCTTTATAGMTTGCCATGTAAAAGTATTATCCCAAGTATCATACAGTTGTTTTCAAAGTTCTGAGAGAAAACCATGATAAACAACTCTTCCCACTTACCCCTCATTACCTCCTTAGAAAATGCAGGATTTCATTTGAAAATAACCTGAATAGTTAGAGAATATAAGACAGTATTAAATATATGAATAGGGTTTTTTTTTTAATTTGGAAAAAAAGAAAATACAAGGAGCAATTTTTTAAAAATGCTCATAAAATTAGATATAACTTCCTGAGCAGTTCTTATATGTCATTCTTTGATGCTTCCATATCAGTCAGTTAAAATACATTTGTCTAGGAAATTGCAAGTTGTGCTTTTACTAGAAGAAGACAATGAACCAGGGCATTGGTTGAAAACAGAAGGCCAAAATGGGTGAGACAGATCATGTTCTGAAAGTCACTCCTCATTTCCACTGACAATGATGGAAGCAGGACAGTGGATTATTTTATCTTCACATACGTGCTTCATACATCTTTAATCCAAACASTTTAAGACAAACAAGCCCTAGCCCATTTAGTGGGCCCAACACCTTTTATTTCTGCTAGCTCCTATCTGTAGATCATTTCACAGCATCCCTCCTACACCCACCAAAACAAGTTTTCATTCACAAAAAGAAAAGCAAGCTAAAACCAAAACCAAAACTAAAAAAAACAAAACCAAACCAAACCAACAAAAAACAAAAAAAAGGCTTTTCTAGTTACCTTGTGAGTTTCCTAGTAATGTATCCCAGTGTGTATATGTACAATTTTTACTCAATATTTTTGCACTATTTAAGATGTTGGTTTCTTTGTTCTGTTTTGCCAATGGTGGAAGATTATCTGAAAATTAGATTGGCCTCAAGTTTGCATATAAAAAAGAAAGATAAGACCGCCTTGTAACCCTCCCCTGTGAGTAATCTCAATATCTCTACTGGAATTGTAAGCAATTGCTGTATTGAAGGACTAGAATTTTCAATATTCAAGCAGCAAAAAAATCAGAAATATTACAGCTAGAACCAGTATTTTACATTCTGCAAAGCCCATGTAAATCAGGAAAGAGCACACTGGCCAAGGGAGAAAAAGGATTTGACAATAGGGGAGAAGAAGCTGGAAGAGAAAAAGCTTTTCTGATGCAGTCTGACTGCACTCATAATAGAAAAAAGCATGGGACCATATGTCTTATTGGGACTTGCCCGTGTCTTGGTGTGGAGATAAGCTGAACTACAGGAAAGATGGGAAAATGAATTATTTCAAAATTAATTTATGAGTGTTTGGGAATGTCTGAGTGACCCAGGGCACATTGGTAGAGCCAGAACACACAGAGGCATTACTCTGATAATCACTGATTCATCTCATGATGACTGAAGACATATGGCTGTGGTCAYCTAAAAAATAACCAGACTGCATTTAATCGGGGAAGCCATTGGTTATTTAGACAGAAAGGATCCCAGAGTGGTGGTGGACGGAGTTCTGAGAATGTGGCCTAGGTGAAGATGTCCCTGCCCATGGTAGGGGGCTGGACTGCATGACATTTAAAGATCTCTTTAGCCAGGGAACAYATTCAGTGCAGGTTCTTCAGTGAGCAGTAGCAGTTCAAGCTCTGGGGGACAGGAGCCCAAGCCTTCAACAGTGAACAGATAACCCTGCACATAACAAAGGGCACTGTGACCCCTCCAGGTGACCGCACACTCAGAGACACGGACCGAGTCAGGGCTCCACCCTTGTGTAAGCTTCGACTGAGAGAATAAAATCCCAGGATTTCCTCTCTTCAGGGCTCCTGCTCAGAGGTGCCAGCTCAATCTGTTACTTGGTTAGTGCACCAAGAATAAATTGTTTTAAGGATCTGGACATCTGGAGCTGTACTGTGGGAAATCTGGAGTCAGACCGGTAAAGACCACTCACTTTGCGTGTGAGTGTGGGGTATGTAGCCCCAAAGGGGCCTCAATCCCAGTTCAGGTGGTGCAAGTGTGACTGTCAGAGTGGCTCCTGGATGGTCAGACAGGAGAGTTTTCTTAACACCTTC
>NW_026623266.1:2430926-2432642 GCF_030028575.1 Malurus melanocephalus
TTTTTTTTTTTTTTTTTTTTTTTTCCCCTGGTTCCTTCTGCTTCTAAGTTTGTAATTACAACATGAATCTTGAAGATGGGAATGGACTGTGAGTTCAAGTTAGAGTAAAATGCAATTTCAAACCTTAGGCTCACATTTTCCCAAGAGAAAAAGACCTCAACATTAATCCTAAACTGAAAATCAAACTTTATCACTTTTTTTTTGCAATAAAACTCTCCTTCTAAATACTGTTCAGCTATACTTTTTTGATAAAAGGTGATGAGAACATATGTAATTCAAACAGGATTTTTACACAGTTTTCCTGGCTGTGMCTTAGTAGGCTTCTTATGGTTCTCATCCTGATTGCAATTTGTAGACCTGAATAATTTTTAGGCACTCCCTGAATCTCACTACAATTACATTCCTTTTTTTCTGCTTTTCCTTTATCTTCACATTTAAGTGTATTTCACTCTTATCCTTAATCTGCCATTCAAAATGTGTCAAGTTGAGGAGTACTAAACTATAGCAGTAACTGACAGTATTTTTAAAAATCAGTCTAGACTGTATGCAGCAGGTCTCAGAGAAAACTGCTTGCCTATGATATATGGCATTTTAGCATATTATTCTAAATTACTTCCATCAAGCAATGAAATGGCATTCAGTTCACGAGCATGTGAACACACTGTAGAATTTCCTTTGACAACATGCTCCTTGTGAGATCAAACTTGTAAAACATCACATCACATTTAATGTCTAATGCATCAACTTATTCCCTCGCTTTGTTTTTTTTTTTAGTTCTAAAGATTTAATGTTGAGAGGATATTTTCCCCAAGTTGACATAAATATTAGAAATCAGAAGAAAATGTGACTTATTCTTCCTACAAGAATTGTCTCTAAAAGACAGTGCAGCACTTAGAAATAATCAGCCTACAGAAATGGAGAAGATAAGGAAATGACAGATTCATTAAACAGCTGTTTGCATCTGTCTTTAAAGCAGAAGCAGATTTTAGACGGCTGCATAACAGAGAAATATGCTCTAATAGAGCAGAAAGGAGTAGCTGCATGCAATAGAGCAATAGCAGGAATTGCTGCAAATTTTAAAATGAGACAGCAAGCACTCTGCACAGTGACACTGAAATAACAACAATCAGGATTCTGGAYTTTTTTTTYCCCTCTGATTTCTTAGCTGTCTTCCAGTCTGGAGAAGTGCAATTTGTAAAATGAGTAGCTGGTTTGATTTCATTGTTCACAAGAAGGGATGTGCATCAGTGTGGCTGGAGGTGGGCATATATAGAACTGCTCTCACCTGTTGCTGCTGTGGTGATCCTTGCTCTATGAGAAGTGTTTCAGTGAGCTGGGAAACTGGCAGTGATTATCTCCTGCATGAAGTAAAGGAGCTTAGAAAAATATAGCCTTGTTATTATTAGTACAAGGACTGCTATATTTGATATAGTTATATAAAATATTTAATGTAATAGAATGCATCTGTGTATATAATGAAAATATGAATATATTACATAAGAAGATGTGCCTGTCTCACTCCAAGCACCTCAGCACTACCATCTTCCCAGRAGGGCCTTAACTTTGACCAGCATCTTTGTAACCAAAGGAGCAGCTGAGAGTCTTCAGCCTTCCCACCTACACCCACTTCCGTGGCCAGTTATGTAGCCTGTAACACTTTCCCTATTTTATTTCCCATGGTCAAAGCTTGACCTAGTCTCAGAAATAGAATCCAAT
>NW_026623266.1:2433161-2442541 GCF_030028575.1 Malurus melanocephalus
ATCCAAACCAGGAGGCCTCACCTTACATATTCTCGCTTATTAAAGTGTCTTGAAGCAAAAATTGCAGTTATATCACACACTCATGTTTCTATGCTGCCCCCATGAAATAATTCTGATATAAATAACTCTGAAATCACAGTCATGATTATCATATTCCTCTTGTGTCTCTCCACTTCACCTCTTCAGTTACACCACATTGCAGTTCTGGTACCTTGTTTTGTTTTAAATTTGCATTCTTGTTATATTGATTTGGGGGGAGCGAGGGGGATTTATGGTGACCATGATCTGCATTGTATCTTCATGATGAACTCCCAGTCATCTTCCAAGTGAGTGTTCCCCAGGTGTCCACTTTTGGTCTGCCATAACCACAAATGCAGTCAGAATTTACCTGTTAATTCTTGTCACCAGCATGGAGGAGGAACAGATGTTCCTTCCCTCCTCTATCCTTTCCTCTCTCCCTCCTTCCCTCACTCCCTTTGCCTTAGATATGTTAAATTTGTCCACGGACTGAGCAAAATGAAAGAATTTGCACTAAAAATGCTGCTGATTGTCTGTGTGAYTCCTTTTGCATTTTTTGTTTGGTCTAATTTGCATTATTTATCTTAGCTCCCTAGAAAATAATCAATTTTTATAGGAACACATTAACTGCAATTTAAAAGAGAAAAATCCAGAGACTTTTTAGTGGTTTTGATCAAGATGTTAAAATACCATTAAAAACAYTCCAGTCTCTAATTCGTCTAAGGATAATTTCTAACTGATATTCTTTGGTTTTGATGTTTTATTTCAGGACAGTGCAGGTTCTTTCTCTGTCACTAAAGAAAGTCTAAATGATCACAGAAATTTATGATACAGAATTCCCTTTTTTCCACAGCTGTATGTTTCTTTCCCTCATTTTCCATTCCAAACTGGTCAGGATTATTTTCCTGTTTTGTACTTCAGCCACTGACAATGCAAAAGAGAAACTGAAAACTAAAGAGCTGTATCCACCCTGCATGAACAAATGCAAGATCCCAGGCTCATCTTTTTACAGTACTCTAGTAACATTTGCTCCAAAACAAATACTTGTAGCTCTGGAAACTTTCCTGCTTCCACTCTTGGCCTTTAGAAATCACCTACTTAAACAAAGATCAGAAATGCTAATTTTTTTTTTTTTTTTTTTTTTTTTTTTTTTTGGTTTTTTTTTTTTTTTTTCTAGAAGCATAGAAGAACTCCAAGGAAAGTTAAATGAAGCAATAATACTCAATTAATTAAAAATCTTCTATTAATTAATTCAACATGTTAAATTTAAGTCAAATCTATTTCTTATTTTTCTTTTCTGTATCCCACTATAAAATATTTACAACACTGTATGTATATAGGTATGTATATATATATAKAGAGAGAGAGACTGTTTTTATTTCAGAGAGGCTGTTTGTGCCATGGGAAGAGAGCTTCAGACAAAGCTTATTAGAGCAGCATCCCATTAAGTTATGAGATGCARGACCTCCCTGCTTTCTGAACTTCTCAGAAAGGAGCTGGGGTGTTACTAGATCCAATCTTAGCCCCAGACTTTGTCCACACTTTATGCCTAAAGGATTAGAGAGGTGTAACTGGAACTTTGTAGCACTTTGACCAAGCACAGCAATCCAAATATATTTACATAAATAAAATAATTTATTTCTTTAAAATKATTATGAGAATTATTATATTAAAAGATCTTAATCAGAAATATTTATGTTTTATTTATATGCTATGTACACTACACAGTATAGGTAACTATAACAACTAGTATAGTACTAGTTTTGAAGAAATATTGAAGAAATTATATTAAGGCTATCAAAAGCAATTATTAAATAGAAATTGATGTTTCTCCCCCATACCAAGGAGTGTGGGCAAATATCTTTCATTCAAGGTCAAGGAGGAACCTTGAGGGGCGTCCCTACYCAAGGGAGGAATCTCCASACACACTCAAAGGTCTTTTTAGAAGATACTAGCAAATAAAAGCAGGGTGAGGCTTTTATAATGTATAGTGATTGATGGTCACACATCTCCAGGACAGCTGTGTTCAGCTCAGTAGCTTTGAATAAGTTACCAGTACTGGGACTTGCTGGTTCATTTACGAGGTACTTTGTCTGCAACATCCTCACCAGTGMCAGTTTCTGTCAGGAAATAGTGCTCTTCCATGGGATGTTCAGCTTTGGGGCTGATTAGTCAGGTTGGTTTCARCATTCTTCAGCCCCAAAAGCAGCTTGACCCCCAGTCCCTGCCCATCATTGATGGCTTTGCAAACAGGGTGTTGTGAGTGTTTTACCCCATGGCAAGAACTGTGTCAGGGAAGCTTTTCCCTTTAAAGTTCCCCAATAATTTCTATGTGGCACTGTGGACCATAATCTTCATTATCCTGTCAATATGCCAATTGTACAGATGAGGCCTTAATTAATCACTTGTTACTTCTACCAGGTTAAATGCGGACMGGTCCTATTGCAGTTATTATAGCAATGGTAAACCTTGTTAATAATTTGAAAACTCTCCTATTGGCTTACAAGAACTGGGCTGTCTCACTGATTAAMCATCAGTGCATTTATGTGCTTTAATTACAGCATCCCACTGTTGGCCTGGGATTTAGCTCTGGATTGTAGACATTTAGGAGCAGGTGTTGAACTCAACACCTAATTCAGTTTTCCAGCTAATTGGGAGCTAGTTAATGCAGTCAGTGAAGCCTGGCTGAATGCATCTGTATTAGGGTGAGTTAAGCAATTCTCGAGACTCCTTTCATTGTGTTGGTTACCACTGAGTGCAATGAGGAATTAACAGTCTAGCTCCCCTGCAGGCATATTGAGACACACAAATTTAGGTATCTGCAGTCTGGAGTTTAGTCTACACCTGACTGGCTCATCTCTTGAAAAGTCAAATATTTTACCGAAGCTGCTGGAGAAGTTGCTGTGAAGGTGTCTCCTAATCATGCTGTAATCCAGAAATTGCACACGTAATGCTGCATTTGTAAAACTCAAAAAAAAACTCCAACAGCTTTCACCGTGTCAAGGCTTTCCTAATTGGATCTTTTTTAATTTCAGCTGGCAAGGTGGTGAGTGAGGTCTAAGACCTAAGAGAGAATTCACAGAGAATGAGGATAAATGGATTTGCTCTGAACTTGTGTGTCTGTCACTGTGCCCAACACCAAYCTTTTGTTTCACAACTCCTAAGTGTCCACAAACCATTTTTAAGGGAAATGTCCTGAGAAATGAAGGCTAAGCCACAGAGGCAAAAAACTCACCGAAGACATTTTAATGCCAAACAACCTGAGTCAAAGCTTMAATAGAAGCTTCAGGAAGAGAAATCTAATTTTAGCATAAGCACAGTCCCAAATCTTTCTACCTGATCAGAGTCATATGGAACAAAAACCCAGCTGTCAGCAGTGAGTTTAGTGGTGGAGAGAAGTGCTATGAAACAAGAGCCTGAAGCCCTTTCCCAGTCACAACATGTATGACATGGGAATAAAGCGTGTTTCTGGTGTAATGGATCTCCTTTCACTCCTTTTCCCTTTTTTCCTCTCACTCACCTGTAACATTTTTAGATATGTATCTTTTCATCTTCTACAGATCCTGAGTTGTTCTGAAAAATCTTTGTCACACCTCTCATATACCACAACATCTATCTTGATTGTTCACCCCATGTGCTTTTGATTGACACATACCCCACTCTTCTCACATTTTCTCTTTTTTCCCCTCAGTTTTCAAACCACCAAGCTCTCATTTCTCTTAATGTTGGATTTGGCTGCATATAAATCACATGTTCTCTATTACTGAGTAAAATGCTCTTTCCAGTTCCTTGTCTGGCAATGCTGCAACCAGATCAGATCATTTTGGGGTCTCTTGCATTACCAAGTGCAACTTGAGAGGTACAGATGCTGTTTTGCCTTTTGGTTTGTTCTGGACTCACTGTGATTTACACTTTGGAAGGAACCCCTGTGGCAGGCTACCTCTGAAGCACTGTGCAGAAAGCCAGGGAACAGGCCTGGACCTTTACTCCTCTCGTTGAAAGACTGTCAGCTTTTTCCCAAGCTCTCTGCTGTGCTCCAATTAACCCTACACAAGAAAAGTCTCATCTGGAGGGACCTTTTCCTAAGCAATGTGGACTCAAGCCACTCAGAGYTGTTTAGTCCCAGGGCACCCATTATTCAGCAATACAAGCCTGGATCTCAAAATTCTTGTTAGGCCAGCATTTTGCTTTAGCTATATCACTTACTCTTCTGATCCAATCTCCTGAGCTAAGAAACCCTGGGGTTTGGCTCAGATATGGCTCCTTATTCTAAACTGAATAATACATGGTTATATTTCTWCAAAATGCAAAGATATGATCCTAATTCTTAGGGTTAAAGGACACCACACCAATTTCTTAACTAGTTTTCTCTTTTTGCATATGATCAAAAAACTTAMATAGGTAATTGCCTAAGCATGGAGCAAGTAGCCTGAGTGTCCTAAAAAAATATAATGTAGGTCACATCCAGGAAGGACATGTGTGTTATTCAGTAATCAAAAGAGAAACATGCAGGTGAGGTGTTAAGATATATTTCTGGTCCATTTCTGTTTGTGCATCTGCCTGGCTCTGACAGCATCAAAGAGGTGAGAAATCACAACACTTAAATGACAAAATGTTACTTAAGGAGGAGGTAGAAAAACTTTAATTTACTCTAAAWTTTTTATCTCTTATGGATTTTGACATACTTTGTATTCATTCTGTGTATTTTATTTTAATTGTTTTTATTTTAATAATTTTATTCATCACATGTACTGTACAGTCATCATATATATCATATTCATTTCATATTCCTAATTGGTCTGACCCCCTACACATCTGAGATATCTCATGTATCTTGGCATATGCTTATGAGGAAGGAAGAGAAAAAGACATTAMGAATAGTTAACAGCTTTCTTTTAACAAACTTTAGATTTCTGAGTAACTTGAACTGTCAGTTTAAAATAATATAACAGCAGAATAAAACAAAAAGAAAGTTAAAGAAATGATAAATTGACAAAACTATAAAAATTTTCTTTCTCTTGAGCACAGAGAAAAAAAAAAACTATGGCCTAACTCTGTGTATATACATCAATTTTGGAATACTATATTTAGTTTTTACCTGATCCAAAGCAGTATAAAATTTCAATAAAATATTGGATTACTAAGTTTARTAGTAGCAGTTTTTAAGTTTCTTCATTCTAATAATGAAGGAAAGATTCCAAGGTTTAACCACACAGGTATCAAAGTACCTCAGATTTATTTTTTAAAAATGTTTTTGCAATAATTTCTTTTTCCCTTATGACAGTCGAAGCAGAAAAGATTCTATTGGAATCAGCAGAATTAAAATTCATGTAGGACCAAGAGCAACACTGAGAAAACAAATTGCACTTGACGTTCAGGCTTGTTTATGTCTGGACTTTCCACTTTTCCTATCGTAATAGAGAAATCTGAGCCTCTGAGCCAGAGCTGAATTTCCACTATTTCTCAGATGTGAAAGGATATCTGCACTGGGAATATTGTCCAAACCCATGATTAGTTCTTTAAAAAAGCAACGCAGACAGAAAACAGATGTTAACTGCTGTGAGAGAAAAGTGATTGGCAGAGAAGAGAAACTGAAAAGCTGATGTTTTAGCATAAAATGCCTTTAATTGGAAATAGCRATACCACAATGAGAGAGGGAAACTATCTTACAATGTAAGGCATAGGTCAAGAGCAGCATTCAGGCTGTACTTCCAAGATGAGATTTCTGTATTTTGAGGATATTCTGCATATCCTGCATGTAGCTAATAACGTGCTGAAATGTCAGAGCTGTGTTTCATCCACCTTCTTGTTACCTGCATTTGCCTTTGGATGGCAGAGGACAATATAGAACTACCATAGAAATGCCTCACTTATCTTGCAAGCTATTTGTCATACAAATACTCRTTTAGGGAAAAAGCTCTGTTAGTGATTATAAGTTCCCTTAAAGGAAGCACCATTTCCCCTCTGAATTTTGTGTTCATCATTTAATGAAGTTAGAATGGTCATTCCGAGCAAAGACTCACGTGCCAAATTTTCTCTCTGTCTCTGCAGATAGAAATTTAACACCAGTCATTCTTTACAGGACTGTTTTGTACTTCCCTCCAGTTCCCCTGGTGCTGRAGGATGCAGTGATTGATGTGGTGGGATAACCCCAAAAAGTTTAAATCAGGAGGAAAGCAAGGAGAGATGGAGAGGCACAGCGAGGTACAATACAAACCAGCCAAACAGGGCTTTATTTCTGCTCCATCATCACTGAGAAAAATGACACTGTAAATGAAATTTGGAGACCTAAAGAAAATGAATGGAATTTTGGGGTTGGAATTTATTTTTTTTTTTAACTCCATGCTAACTAGGACTAACGTTATTTGGAAGAAGGACAAAACACCTAAGTAAAGCAACTTTAATTCCTGTTCACTGCAGGAATGAAGAATCTGGATTAGTAAATTATGCTTAAAACTAAGCACAGCCTTAAATTGGTCTGGATTTTGCTCCTAAACAATCAAGCACAGACATTTTTCTGAAGGAAATTGCAAAGTGATCTCATCCCTCTTAAAAGATACAGGCAAAAATAATTAGTCATAATACAGACATTTTAAAAACAAATGAAAGAGAATGTCTCTTCCAAAATTCTGTATCAAATTCTTTAAATGATAGCTTCTRTATCCTGCCCTGCAATGCTGGAAGCTGCATATTTGCACTGAGAAATGGCTTTTCAGTCCTCCTTGGTAGATGGTTGTTTTGAAGAAGTGGGTAGAAGATCCTCTAGGTAGCATGATATGAGTGATCTCAGAAGTGGGAAGGTTCTCTCATCTTCTTAACTATAGGATTTGGATGAATATTTATTCCCATGGCCTGTGAATGAACCAACACTTTTTATTATTGCCACAATGTCCTCAAACTTTGAAGAGTAATAGCCGGATGGAAGCGACAAATTAAAAATACACAAAGAAGTAGCTATCTCAATTGTACTGTTCCTGGTGGYGGCTAATTACTAGCACTCTGAGAGATGAGAGTAAACAAAATTAAATTTTCTGCTTGCAGTTTTAAAGCCAGTAGAATTTTAGATAGGATGAAAAAACAAAAAGAATTGGTGAGTCAATTTAAGCATGAGCATATGAAGATCTTCATTAAAATAGAAACATGGGAACATACCACCAGAAGTATAAAACAAAATCTGTTCCATTCTTAATTATTGCTTTGCATCCAGCTGATCATGCCTTCTTATCAGTGTGAATTTTCTTTAAATGTTTTGGTATTTAAAATTCCCTTTCCTCTAATTTTTGGACTCACTATTGCTGAACTCCAATTTGCTGAAACGGGTTTTAAGTAATTTATTTTTTCTGTACATACACACACGTACACACTGTGGTATCCTCCCACCTGTGTTGACTCGCTGCTTACCAATATCCTGATTTATCCTGTTACAAACTGGTCACCTGTGCTTTCCTAACCAGGGAAATCTTAATTCCAGCAGAGACCTGGAAGTATCCTGAGCAGATTTAAACAAATGACATGATGATGGAAACAGCAAACAGAAAGTAGATAAATTGCAGCTTCTGCAGTCACTCTCTTTACCTGTAGTTTGTTTAGAGATTTCTATCAAATTATTTCCTTCTGCAGTCTTTATTGGGAAAAATTTGCATCAGTTTCTGCTGCCCACCTCATGCCTGTCACCAGCCGGGTTCCAGAATTGCTGGTCCAGGAGTCTGGGGACACACAGTGACCTGCATGTGGGAGCTGGTGTGGCTGCAGGGTACACAGCCCTGGCTGCCTTGATTGCAGCTTCCTGGTGTTTTATTTTGCATATTTGCCTCCCAAGTGCATGCTTATCAATCTTCACTGGCATTTTAGAGATAAGTTTCTCCTTGTTCCCTCAGTCAGGACAGGATGGGGACAGTGCTTGTACATATTTCATTGCAATCTGGKTTCTCTAAAGTGGAGTATTTCGACTGATATTTGCCTGCTCTACCATGYGTCTTTGAGAAATGCTTGTCATCTTTAGTTGTATGTTGAAGCAACTAATTATATTGTTATGGTAAAAGTTTGAGTTTCTCAGGAAACTAGTGTTGAATTATTATTGTAGTTGAACTATTGTTGTAGCAAAACCACTATTATCTCTGTGTTGTGGTCCCTAATTATAATCTGCAGTATAAATATAATTGTTTGCTTTTTTCACTGCAGTTTTCAGTRGGCTGAGGCTTTAGAGGTTATTTTTTCCTTTCTTTTTCCAAAAGCATTCAAATATTTTTCTCTGGTCAGTTAGCTAAAGCAAGTTCTATTTCATATGCATTTTCTATCTGCCTGTTTTTTTTTTCCATTTTAATTTTCCTATGTGACTCATTTTTTGGGAGAAAACTTCATAATTTTTGCTGCTTTTCATAGTGGCAGTCAACCAAGTAATGCTGGTTCCTTGGTCTTCACCCACATTCCTCCATATTCCATTTCAACATCATTTTTAAATGTGRAATTCAGATCTGACCCACAACAAGGAAGGCAGTGAGAAACATTAAGCTGCTTGAGGCTGAGGCTCAAAGGGATGCAGACATCAGGGAGCTGGGRCAGAACCAAAAAGCTTTCACTAGTTCCGTAAGTTCCTCATGGCACAACCAGAAAGGGTTTCATGTCCCTGGGTGGGGTTGGAGACCCTGAGAAGTGAGCAAGGAGCTGCTTCAGGCTGTTCAAGGAGAAATCCTGTGACCTTTGATGTTTTGCTCAGAAATAAGCAGAAGAAGGGTAGAGCTCAGGGCAAGGGCTGTGCACAGATGGAGAGGTACCCTGGCAAGTGCAGAGGTTTTAGTCTGACTATATTGGAGTGCTTTGAGTCTTCCACTTCAAAATATGTTTGGAGGGAATTTTTTTTTTTTTTTTTTTTTTTTTTTTTTGTTTTTTTGGTTTTTTTTGTTTTTTTGAATTTTTTTTGTCGTTTGTCCAGGTTGACTCTGTATTTTAATATGCAATGAGAACAGGTTAAAATCAGAATGGAGAATTAAATCTGCTCTTTTTTTTAATGAAACAATCAGCTCTTACTGACAGGGTTCCTACAATGGAATTCAAGAAGTTTTGAACCATTTAGCCTTTCAAATCCAAATCGCAGAGCTCTTGCTTTGCTTTTCCCTTTTACACTCACATCAAAAAGGAATCTGATTCTTCCTCCCTTTGCATCCTAACCATATGCCAGCCTTTGCAGCAGCTGCATACTGATTACAGCATTTTCTTGCCCTGTCTGCATGGTCTTTGTCCCTTTGTCAAGTTTTGATGGTTAATTTGGAACCAACATCTTTGCTACTCTCTTAAAGAATCATTTTGATTACCTGAGCATGTGAATTATTCCCACTGCATGCTGTGGATTTCAAAAGCAAAAA